>NC_138039.1:17780996-18211621 GCF_964106645.2 Podarcis pityusensis
TTTCGCTCTATAAGATGCACCAGACCACAAGACGCACCTAGTTTTTGGAGGAGGAAAACAAGAAAAAAAATATTCTGAATCTCAGAAGCCAGAACAGCAAGAGGGATCGCTGCGCAGTGAAAGCAGCAATCCCTCTTGCTGTTCTGGCTTCTGGGATAGTTGCGCAGCCTGCATTTGCTCCATAAGACGCACACACATTTCCCCTTACTTTTTAGGAGGGAAAAAGTGAGTCTTAAAGAGCAAAAAATATGGTAATTTTTATTATGTTTGAAGCTGCCCAGAGCGGCTAGGGCAACCCAGTAAGATGTGTCAAATATAAATAGTAAAATTATCATTATGAAATGGGACATCCCTATTTTCATTGCAGAAATTTTGGATGGTGTGCTGTCTGCCTCAGTATAAGACAGTTTCCTATGTTCTGGAGGGCAGGGGGACCCCCCCCCCACAAACTTAGGCCATAGTTACACCATACATTTAAAGCACTATGATACCACTTTAAAGTCATGACTTCCCCCAAAGACTCCTGGGAGCTGTAGTTTGTAAAGGATGCTGAGAATTGTTAGGAGATCCAAAAGCTACAATTTTCAGTGTTCCCTGGGGAGAGGGATTGATCATTAAATCGCTCCCCGCAACAGCCTCCTTTTAAGGACAGGCGAGAGAGTTGGGATTTGCTGCTGGTATCATCTGTCTAGTGTGGCCTACATGACATGAGGAACATTCTGTTCAAGGAAGTGAGCGGAACATAAACTGTAGCAGAAAATTTACAGTAAAGGGATGTTAATGCTATTTTAATTGTTGCAAAGTTTCACTGTGTAAACTGTTCGGAGACTTATTTTTATTTTTTATTTTGCTGAAGATATAAATATTATAAACAACCAGAAACCATTCAGAAATGTGACCCACATAAACACTCACACAGAGTCCTCATTTACACCATACATCTAAAGAGCTTTAAACCATAATGGCTTCCCCCAAAGAATCCTGGGAGCTGTAGTTTGCTGAGGGTGCAGAGCTTTGTTAGGAGACTCCTATTCCCCTATCAGAGCTACCATTCCCAGAATTCCCTGGGAGGAGGTACTGGGGTGCCTTAAGTGTATGGTGTGTATGTGGCCAAAGTCTGATTTGTACCACCCCATTTTACTTTCCACAGTGGTAGCCATGTGTTATGTACTGAGTTGAATAGGATCCAAAATGCAGCAGTCTGATTGGTCCTAGAACAATGCAGCAGTATGATTGGTTGGCAGGAACCACCCAATCATGCTCCAGATAGAAGTGAATCCACAACCTGATTGGCTTACAGTAGAATTACGGAATTAGCCAATCATGTGCAGCCCACTGTGTAAATAATGTATATAAAGCAGATACTTTGAGGGGACATTCATTCATTCCTCCTCACCACTATGAGCTGAATAAAGAGCATGAAATCACTTTGCGACTCTGAGTATATTTCACCATGCTAGTCTACTGTAGCAAAAAAAAAACACACACAAAAGAACCCAGCCCACACTCAGATCTCTGAGGCTGTGCCGTAATTTGTTCACCTTTCCTGCAGGACTCCTTGTTTTTGCACACCTATTATTCAACTAACATCCTTCAGTCACATTATCCTTCTCAACGAGAGATTAAAAGGCTGCAACGTTTGCTGTCATTAATTTGTCAGTAGCAAGCTAGGGCGGAGGTTTATTACTCCAGATGTACAGTGTTGTGCAGTCCTACTCAGAAGCTTCACTTATTACTATCATTATTACATATTTATTTCGGAAGGTGTATATATTGCTTGACTTACAAAAAAGGATGAAACAACAAAATCATCAGTAAAAAAGTTATAAACTATTTAAAGCATTCAGATAATTAAAATCAACGTAAACAATGCATTAAAACCTGTGTCAACATTCTATGTGCCTGGATAGGCTTGCTTAAAGAAATATGTTTTTATTAGGCTTCAAAGAGAGAGAGAGAGAGAGAGAGAGAGAAGCGAAGGCTCCTTGATGTCAAGATGCAGCCAGTTCCAAAGTATATCACCTGGCACCTCTGCCAATTCTGCAGCTTGAAGAAATCAAGTGGACACATTTGAGGTAAAGCAATCTCACAAGTGAACTGATCCCAGGCTGTTAAGGGCTTTACATACTTATATATCAGTAGGTTGTTGTTTTTATCTACGTGTATATAGAACGCACTAAATATATATAGAACTTACTAAATATCACGTGAGGCGGCAAAAACTATGGATTATATCCAAGGTTAGATCCATTAAAATTAGTGGACATGTCTTACTCAGGTCCACTGATTTCAATGTGTATAACCGACCAAGGCTACAACGCATTTATTCGAGCCTGCGACGATGGCGTAGGACTGCTTACGTAGCGCCCGCGGCCGATGCGGCATTTCGAAGCGGCGCTCCCTCTATTTGCGCCTGCGCCCCAACGCAATTCACGGCGAGGCATTCGAACCGTCAACCGCCCCCCAATTCGAATCTGCATCGCGGCTGGTCCAATGACCATCCCGCAGCCTCTGCAAACGCCGGCTTCCCGGTCCCTGCCCAACCACGTTCTTTGCTCCGCCCACTATCCAATCACAAGCCCGGATGGGTTTGAAAAAGTGGGCGCGCGGTTGCTAGGCGTGATGCACGGGGAGCGGGGGATTTAAAAGAAAGGAAGGAAAAGGCGGGGTTCGGACTCAGGTTTTGCGTTTTCGCAGCCGATTGGTTAGTCCGTTCGCAGGCGGGGCGGGGCTTAGGCTTGAAAGGAAGGCGCTTTCTTTTTGCTGAATTAGAGTTTGAGTGGGAAGGGGCGGGATTAATTGGGACTCCTCCCACTCGCCGTATTGGCGCTTACTACGAATTAGCTACTTGGCGGTAGATCCGCGCTACTCTGCGGCCCCCGAAGATACAGGCGTACCAGCGGAAATGAAAGCGGGTGGTGAGTGCCCATCCCCGGGGCGCCAGGCCCGGGTAGCCTTTGCGGGTGGGTGGGTGCCTTTAAACGGGGCTGCTCCGTAGATCTGGCTGAGCAAACCTGGATGTTCCCTCCATTTTGCTCCAGTGTAAATTGGGGTTTGGGGGTCCAATTAGTAACTAATAATGAATGAGGAGTTGGTCACAATCTCTGGGATTTATCCGTAGCGATTACCTGTGAGCTACTGAGCCAAAATCCTGGTTAGTAGTGCCAGGAAAGTAATGCCCCCTCTCTGCTGAAGGGGGATTTCTCCTATGTAAGCGTTGAAAGAGGTGCAGCCCAAAATACTACTACTAGGGAAGTAAATCCCTTTTACTCTAGTGGTCCGTACTTCTTAGCAGGTTTAACATATGATCGTATGGTTAAAGGCTTCAGTTCTATACTAACGCAGGGTTGGATCAAGACAGCTATGCTTAAAATGGACCCACTGATATATATGACAGGATACTAGTTCCGGGCCTAATTAAGTCCTATTAGTTTTAGAGCTTGATTAGCAGTTCAGTCCTTACTCAGAAATCCTGTTGCATAAGGGAGCCAGCCCTTATTTAGAAGAAAATAAGTGAGGCTTGTTGTTGTTTAGTCGTGTCCGACTCTTCGTGACCCCCTGGACCAGAGCACGCCAGGCACTCCTGTCTTCCACTGCCTCCCGCAGTTTGGTCAAACTCATGTTCCTAGGTTCGAAAACACTATCCAACCATCTCGTCCTCTGTCGTCCCCTTCTCCTTGTGCCCTCCATCTTTCCCAACATCAGGGTCTTTTCCAGGGAGTCTTCTCTTCTCATGGGGTGGCCAAAGTATTGGAGCCTCACCTTCAAAATCTGTCCTTCCAGTGAGCACTCAGGGCTGATTTCCTTCAGAATGGAAGTGAGGCTTAGTTCCAAGTAATTCTCATTCCGGGTTCTAGCCAGCTCGCCCCCTGTCCCATATATATGCATATTATATATGTCTGCCAATTTAGGATAACACTTCATGAATCTGAATTGGCTTCATTTATACTGTACATACTTTCTATTGAGACACCGGAAGTCCTAGGCACATAAATTTTGGAATGATGGATAAAATATGAATGGGGTGGAAAGGTATCTAGGCTAATAGAAAGTGGGGACTGCTAGTTAACTGTTTATCTCAACCTCGCCTTCCATGTGTGAAAGAATTGTCCCCAAATGGCTTCTGTTTTGCTAGCTCAGCTAGTAAAAACTTCAAACTGCTTCAACAGTTCGCGCAGGCTGTGCGTTGCAAAGCAATTTGTTTTTAGGCAGTCTAAGTGGGACCTGCTTCACACGTTCAGGTTTCCTTCCCGACCTTTCTCTCCTGTTTTTGCCCAAAACGAAACCGGGGTTTATTTTTTAAAAAAATGTAAATCTCAAGGAGAGGGCGCCTCGGTAATTTGGGCGGGTGGATTTAAAAAGGAAGCGGAGCCTATAGTGGGGCAGGAGTTGAATGCAGTGGCTGGGGATTGGCTTGAGGCTTTTTCATGTGAATGAAACACAATTGCAGAATACTTCGTGCTTGTTGCGGTCCCTTGGATCCCCCGCATCGGACCCAAAAGCAATGGGTAGTTTTAAAAGCCAGGATTATTATTAGGAGGCAAAAGTGTTGGGGTAGGATATTCTGTCTGAAAATGGTAATCGAAAAATGCCTGGGTTCTTTAAAGCAATTTTAAAGAGAATTGTTCTAATTCTCTTGTGTTTTGTGGGTCAGAAGTACAACATTCTATTTTAATTGGGCAACAGTTTTTACACTTCATAGACAAAAACAACAGATCAATTTTTGTACTGATATTTATGCAGGTTACATGAATAACTTAAAATTGTTATCAAAAAGAAGAGGAAACTTCTATCAACAGCTTCTCTTAAAGTGGATTAGTTTTTTAAATCAATATTTTGCTTTTTGTATAAAAGCATATATCTATTAACTTCATACAGAATTAGGATAGTTTGGCAGGCAAAGTAACCACTTCTGCTTCTACAGGTGGGTGCTACATTTTGACTCCCAATGGTATAATTATGCAATTTTTCTTTGTGCCATTCATACATTCTGCAACATTTTGATTTGCTTGTCTATGGTTATTTACGAAAGTAAGAAATGGCATTACAGTGCCATTCCATGTTTCAGATCCCATTGATTTAAATGGGATGGTGCAAGAGATGCTTGAAGTTGCAATCCTGTATGCACGTATTTATTACATTTATATCCCACATTTTCTCCAAAGAAAGTGCGCAACCTGCAGCCCTCCAGATATTTCTGGACTACAACTCCCACCAGCCCCAGCCAGCATAGCCAGTGATCAGGGGTGATGGGAGGTGTAGTCCAATGACATCTGGAGGGCTGCAGGTTGTGCACCTCTGCTCCAGCGAGATCAAGCTGGCATGCCTGGTTCTCCCTCCCTCCATTTTATCCACATAGCAATTCTGTGAGGTCTGTTAGGCTAAGAAAAGTCACCCAATGTGCTTCATGGCTGAGTGGGGACTAGGAACCCTTGACCCCCAGATATTAGTCCAACACTCTAACCACTACACCACACTATCTCTTAAACCTGGGAGTAACTTCCCTTGAACTCAATGTGGCTTAACTTCTGAGTGAACCTATATAAGACTGCACTGTAATTCTCTTGAGTTGATATCCTTTAAATGTGCAGCACATTCTTAAGCATGTGTGAATGGAGTGATCTACTCTACAAATCACCAGCCAAACAGTTTTGGGGATTACACGTTACTGATATCCCAGGCTAAGAATACTGATCCTTATTTGTCCTAATATCTCACCCTAAACATTTCTACAGCCAGCTGAGTCGATGAAATATGTTGCATTATTAGTAGTAGTATTTATATCCCACCTTTATTTACTGCTTTTATCAACTGGCACAGAGCTGGTGCTCAGTAGCTATTTATGATATTTTGAATCACTATCAGTTTGTACTTGGCTGTATCGTTTGCCACATAATTCTTTTGGTTTTTGCATTATTTATATGTTGTGTTTTAATAGGATTGCAGTGTTTGTAATTTTTAATACTGATGTTGCTGTTTTGAGCTTTGGGCTCAGCACTGTTGTTGGAAAAGCTGAAAACAAATATTAAGTAATTAAACAAAAATCAAAACGTTTCCGCATACAAATCCTCCCAAACGTTTTGCCAAACATTAAGCTAGATTATTAAAACAAGCAACAAACAATACTGGTATATAAAGAGCCATTTAGCACCCTTCCCACAGGGTGGTTTATCATAAATGAACTTGTGTGCATAGAGTCCAGCTGGAACAAGCTGTGATGTGGTCTTTTCTGTCCTCCCTCTTTGCAGGAGAGCACAAAATGTACTGCCAGCCACAGACGTGCTGATTTTTATTCTGATGCATGCCTCTATGTTTGCACCTCTTGTCTGATGAAATACCTTGCGCTTGCTTTAGTGACCCACTGCAGGTGTTCCAGGTGCTTCTCTGTCCCTTCGAAGCGAAGAATGAGGAAGAGACCCAGAGTCCTGACGCTGTTGTGCCTCCCGGAAGATGTTCTGTTTCATGTTCTTAAGGGGCTGCCTGCTGAAGACATCCTTTCCCTCCGAGCTGTAAGTTTAACCCCTGCAGGAATACTACCGTACTTTTCCATCTATTAGATGCCCCCATGTATAAGACACCCCACCCCCCATTTTGGGGGACTCAGTTTTAAGAAAATGAGGGGAGATGGCCCAAAGTTGTTGAGCCTCTCCCCTCACACACCTGTGGGCAGGAAACACTCCCAAGATCATTTCCTGCACGCAGGTAGAGAGTCTTTCCCTCGAGGGAAGTTGCGCTCCAGCCAGTTGGCCAGAGGGCACCTTCCCCATGCCGCTGCACACAGGAAACGATCCAGGGAATGCTTCCCATGCGCAGCAGCATGGGGGGAGCTGTGCGCCGCCAGCCATCGCTCCCGCTCGCAGCGGCATCTCCCTCCCATGCCACTATCCGTGTATTGGATGACCCCAGTTTTTTGACATGATTTTTGCGTCAAAAAAACCTCGTCCAATATATGGAAAAATACCGTAATTTATTTAGCATAGCTTTACAGAATCCTCCCAAGGCAGCATGTGATTAAAATATAATGCTGTCTAACAATAAAATCATTAAAAGACAGGAAAAATGAATCCTAAATGGTCAGCCTGGAGCTGGGGAAGCCTGAGGATCTCCAGATATTGTTGGACTACAGCTCTCATCAGTCCAGACCATTGACCATGCTGGCTGAAGCTGATGGGAGTTGGAGTAAAGCTTTTCCTCCTTCTTCTCTTTCTACAACCAGACTAGTATGGGTGGAGGTTGTTCTCCAGATAACTTGGACCCAAGCCGTTTGGGGCTTTTAACCATTAAAACGAGCCCTTTAAGTTGGTTTAAGAAATCCACTGACAGCCAGTGCAGATGGTACACTATCAATGTTATATGCTCTGGCCACCTGTTATTACTGACACTTGGGTATCTGCATGTTCCCCAAGTAAAGTCTGTTGTGGATTGCTCTGTCTTTTGGAGTCACAGCAAAGTTGAGTCCTCATATTAGGATTTTAACATCTGTTGGGGCTCTGGAGTTATGTAATAGTTTTTTGGAAGCTGGAACGTCTTCAGCTTTCAGGGCTAGATTAGTTCATACTGTAAATTAAGTGTTAATGCTTCGTTTATATGGTGGCGAGGGTCCTATGGGAATATGGTTAACAGCTCACCCTTCACAGGAAGTAACAGAGTTGGAGTGAGGGAGCAATGTTTGCCCACAGCATTGCACAGAGGAGGTTTGATTCCCCCTCCCTACATGCCACAGTCCTGATTGTCTGCCTTCTCCTTTACAGAAAAGACAAGCACATTTTAATGCATGCATTTCACACAGGGGTCGCCAGCCCTTTTAGACCCACAGGCATATTTGGATTTCTGAGTATTTGCACATGCAGTTTCCAGGAAATCCAGTAGAATTAATCTGAGCTTTGAAAAGCACATAGAGCTGGGAGAGAAAGTGGGAAAGAGTGTCATTCTTCCAACTTCCTTTTTTAGTTTTATGAACCTTTCAAGGAAGAAAAAATGTAACAGTCGTCACCACCTAACGAGTTAGGGGGCAGTGGGTGGGAGGGGTGCCAGGGAAAGACTTCAAGGGCACCACTGTGCTCATGGGCACCATGCTGACAGCGCCTGATATATAATATCTAGCTTGGACCTCATTGCTTGAAAATGGAAAGTGTAATGCTGTGCCACCGTCTTTGGGTTAATTGACCGTGAGCAGGGCCATTTTGAAGCCCTTTTGTTGTAATTACCTGCTTGTCTCTCTTCTAGGTTCACTCTCATCTTAAGTACCTTGTAGATAACCATGCTAGTGTTTGGGCCTGTGCAAGTTTTCAAGATGTGTGGCCTTCTCCCAGCAACTTGAAAATGTTTGAAAGGTAACTCCTACGAATTTTAGAAACCTCAAGATTAAGGAGAATTAGATGTTCAAAGATCAGACACTTATTATTTTCAGGGGGTGGTGGTCAACTATTCAGCCATGAACTGCGCTGTTCGAGAGCTCTGTGTGCTTGTCTGCCCTTTAAATCAGAGCCTTAAATTGAGATCTCTTTCTCTGGAAAAAGCAGATATTTCAGCTAATCTTTTTTGCAAACTGCTGGAGTAATGCAAGAAAAGGACCTGAGGAGTGGCACCCTCTGTGTGGAACTTCTTGCCTACCTATATTTTGGAGGCTATTATGTTTTGATGGACAAACACTGCTTTGTATTTCACTGCAAACAGCGTATTGGCATTCATCTATAATACAAAAATGAATCAATCCATTCTCTAGGATACTCTGGTAAAATATGTACTATTGTCTTCGGAGATAGAGGGATTTCTCCCTGCCCCCTACAATGGGTAGAATCCATTTGTTCTTTGAGCGTCTAAGACAAAATACACTGCATCCATCTCTTTGCAGTATAAATACAGTAAATATCTAGTGCTTTCATGTTGTTTAATTGGAGGCTGGGGGTATCATCCTCTTACTGCAGAAGGTCTAATCTTTCTACCTGTATTTTGAGTTTACAGTGAGGAAACATGGAGAGTGCAGCCATACTAAAATCTGCCCCTGCTTTGTCTTATGGGCAGTGGTGATGTGTTGCAGGTTGGATGTCAGTTCACACACACACAAATCAAAGGAAGCTGTGTTGGGCCACATGGAGGAAAAATCCAAGACCTCAGTTGGACAGTACCTTTATTAGGACCAACCAAAATGTCATAAAATAGTGATCAGCCTTGATGTTAACACAAAGGAGGGGAAGACTGAGAACAGATACTTAGCTGGATGTTGTAGAGAGAAGGTGTGTATCAAAATAAAGGTGGCAGACTTGACTGGTCTCTGCCAGGTGCTACTGGTCTCAGATGGACACATACGATTCTGGGTCAAAGAAGCAATGGGCAATCCCTGTCTTTCAAAACACAAATCCAGCAGTTACTCAGATCTCTCACCAGGTTTTACTGAAACTCACTGTCTTTGTTAGGCAGAGAACAGAAGTTGGCACATAAAATGCATTCTCAGGAAGGTTATTTAGCAAGCAGTGGAATAAGTGACAATTGTATCACCAATTTCTGAACTGAATCTAAGCTGTGTTTGGTAAAATCCGGAATTTTCAGAAACCTGTATTCCCCCCCCCCCCATAAAATTATCTATATTTGTACAGGGCTGCAGAAAAGGGTAACTTTGAATCTGCTGTGAAGCTGGGCATTGCCTACCTCTACAATGAAGGCTGTAAGTCATGGGTATACGTGGAAATGCATGCATGGAAAATATTTGGGAGTATGGTGTAACTGCCGCAGGAGGGGGAAGCCTACGCCCCTGCCCCCCCGTTGTTGCTAACGATGGGAGTTGGAATCCAGCCTCTGGAGGGCCACAGGTTCCCCAACAATAAGCTAGAGGGTAAGAAGTTGGCAGTAGGGTTCTGTAGACTTGGCTATATATAGTCCTAAAAGCTGGTCTTGCAATTTTCATATCAAGGGGACTTTCCCTTTCTGTACTGTGTTTGCTAAGAGTTGTTTGGACTTATACAATTTATGGCCACCAGCTTGGATGGTTTAAAAGTGGAGAGAGAAATTCATGGAGGCCAAGGCTATTGAAGGCTACTAGCCCCAACGGCTATGTTCTCCCTCCACTGTTGGAGGCATTGTGTCTCTGAATACCAGTTGCTGGGAACCAGGTGGGCAGAGTAGTGCTGTTGCACTCAGCTCCTGCTTTTGGGCTTTCTATAGGCATCCGGTTTGCTGTAGTGTGAAGAGGCTTCTGGCCTTGATGGGCCATTGACCTGATCCAGCAGGGCTCTTCTTATGTTCTGAATGGCAGCAACACTTGAATAGGTGCCTCTCTTTCCATTTTGACGTTGCCTATTTGCATGGTGTGTTGGTCCTTTACGTGCACTGTTTTACGTACGGTAATTTCGTACATACGTACATGATTTAATTTGTATGCCACCTTTCCACAGTTCAAACCATGCTCAAGGCGGCTTACAACATGGAAAAAGCACATAACCACAGCATAACAAAAGCAGTCATACACAATCATAATAATAATAAATTTTTATTTATACCCTGCCCTCCCCAGCCAAGACCAGGCTCAGGGCGGCTAACAACCAATAATAAAAACAAGTTGATTAAAATACAATTTAAAAGATTAAGATACAACATTAAAACAATTAGGGAACAATCTCATCATAGGAGGAGAAAGGAAAAAGAAAAAGGGGGAGGGAATCAAACTGATTCTGAGCCAAAGGCCAGGTGGAACAACTCTGTCTTACAGGCCCTGCGGAAAGAGATCAGATCCCGCAGGGCCCTGGTCTCAAGAGACAGAGCATTCCACCAGGCTGGAGCCAGTGTTGGAATAAATACAACATTAAAAAATACACATCCAAACTGATTAATTTCCACATAAATCCCAACAAGATCTAAAATAAACAGCCCCACCACAACAAAACACCCAGCCCAACAGCCTGTTTAGCAGTCTCAGCTTTTGTACCTGGAGTCAGTCAGATCCTGCTCTCCCAGGCCAGGTAGAAAAAGGGTTGCAAGGATAGTAGGTCTTCCGACATTTACCGCCAGATTTTCAGCTTGCATAGAGACAGGAGTAGTAGTATAGAGAACAAGCTTTGCTACAATTCATGTTTCAAGAAAACTTTTTCCCTTTCTACTCCTTCAGTATCAGTCTCTGATGAGGGTCGTGCAGAAGTGAATGGGTTAAAAGCATCTCGCTTCTTCAGCCTGGCAGAACGTCTGAACACCTTCGCAGCCCCCTTTGTCTGGCTTTTCATTCGCCCACCTTGGTCTCTGAGTGGAAGCTGCTGTAAAGCTGTGGTCTACGAGAGCCTCAAAGCAGAGTGTCAGCAGCAAAAAGTAAACTGGCTTATTTTGTAGCTTTCAGACTTAGATCTCTCTTTCACCTCAGACTTACCTTAGACTTAAGCTTCTGTTGCAGAGGCAAAGATTAGTCATTCTAGCCAAAGACACAGCATCTTAATTTTCCTGAGTGCTTACTTTCTGAGGGTAGGGGGTGGAGTTTGCAAGCCATACAACTGCATCCTGAGAATATTATTTCCTTTTTTTTAAAAAAAAAGTCATGTTTCTAGCCACTATGAAAATGGCCTGTGAAAATCTGTAAAGCCTAGACAGGGCTCAGTTCAAATATCAGGAAGATATGCATCGTTGGTCCCCACTTTCCATTGGTAGCAGGAAAAAAGCAAACTAACTTGCAGTGCAATCCTGTATATCGTATTTTTCGCTCTATAGGACGCACCCGACCATAGGACGCACCTTGTTTTAGAGGGGGAGAACAAGGGAAAAAAATTCTCCCCCTCTCTGCTCAGTGCCCCTTCAGCGAAGCGGCAGGAGAAACGGAGCCCCTTCCATTTCTCCTCCCGCTTCACTGAAGGGGCGCTGCGCAGCTCTCCCTCTCTGCTGAAGCCAGGAGAGTCTTGCTCCCCTGGCTTCAGCGAAAGGATTTATGCGAAAGGATTTATGCGGAAACTCGCGCTGCGCTCCAAAGGCTTCATGGGCCGACCCCTCTTGGTCTCCAGGCTTCAGCGAAAGCAATGCGAAGCCTCCGGAGCACGGAGGGAGCGCTCCCTCTGCGCTTCAGAGGCTTCGCGTTGCTATCGCTGAAGCCAAGGAGCCTGCATTCGCTCCATAGGACGCACACACATTTCCCCTTCATTTTTGGAGGGGGGAAAGTGCGTCCTATAGAGTGAAAAATACGGTACATCTACTTGGAGAAATAAGACACATGGATTTCAGTGGGGCTAACTCCCAGATAAGTGTGTATATGATTGCATCCTTAAACACTAGCTCTTCCTGCCCATGAACCGTGAACATGCCCCAGTTGCTGCTTCTCCAAATCCCCCCAGGTCCTGCAGTTCTTCTTTCTTTCCTGAGCCAGTTAATAGTTTCCTCTTAATGAAGTCTAGGCACCCCACTGATGCCATGAGGGGCCTCACCCGCTCCTTCCAATTTTCTTTGAGTTGCTCAGACTCTGCATTAGAACTTCTTAAGAACTGATCCTACGTGCTCCCTGAGCAGGCATGCTGTTCCCCTTCATCAGTGTTGGGAGTTTGGTGAACATATTGCAGCGGTGTTCAGAAATAGTCTGGTAAGACTGCTGGTTGAAAGGATAAATAAAACTCAAGGTTTATTACTCATGGCAAACAAAGCCATTCTAAGTATACGTTTTGCTTGTAGCTGATATGGAGCCAAGAAGGTAACACTACCACATGGTAGCTCACACTGAGTGAACTGGAGGAGGAAGAAGGGAGTAAAACCTGAAAGGAAGTGATCTGCTTCACCAACAAGTGGTTACTAAAAGAGTAGGAATTAGTAAGGGAAAAACCTGCTTTCTTTTTGCTGTCCCCCGCTAGTTCAGGTAACTTACTGCAAACATTGTTGCTTGATTCCGCAAAATAGCTCCTTGACTTAAGTGTATTTCTGGATTATTTATTTATTCCATGAAATTTATATGCCATTTGTTTGTAAAAATAAAAAAATAAAAACAGCCTCCAAGCAGTTTGCAAAAAGATAAAAAAATTGCAACCATATTTAAAAACATACGAAAGTTAAAATGCTTAAACAAATCAAAATTACCTTAACTTTCTAAGCATTTGGGTAGGCTTGTGTAAAAAAGAATGTTTTTAGCAGGCACTGAAAAGAGTACAGTGGTACCTCGGGTTACATACGCTTCAGGTTACAGACTCCGCTAACCCAGAAATAGTGCTTCAGGTTAAGAACTTTGCTTCAGGATGAGAACAGAAATCGGGCTCTGGCAGCGCGGCAGCAGCAGGAAGCCCCATTAGCTAAAGTGGTGCTTCAGGTTAAGAACAGTTTCAGGTTAAGTACGGACCTCCGGAACGAATTAAGTACCGTATTTTTCGCTCTATAACACGCACCCGACCATAACACGCACGTAGTTTTAGAGGAGGAAAATCCGTAGGCATGCCACCTGTAGGCATTTCCTCCATAACATGCACAGACATTTCCCCTTACTTTCTAGGAGGAAAAAAGTGAGTGTTATGGTGCAAAAAATACGGTACTTAACCCGAGGTACCACTGTACATTGAAGGCGCCTCCTTGATTTCAATAGGCAGAGTGTTCCCAAGTGCAAGTGCTGCCACCCTTAATGATATATTTATTACAAATATGGGATGGGTATGATGTGGCACCTGTAGTGGTGCCAGTTCCACCGATCAAATGGTTGACTGGGCACATGTTGGGGTAAGGGGATCTGGTAGGCAAACTGATCTCATGTTGTTATGTTACAAAAGTGATGAGTTCAGGGATCCACCAGACTTTGGAAGTTTGAAGGAAAACTTATGTAGGGCAACTTTGAAGATGCTTGCTACTTGGCTTCTCTTTATAACAAATATACCCTTCTCCATTTCTTTTAGGCTCAGAGAGGATCAATTCTGTATTGCCTAGCTAAAGTCCTAAATCTCTTTGAGGTAAGTTCCCTACCCCCATTGTGACTGTTCTACCATGCCAAATTTACCAAATCTATTGTGGGACTTTGTATTTGCAACTACTCAAGCCATGTTAACAGAGTGTCTGTTGATTGCTGTAGCCAGTTGAATCTGTATCTTATTCTTAAATGGTTTTGACTGGTTAAGTTTGTTTTCTTGGTAAACTGATATTTGTTTTTGTCATTTTAGGCGGACAGTGGGTGTGGTGGTGGTGGTGGGATATAAATGGACTATGCAGCCGGAAATGAAAGTGTTGGATCATGATATAAACCATGTTATGTTTACGCTTAGTAAGATCAAATATGAAAGATTAGAACAACCAATTTTGTCTTGTTCCAGACTGGGTTTTTTTAGATATCTTTTCTACAGATAGGAAACACTTGCACAGATAATAAAGAGAGACAATCTTGCACAGTCTCTAAACATAAATGTACTTTTTTCCTCTTCTTTTATGCTTCTGAGGCTACAATCTTAAACCCACTTGCCTGGGACTCAATGAGACTTCTAAGCAGGCACGTATAGGATCACGCTATTGAGTTAAAGCTTGCACAGTGGTTTGGAAGGCAGGAAGCAGGGGCTTCTTGCATTTCCTTGCATGCTGCTCACCAACTTATTTAGGCTGCAGTTTCCCCCGAACTGTAGGCTTCTCAGTTATTGGAATCATTAAACCTTGGAGGGGCTTGCAGCTGAGACCATTATAGAGAATACTGGATCTCAGTGGCTTTGTGTGCGGGCGTAACTGAATAGTTGGGGATAAATAAATGTCACCCTTATTCACAGGATGAAGAGAAAAGAAAAGAAGCTCTAGAAATGTTTGAGAACTCATCGAAGCAGGGATGCTTGCACAGCGCCTACCTCCTCTGGGAAAATAACAGAAAAGCTTCTGTGAGTATATATGACACTAATGTCATACTGGCAGGTAAACAAGGCTTGAAGAGCCAGGCAAAAGATGGTTGTCTTATAGCTGCTGGTAGGAGACAAAAAACTCTACTCAGACAGCTGATGTTGAGAAGAATGGAATGAAGGGAGTAGCAAGGCTTGGTGTAGGGATTTGGATGTTGTTGGGTGCTTGGAAGAACTCTCCCTTTGAGAGCCGATGTGTACATTTGTGGGTGGCTGAGCGTGATGACAACCTTGATAGAATAAAAGTGCATAATCATGGTCTATCTCCCAAGTAAATACTGTATCAGCGCTGAGAAAGTGGTGTGTGTCTTTGGGAGTCCCAGTTTAATTCTGAACAGCCGTCCTCAAATTTGCAAGTACCTCGGTTTTCGAACCTAATCCATTCCAGAAGACCGTTCGAGTTCCGAAACGTTTGAAAACCGAAAACTCAATACGGAAGTCACGTGGCATGTTCGACTTCTGAGGCGTGTTTGAAAACCGAAGCATTTACTTCTGGGTTTACATTGTTCGAAAACCGAAACATTCATCAACGGAAATGTTCGAAAACCGAGGTACCACTGTATAGGAAGTACGAAAGGGAAGATAGTTTGTTAATAACACTAAATATGCAGTATCTTACTTTGCTTCCATTCCTCCTTGTAGATGTCAGACCCTGGTAGATACCTTCAAAGCCTCAGGAAACTCAGGGATTATGCAGCCAAGGGCTCTTGGGAAGCCCAGGTAAGACTGTCACTCCTGAATCTTTGTTTTTCCCCACTTTGTCCAACTGCTTTCAGTGTTGAAGCAGAAGGTACCTGCTGAATCCCTCTTGGCAGAGTATTCCACAATACTGGGTCAATAATACTAAATGCTCTGTTTCTTATTTGCTGTCGCACGAGTCTCGCCAACTTGGGGAATAACACTCCTGCAGATGACCTCTGTGATCCAGCTGGGATATAAGGGTTCAGGCAGCAGTTGAGGTTCAGGTGGTCCCATAATTTATTTTCATTATGAACAGTTAATGCTGATTCTAATGCGGCCACACTTAAAACTCTTTCCCCCTCAGGGCGGATTCGAGATGTGATTGTGCCTGTAGCATGGTGCTGCTCAGTGGGATCCTGAGCCAATGAGCTTACCTGGCACCATTGACTGGGTGGGAGAAGTTTTCTGCTATTTTAATTTCCCACGGTGCTTGTAGTGATGCTATATTGTGTACTTTGGTGGTTTTTTTAAATGGTGCCTGCAGATGGCAGAACGAATGGAAGAACCAAAGCAGGCATTATTAGTTATTGTGGGTCCCCTTAGGACAAGTTATTGTCCCCAGCCCTGCTTTCCCCGAAATATTGAAGATGGTGTCATTAAAATAAGCCAAGTGCATCAACTATTACTTGAATTATTGGTGTCTCAGAAAAAGCAGAACTAGCTCTTTCTGGAGATGAGTTATTTTCCCTCTTGATTTGTGTTCTTTTTCTCTCTGTTACACAGATTGCTCTAGCCAAAGCTTGTGGGAATGGAAACCAACTAGGGCTGGAAACAAAAGCCTCCAATGAGATGGTGTCTCAGCTCTTCCAGGCCTCCCTCCCTCTCAGCAAGCAGAGCATCTTCACTGTTCAGAAGGGAATGAACGAGACAATGAGGTAGAGTCATAGGACAGGCTGAGGGAATTGTTTGCTGAAGCAGAAAAGGCTGCTTGCTAAGTTGTTTTTGCCAGATGCTTGTATTATAGTTCTCCATAGCATGCTGTGCAGAATGCTAGGTTGCTACAGGGTGGGTTTTCTTTTTGGGAATTTAATTGCTCTTTTTTGGGGGCGAAGCACTGCCACCTACAGGAAAAGACACACATGTGAACAAATATATAACTTTTAAAAAAACTAGTAGATATTGAAAGATATTTTAAACTGCTAAAGAGCTGAGTTTACTTCTGTCTGGTTCAACTATGTGTTATACTCAGTGGAAGGAAAGCCGTAAGCTATCTCCCCCTCCCATTGTTTCTGCCCACTACTTTAATGCGCTTACATCAACTATTAGCTAGAGTGGGTGTGGGGAACCTCTGGCCCTCCAGATATTGCTGAACAACAACTCCCAACATCCCTCACCATTAGCCATGCTTGCTGGAGTTGTAGTTGAGCAACATCTAGGGTGCCAGTGGTTCCCCACCCCTGAGCTACAGTGATCTGCTTTTAAAAGAGAATTACTTACGATATAGCATTTAAGCTCTCCAGTTAGTGGTGGTTTGGACCATGCCAATCTGGCATTGTTTTGCTTGCCCCCCCCCCCCATCCCACAACAACACTCTAAATGGCAAAAAGCACTCATAGATTTGATTGAAAACTTACTGTCCTGTAAAAAACTCCTCCAAGCCTAAATATGGATGTTTCTCTTGTTAGTATTGCATTAAAATGTGGCTTCAATCGAGGATCCCAGCATGTTCAATTTTTAGTTATAATTATTTGTAATGAAAGAACATTGTGTTATATCCTAGTTATTTGCATGTGTTTTATTCATCCCGTGTCTTGTTTTCTCTTCTGTCGTATGTTGCTCCCAGCTCCTTTTGGAGGAACAGCAACTCACATATGTAGTTGTAGTTGAATGAAGTTGATAGCTCAGCTATAGTCTGCTTGCTTTTAAATGGCTGCTCCTGTTGTTTAGATACATTCTGATTGACTGGCTGGTAGAAGTGGCCACCATGAAGGATTTCTCAAGCCTCTGTCTCCATATGACAGTGGGGTGTGTGGACCGGTACTTGAAAATAAGACCTGTATCCCGGGCTTGTCTTCAGCTTTTGGGGATTGCTTGCATGGTTATTTGTACACGGTGAGTAACTTGACTATTGGCAGTAGTGATGGCTGGGCTCTTCTTAATGAGGACTGTACCTACAGGACAAAATTATGGTCTGCAAAGTTTTTCTGAAAGTTGTAGCAGTACTAGCTAACAGGGTGGATTTGATTTGATTTATATCAAATCTATTTAAATCACTATTTAAATCACTAGTCAGTAAGATTTGATTTAAATCATTTTTTTTAAATCTTAATATTTACAGCCAGATGAAGGTTTCCTTTTTGGAATAAAATTTCAGAGTAATTTTTACAGTTATATCAAATTACTGATTTGGTTATACTATTAGAAATACATCGACAGATAATTATGGAAATATTGTGAGGTTTAATAAGCTAACTGTTTATATTTGGACAACTTTTCTGCTGTTCTTTACTGGAAGGAGAAAAAAATCATTTCCTTAATAACAATTTCTTTAACTAAAGTAATAACATTATAGCATATGTATCCATGTTTGTTAACTGATGTGGTTAAACATTTTTTTAAAAAAACTTACACTGAGTTTTAGCAGACATGAAATACTTAAAACAAATCCTTATTTCCTGATAAATAGCCTTTGGGCTATAATGTAACTTAAATAGAAAACTATCTTTAGAAAGATTTTTCCTCCAAAAGTATTTTATTTAAAAAATCCAATTTAAAACAAACAAAAAAATCCATTATTTTTTTTTTTTTTTAATTATTGATTTTTATCCACCCTGCTAGCTACAGGGCACTTTTAAAATGTTATTTTTTTAATAACAAAGGAAAAGTGACTTCATCTTCTACCAGAGCTGTATGCGATTTGCAGGCATGGTCACTCCTTCTGAATATATGGAACCTGCTCAATTTCACAATGACAGCTGCTGCTGTTGTTCTCCTACAGGGCAGACTACACTGGGGATGGGTACAATGGAACCATAAGGTGGGGCAGCATGGGTCCTCAGGAAAGACTGGGGTGTGGAAAATGTCACACCCCCCCAGCAAGCACCTGTTGCCCCAAGGGTCATAGGTGAGGTGCTGTCCCTAAGTGATTTTGGGAGATACAGTGGAGATCTCAAATTAACTGATTGGAGTGCCCTGGAAAAATAATGAACTGTGATTAAAAGTTAGAACTGTCCTCCCTTATTGAGCTATGATCGTATCCTTAGTCTGCTTGGTTTAATTTCTCAGTGTGGGGAAAACAATTACTGTGTATTGTTTAGGGCAGCCAAGGCTACTTTGCCCCTCAGAAGCTTAGGAAATCCTTGATCCACCTTGACATGCCTTGTCAACAGTGTGATCTGACTCAGAAACCTGAGAAACTACCCTGATTTGCCTTGTAATTTGGAGACCACACAGAGCTGATGCCCACCACTGGTATTTTGCATTCCTGCTTTGAGATTAAAAGTATTTCTTCACGTTTCCCAGATGCTCTCCAGTGTAACCTTACAAATCAGACCAGCAGATCAGCTTCTACTGGTTTAACTGCTTCTTTAAATAATGTGTGTACACACACAGAAAGAGACTTGTCCATTCTATCTGGCGTTGGATGAGTAAACAGATCCACTATGTGTTTTGGGCCTTGGTGATAATCCATCTTTTGTTACAGTTTTATCAGCAAAGAGATTCTGACAATACGGGAAGCTGTTTGGTTAACAGACAACACATACAAATATGAAGATCTTGTCAGGATGATGGGGGAGATCATTTCTGCCCTGGAAGGAAAGATAAAGGTAAGCTTGTAGAGATGGTGAGAATCTTTATAATCTAGCTGCCATTAATGCAATGCTGACTAAATAAATGCTGGTCTGCTTTTTACCTTGCCTTTTTCGTGAACTACCTTGCAAATTAGGGGATATTCCTCTTGTAATTCTGTATTGCTCCTGGCTTCCTCTTACCTGATATATTCCTGATGGTGATGAAGATGGAAAGCAGATTATCTTGCGGGGTTGAGAGACCACTCGTTCAGCTCACTCATACTGCCCTGTAATTTGAGGGGAGGGACTGAACAAGTCTGAGGTCTGCTCACTAGTTCTCTTGTGGACTGAAATATTGCCTCCCAAGTTTTGGAGAGAACTGCCTCTGCTTGGATGGAGCATTCTCAGTGGTTGTGCCCATGTCCTGAACACTCCTCTGAGGGAGACCTGCTTAGTCCCCTTCCTGGTGGCCTTCTCCTGGCTGGTGAAAGCTTTGCTTACATAGGCCTTTGGCCTCCTGAACTAAGAGTTCATAATTAATAGTTGGCTATTTTTCCATTCTTCCCTTGCTTCTATCTGTTTTGGTACCTGCACCCATATCAATGTGCTCTGGCATACATTTTGGGAATAGTTAGTGTTCATAATGATCCCTTAGCATAAAATGGTGCTGGATCAAGAGGCTTGAGTTGGGGTGGCTGATTGTCTTCCAGCTGACTTTCAACTCTTGATGTACATCTTGGAACGTATAAAGATATGGCAGTGAGTTGATTGATGGTTTATTGTACACATATTTATACCTGAGTCTTCATTGGAAGGTGTAGAACATCATATCCCAAGAGTCTCTCATTGCCCCTCTGCTAGCTTCAGCAACCTTGGTTGAAAGTAGCAGTCAGTCATGGCTACCAGTGCAGCCTCATCCAGCTAGCACTGCATGGAATTCTGCCTACTTCCTCCTTCTTGTTCCCAGTACACCTTTAGATTTCAAAAAGGACACATTTTTCTGTGACATCATGCACCCTTCATTACCTTGCCAACCTGCCAGTTCCGCCTCTATCCACTCTCTGGGGAGAACAGTTCTTTTGCATTGCCAATGTCCCTTAATGGCTAGGTACTTAGCTAGCCGAGCCATGCTGGTTTGTATAAGCTAACCATGAATTCTTTGTCTGGCACAGTTCTGCAGCTTGTATTTTCCCATCGTATCCTAAATATTATCTAAATACTACCATTTATTAGTTTCTAATATTCACTAACAGACTCTGGTACCCAAAACTCTGGTGACAAAAACCCAGTAACCCTCACCTCAAAAATGGGATAGAAATGTAAATAATAAAATGCATGTGACTTTAATAAGAAGTTTGTTTGTTTGCACTGAATAGCCAACCTTTAGCAAAGAGGATGTTCCTGGAACAGTACACCGTGTTGCATAGTTCCTGTGTATGTCTGCCTTAAGTAACCTCTTCTATTCTGCCACTTTTTAAAAGATACCCACTATTCTGGACTACAAGGAAGTGCTGCTGAACATAATCCCATTGGAAAGAAGAACTGTGCATCTCTACAGCTTCATTTGTGAACTTTCACTCTTAAACACAGGCCTTTGCATATACTCTCCTGCCCGTTTGTCTGCAGCGGCCTTGCTGCTGGCCAAAGTATTGCACAAGCAAGGTAACAATCCTGCTGAATTAATTCAGGCACCTTTTGGGGAACAATATCCAGCGAAATAGTCCCATTTTAGCTCTTGTCTGGTTCTCCTGCTGTAGGGGTTGAACTGATTGCAAGGAGGACAGGGAGAGGTTCAGTTTGGAGAGGTGGAAGTGGCTTCTTAGGATCTGGGCAAACAGTTTTCAGTCAAAGAGCTCAGGCAGTGGTCATTGGAGTACTTGGGAGCATAACCGGTTGTCACTATGTTGAATGCTTTCATTTGAGAATTTGGTTAAATAACACACTGTGTTAGGGACCAGTGAGCAATACTGGTTATTTTGTTCATGTCTTTTCTCTCTCTCTCCAGCTCATCCTTGGACAAGCCAGTTATGTGAAGCCACAGGGTTTTCCCTTGAAGAACTGATACCCTGTGCACTGAATATCCACAAAAAATGGTATATACCGTGGGGGGAGTTATAATAGCTTAGTCTTCCTAGCTGTTGCAAAACACTCCTTGGCACGCTTGGAACATGCAGCTTCAATAATATTTGAACTTCCTACAGACAGCATCTGAAGTAATGAGTTGGTCTGATTGCCAGCTCAAGAGTGTGCTTTCCTTGGGGCACTTAAAAAGTGTGTGTAGTGTTCACAGCTGGGGTGGGGGGCTTAGAAAGTTTTATCCTCAGCCTGGCCCACCCAGGCCACAAAAGCATCTTCTGCTCTCCTAGATTTGCATAGGATATGAACGACTCTCCTTACTGCAGGCTTGTACAGTTCTTCGTTAAGAAGGGAATGAAGCAGATAGTAAAGGGTTAACTCCTCATTCCCCTCTGTTTCCTCCTGCACCAGCTGATGCCTCCTCTCATCACATCCTCAGCTGTGTCAACAACATACATTTTAGTCTTCCACTTAGGAGGGAGGGACTGGAGCCCAGAGGTTAAGGTACATGTTTTTGCATGCAGAACCGTGTCCAGATTTCCTCTTTGGCTTCTCTGATTAGAAGTACCTGAAGCTGGTCTGTATTCCTGAAGTGGAGGGCAAGTGCAAGCTGCAGATGGAGGGCTCAGGTGTAAAAACAGGCTGGTTTGCAGGAAAGGGGGAGTAGCTAATTGCTTAAGCAAGCACAAGGCTCAAAACCGGGGTTTAGAGGACTGAAAATGTTGCACGCAGACAGACCCATAATGATAGCATTGCTATCATAATTATTTGCATCTTTCAGTTTATTACCCACCATTTACCAGCAGCTCCCAGGGTGGGTTGCAAAAACTGGAAATAATTCTAAATACAGTTAAAAGAAATTACAGTGACAGGAATAGGGTGGTGAGTCCTGAAAACTTCTATTGGGCATCAAAGACCAGGGATGTGATGACAAAGCTAATCAGGCTGAAACCAATGCTTTCTGTCTAAGGAAAGCCATAGATATTTCTTCTAATTACCCTCCGTAGGCTCTGCTTAAGCCTTTTTGCTGCCAATGTGAGTGCTGGAAAGCTCTCCCAGAAGACAAGTTGGGTTGCTGACACTTCCTATTTTCAGTGCCCACAGAATAAAATATAAAATGGTGATCTGGGAGCAAGGCTGTCAGTAGTACAATTGGAGTCTGAAGCCAGGTTTGGAAACCTAAAGGGAAACTTCAGTAGCCATTGGTTCTGTTGTAATGCTTGGTGGTTCTGTTAAATTTATCCAGTGACTCTAAACAAGGGGTGTACTTACCATCTCTCCCTCTGTCTCCCAGTTTCCATGAGGATGTCCCAAAAGATTATAGGCAGGTGTCCCTTACTGCTGTGAAACAACGATTTGAAGATGAGCGCTATGAAGAAATTGGCAAAGAAGAGGTAGAGTCACTTTTGAGGGGAAAGAGAAAGGGAGAGTCCCAGTGTATCTGAACTCTCCAGGACTGCATTTTATAGGATTGTACTGTAAATCTATAAGGAAATGGAGCACAGTAAAATGTGTTAGATGGGTAGCACCAAGTCTGGTGGAGTCATAGGCTGCCCACCTTCTGGAGCGGAACCCCTTGGTGACAAAGATGATCTTCTGGGGAAATGTTCTATGCAAATTTGTGTTGAAAATTTTTCAGTCTGCATTGGAAAACTTTCTGATGTGCTAGCAAGTGATCTAGTTCAGCATGCTTATTTTACTAGCATTTAGCAGGCAAAGTTAAAAACGATTAAGCTGGCACACTTTCCCTAATACTGTGTTTGTAGTTAGCATCCATTTATTCATTGTTACTAATAAACTTGTAAGGGACGCGGGTGGCGCTGTGGGTAAAACCTCAGCGCCTAGGACTTGCCGATCGCATGGTCGGCGGTTCGAATCCCCGTGGCGGGGTGCGCTCCCGTCGTTCGGTCCCAGCGCCTGCCAACCTAGCAGTTCGAAAGCATCCCCGGGTGCAAGTAGATAAATAGGGACCGCTTACCAGCGGGAAGGTAAATGGCGTTCCGTGTGCTGCGCTGGCTCGCCAGATGCAGCTTGTCACGCTGGCCATGTGACCCGGAAGTGTCTGTGGACAGCGCTGGCTCCCGGCCTATAGAGTGAGATGAGCGCACAACCCTAGAGTCTGGCAAGACTGGCCCGTACGGGCAGGGGTACCTTTACCTTTTACTAATAAACTTATAAAATGGATTTTTCCCCCCATGGAAAAATCACTGGAAAATATTCTTCCCATCACTTCCCATTACCAAAACAGAAATGGAGAAGTTGCTTCTTGCTGGACAGGGAACTAGGAAAAAACCCTTCTCTGGTTGGCAGCCATTATATGCAGCAAGCAAAGCACTTTTGCTGACAGCCGCTGTTTTAATACTCCCACAATGCCTCTGGGGTCCTTGGAGTGATGCTGTGCTGGGGCCCTGGAGACACTGTGGAGAATTATAATGGTGTATTCTTATTGGTGGCTGATTGTTGAATTCATAACTATTTAAAAATATAGTTAATCTGCAAGTTACTAGAACCTCTATATTAGTGTAGATAAAGTGTTAGATTACGAGTGTCCTGATCTCCATTCAAGCCATGAAACTCACTGGGTGACTAGGCCAGTCAGTGACTGGCAGACTAACCTACACCACAGGATTGTTGTGAGGAATAAAATGGGAAGAGAACTGTATATCTTTTCCTAGGAGGAAAAACGTGATGTCCACATAATGATAAATAAATTTAAATTTCCTTCAGTAAGCCATCTAATATTTAAGAACTTAATAAAAACTACCATTCACCAATAAAAAGCAATGCCATTTTTTAATATTTTCCTTTTACAGACCTGATCCAAAGTAGGTTCATTGGAAACCTGCCCTTAACTTGCAGACTCGCTGCTTAAAACTTAACATTTCCATCCACAAAACCTCTTGTTGAACTTATTATAGCCTCATTCGTATCCATATTTGTGTGGAACTAAGTGCAGTTGAGCTCAATGGATTTACTTTCAAGTAAAGATGTGCAAGAGTGCACTTGTAAGTAGTACTTTAGAGAAGAGTGGTATGGGGTTTCTTTGCTTTTTTTTTTTTTTGTTGGGGAGGGTGACTGGGGCAAAATCCAGAAAACTACTATGGCATCAGTGGATGAGTTTTAAGAGCATGTGTGACTGTAACTATGCTGTCTCACTGAGCTCACTTGTCTTAGGTGATGAATTACAGCCAGCTCTGCTCGCTGCTAGGAGTGAAACATGAAGATCCAGAGCCCGACTCCTTGTACATGAACACAGTGGAAACATTTCTCACTTCTCCATCAGGAAAGAGAACTAAAAGGCAAGTCTGGTCCCTCTGTTTTACCTGGATGGGATGGGGTATTCACTGACTACTAGACAAGTCCTCTGGCATTTGTAACCTTGTACAAACTGGAGTATTGGCTTCTACCACCCTTAGCATGGATCTCAGCTGCTACTCTGCATTGCTCATCTATTGGGTGGAGAGCATACGGCCCTCCAGATGTTGCTGGACTCCACCTCTACCTAACTCAATATGTCTACACTGACTGGCAGAAGCTCCTCTGGTAGTTACAGCCAAGGAGCTTTTTTAACCCTTCCTAGAGTTGCCATCCAAAGCCATGTGGTCTACCACTGTGTTAACTGTACTGCCCTCTTGCAAGCCATCAGTGCTGGGCAGCTCAGCAAACAGCTGAAAATGCATCTTCCTAGCTTTCCAGGTCCAGCCAAGAAAAGGTTCCATGTGTCAAATAACTAGCTGGCTATAGATAGTGCTCAAAATGGGTGGTGGTGGTTTTGTTTACTATTAGACTAGGCTTGGTTGTGCTTAATGGAAAGGACTGGAATGGTTTTATGATTGCTTGAAAAGAAGTAGGGTAGCATAACACTCAACTTTGAGCACTGACTGTGGAAAAGCTGATCCAAGGCCCCATTTTCTCTCCCCCTTTTAAGAGTATTTTATTAATGGTCATAGATACTCTTTCCACAGGAGAAGAGAAGACAGCATCCAAGAAGACAGGGGAAGCTTTGTAACGACACCAACAGCTGAACTGTCCAACCAGGAGGAGAGCCTTCTAGACAACTTCCTGGACTGGAGCTTGGATTCCTGCTCTGGCTATGAAGGAGATCAAGAAAGTGAAGGAGAGAAGGAGGGAGATGGTAAGGTTATTTTGGAAGGTGGCATGTCATTTGGGGGTATTACCATCTGACATTTGGGGTGGGTGGGGGTTGAATTTAGGCACACAATCAAGCAGTGGAATAGTAATACTTGAGACAATGTTTGAATGCTTTGCTTCAGAAACAAAACCTTGCTCGACATAGAAAACTGGCATATTGGTTGAAAAGCATTTAGCCCTGCTAAGCTAATTTCATGTGTGAGAAGAATTTTTTTTAGGGGGGGTGTTTGAGGGGAACAGTTGGATATGCAACCTTTACCTGCATTGGTACAGAGGATGGTGGTAGAATTCACACCCAATTATTTTGATTTTGTCAATTGATCAAAGATAGGTAGAATAGGGTACTGTTTTGTTTTATCAAAGCTAAACATTAGCGTTTTACTGCAAGAGGGTAAACTTTGACAGAATTAAAGCAAAAAAAGTGGCCACTTAAAGTGCACTACAAAGATTAGTCTTGATTTTTTTTCAGTAGGGTTTATTTAACCAACTTTTCTGTATAGTTACAGCTCCAAGCGGAGTTCTGGATGTAACTGTGGTCTGTACGGGCCCCGAAGAACACTGCTATGGCTGTTGTGAAGACTCCAGTGATGAAGAGAGCATTGCCAAAGAGGGATCTACATTTGACCTAAATAATTATGACCCACCAGGTGCTGGGAAGGGATGGCTAATGCACCACAGCCAACCAAAGGGCACCATTGAAGCCAGCTCTGGCTATTCTTCTGTCAACAGTACCAGCCCTACTTCCACTATAGATTGCAACTTTGGAGCATCTCCAAAAGCTACCTCAGGGCAGCCTCTGGGCCCTGCCAAGAACAAAGGCGGATCTCCTCATGACTCAAAATTATGTTTACACTCCAGCAGAAGGCAAGCAAAACGGAAAAATGTGGCTGAGTACAATGAAGAAGAAAAGATGAACTTGGGCTTCTTAAGCCTCTGATGTCCTGGTGCTGTTTACTTTAACAACAAACAGGTGCAAACATGGTTGAAGGCTGCACTGTACATGGTGGCTCATGAGGTGCATTGCCTTGGTCTCACTGAATGTTTACCTAAAGAATTTCCCCCAAGACTTGTTGCTGTTGTCTTCCCCACATATTATCCTGTGGCCAAAACAAGATTCAGGCACTAGCAGGCATAATTGTGGCATTTCCCCTGCAGAATATGGCCCGCAAAAAGTCTTCCTTTCCCCTCTTCCCTTCTGTTCCATGTAAACTATGTCTGCCCATGACATGATCAAGCATTCTTTACTAAGGTTCAGTGTCATTCTTGGCTCTGCTCTAATGCCTTTCTTCCGTATCCCAAGAGGTGGATACTTCCCTGTTAGTGGTGTTGAGCTTGGCCCATCTGAGGCCTTTGTTGCCTGTGAAGTATTTGGTCTGACAGTTGAGATCTGCACTGCCTCTTCATTGCTTCTGCTACTTCAAAGCAGCTGCATCTACTGTAGTTTACTAAGAAGCAAAGTGATCCTGTTTACCAATGAATTGTTTTAAGGCTGGGGGCTATTTTTGCCCTTCTGTGCATATTAAGCAATATAGTGGCTTTTGTGAGCTAGCGGCAAACAGCTACCTGTGGGAGATGTAATATGTTCTAATAATTTGGTTAAGTGTCCTATATTTTTTATTTTTCTCTTTATTTTCCTCTCAATATTCTTTCTCCTTTCCCTTTTTTCTGTTGTTATCTGCTCCTTTATACTAGGCCCCTTTGATTTCTAAATTGTTAAGGTTCTACCTCTGCTATAATTGCAGTGGTGCTTGAAAAATTATTGCAACACAGAAGTTTGATGATGGAAATTAATTTTACTTGAATTAACTGTTACCACTTCAGTTGTCCCATTGTCCGTAAAAGCTCATTTGTTTCATGGGATCTATGGATTGAAAGCTGATCACACTAAAAGTCTGAAGCCAATAGCTTGGACATGTGGACTTGAATGTTCTTCCATTAGACTGAGCCACCTCCATGTGCAAAACTTTGAAATGGTGCCTGCAACCCTCTGCGACAATTGTACTGGTATTAAGGATTTTGAACAGAGACGCAAAATAAGGTTTGGCTTCCTTCTTTCAATTATGCCTCCTTAGAATGTATACCCAGGTACAAAACTTGTGTGTTTGGAATTAACTACATGAATCTGAAAAACACTGGACAGGCTTAAATGATTTCTTTCTTTCTTTCTTTTTTTCTTTCTTCAGAAGGTAATGTCAATGACAGTTCATGTTGGCTAGTGATGTTTTTTTATAAAAAACAATTTTTAAAAAATATAACAGACTCCTGACTTTATTCAGTGGACAGAGAGTTCTCTGAGGTGTTTAATAAAAACTACAAGAGGATCTCCATAGATGAGACTGTCTTATCACCGGCAAAGGAGAAGCTACTGTATATGATAAATTTGCTTATTGATCCGCACCTCTTGGAAACATAGCAGGTGGATAGCAAGGAGACACAGGACACATTTATTTACTCAGTAAGGTTTGTTAGCTGCCCATCAGAATTCAGTATCTTAAGGTATGCTGCATCAGATAAAATCAGTTTAAAAGCTGGAAGAAATTACCTGCACAGAAGCTGCTTAGCACAAGGTATGTTTTGAGTACCAGAAGTGATCTTTGTTCAAAGTCCTTCTATACCCAAATCCATTCCTGGTTGCCCTAAGCTTTGTTATTTCAGCAACCTGATTTGGGGGGGGGGGGGGGCATGGGGATTTTGTTGCTAAACTGCCATCAAAATATGGGGTATTATGCTGATCCACCAGCAAATCTCCCAGAGATGTACGACTCCAGATCTGCCCACTTGACTTAGGCTGTGGTTTTGGTGAGAGTGAAGGCTCACATTACAGAATTCTCTTAAGGTGGTACCCGTCTCCCCACTTTTAAAGTAAAATTGAAATATACTCAGAGTCGCAAAGTGATTTCATGCTCTTTATTCAGCTCATAGTGGTGAGGAGGAATGAATAAATGTCCCCTCACAGTATCTGCTTTATATACATTATTTACACAATGGGCTGCACATGATTGGCTAATTCTGGAATTCTACTGTAAGCCAATCAGGTTGTGGATTCACTTCTATCTGGAGCAGGATTGGGTGGTTCCTGCCAACCAATCATACTGCTGCATTGTTCTAGGACCAATCAGACTGCTGCATTCTGAATCCTATTGTTCTAGGACCAATCAGACTGCTGCCTTTTGGATCCTATTGTTCTAGGACCAATCAGACTGCTACAGTTTGGATCCTATTCAACTCAGTACATAACAAAAATATTAGAACATATTTGTCCCCAGTGGTGGGGGTATCTATTTTCACATGTGGGTTGTAGGTTACGTGGGTGGCTATTTTCAGGGAAGAATTATTACCAAACAATCACTTTTCAATACTTCAGCAGACTTGCTCTTGGTATTTGATGGGAAAGCGACAGGTATCTTACACAAAGATTAATTGACTTTTCTGCATAGCCAAAAACTGGAAAATATTTTGGAGGAATTATATTAACAGGTATGGACTATAGCTTTGATGGAAAGAGTTATAGCCTAAGTGGTAGACCTTATTTTGCATGCAGAAAAAAGGTCCCAGTTTCATTTCCTGGCATATCCAGGTATGACTTGGATTTAAAACTCTTGAAGCTGCTGCCAGCAAGTATAGACAATACCATACTGAGCAAGTTGGAGAAATGGTCTGACTATAAGGCAGCTTCATGTTTCTAGCTTTTTCAGCTGTGCAACCCCTTTTTGAGGCAACTGGTACCAATGTTACTCTGGGATAGCAGCCAAAAATCTTCCTGCTCATGTATTTCAGTTGTACATTGTTTTTATTAGCTTTAAAAAAAACCCCTTGGAATCCATTTTGATTTTTTTAGGAAAGGAAGTATTTTAGGTTCAGTAACCAGACCATTCTGGTCTGGGATTTATTTAGTAAGCATTTGTGTATAACATAAGTACCGTATTGGGAAGACCAACTTGCAAAACAGTGGGGGCTGGAGAGATGCAGATAAGACCTCATGACGGACAGCTCTTTAAAAAAATGGACGCCTGCTGGCAGCATCCTTTCTCAGTCATTTTTGCAGGTCCCAGCAACTACAGGAAAAGCTACTGTACTTTTTAAAAAAAGTATTCCAGCAATGCCAAGCAGCTGTTGTTATGCCTCCAGAATGTTGTGTGGTGCTACAGTTGTGGGCAGTGTCTGTATAAAGAATTGCCATTTTGTTGAAGAATCCTTGTCTACCCTTGAGGGAGGATACTTCATTCCCTCCTAGTAAACTTGTGCTGGTAGTTATTGATGTGTATCCACAGCAGTGACCAGAGGAATGACCACTGAGGAGCACAGAGGGAAGAAATGCCATGGCGCACCTGTAGCAGCAAACTGGATGCCATCATCTGCAATAAAATATGCCTACAGCCACAGCAGGCGCTTTAACTCTCCAGCGGCTTGACTTCCATCGTCTCCTGAGATGGATGGATGCCAACTAACAATCTTAAAGTTTTTCTCTTCAAGAGGATAAAACCCTGCCGCTTCAAACAATATCCCTAACAGGGTCTTCTGTGCAAAACATCTCCAAATTGGGATTCCTCTGCGTACAATCCTCCGGCTAGTTTTAAAGGGATGACGGCTGCAATCCCATATGTGCATACCTTGGAGTAAGACCCCCCCATTTAAAAGAAAAAATGGGGTAAAACTATGGGTGTTGTGCCAGAGCGGGAAGCAAGTCTCCCCCCGCCCCGCACACCTTTTGCTGGAGTCGTTATCAACATGCACTTTTTCTTTCGGATATCTTAGCATGTTTCTTGCCTACCTAGAAATACAGGAAGCCCCAGATTTTATTTTCCTGGTGCCCCCACTGAGTAAAACACGCGTGAAAGATTGGTGGCGCTTGATGAATATGAACAAAGGGGGATTAAGCGCCACAGGTATGAACCGGCCGGGCAGGTTCTGAAAGCGGTCCCTGTGGGCTGGGGAGCTGAGCCGCCGGAGGGCGTCGCTGGAGGCGGCCTGTCAGGAGAAAGACTCGCGGGGGGCGCTTCCGTGAGGTCGGCGGGCCGGGCAGGACGAGGTAACGGGCTTCCTTCTTCGCAGGCAGACCGGAGCCCCACTGGAAGCGACATGAACAGGTTTGGCAAAGGACGCAAGAGGCCGGAGGCCGAAGAGGGAGACGCCTCCTTTGCCGCTGTTGCTCCAGCCTACAAGCGGGCGAAGGCCGGCGCTGGGTGGGTACGAAGGCGAGCAGTCGCGGTGAGCCGAAGAAGCTCCGTGTGGCCCAGCATGGCCGCCGCCGCCGCTGCTGCGTGAAGCTGTTTATGCGGCGGGAGAGGCGCCGCGTTAGTTTCTTGCAGCCGGAAAAGCCCGGGAGTAGCAACGTCCTTCCAGAAAAAGACAGCGATGTTTTGTATAACATCCATATGTCATATATTGCTTCCACAAAGAATCCTGGGAGTTGTAGTTTCACTCAACCGAACAGAGTTACAGTTCCTAGCACGCTTACACCAAGCGACATTTGGGGGTGGGCGAGGAGGCACGAGCTTTAGATGTCCGATGGGATGTGCCTTAGATCGTGTGTGGTGTGGATCTGCAGGGGGCTGTCCCCGGGATTTTCGATCTGTTTTTATTTGAAACAAATAAAAATGAAAAGAGGAGCTCTCTCTCTCTCGCAGAATTCGTGGTGGCTCAAAATGCCTCCCGGAGAGGAGGATTGTGAGTTATAATAATTATAATAATTATTATTTATACCCCGCCCATCTGGTTGGGTTTCCCCAGCCACTCTGGGCGGCTTCCAACCGAATTAAAAACTTCCCTAAACAGGGCCGCCTTCCTGACAAGGGAGGGGAAGCGACTTCAGGAAAAAGGGTCACTTGGATCCGAAGGCGAGGGTGGCCACCTCATAACGTTTCTTAACGTGTAAGATTTATATGCTGTGTTTCTTTAAAAAAAGAAGGTAAGCCAGGTTACTCTTGTTTCTTTTCTTTTTTAAAAAAGCACACCTCCTGTGTTTTGAAACCAAAACTGGAACCTTAGTGAAATGTGTTTGGGCGCACAGTACTGCCTTTACCCTGCCCCGCAATTAAAATAAAATAAAATGGCTCACTATATATACAGTATAATCTATACTGTAGAGAGAGAGAGAGACAGAGAATGTATTAAAAACAGCTTCCAAAAACATGCACTGTCTGTCTTGGTGCTTCCCCACCCCCTTAGTTGCCACTGCAGCTTTAAAAGTTTTTAAAGAGCAAGTGTGGTGTAAAGGTTAGAGTGTCAAGACTAGGGCATGGGTCAAATCCCCTCTCAGCCATAAAGCTCCCTGGGTGATCTTGGGGCGCTCGCTCAACCTAACCTGCCTTACAGGATTGTTGCAGGGATTAAATGAGGAGTAGGTGAATTATGTGAACTAAGATGGAATATTAAATAAGTTTTAGGGACCTTGGGTTATTTTATTAATTGCACGTCTTTCCCATTTTTACCCTAAGGTACTTAAGGTATGCATGTGTTTCTACCTGGTCTCTCTCTCTCTCTCTCTCTCTCTCTCTCATACACACACACACACACACACACACACACAAAAAGCCCAAAGCATCCCCCCTATTTTGTTAGCTGCTGCTTTCCCCACTCCTTTTTACCACATGAAGATTAATCACTTGCTCTTATAAATTGCCTTTGGAGTTTTAGATAGTAGGTAAATTGAGCCCTATCAAAATATTCACTGATGCAACAACCAAATCCAAATTATGAATATTACTTTCCAATTTTGAGGCTTGCAGCTATTTATGTTCACCCACTCCCCTCTTCTCTCTCCCACTGTTTTTGTAGAATGGTCAATTTTTGCCCGCAGTGTGGACAGAAGGTTGAGGCATCCTTTAACTTTTGTGCCTCCTGCGGTGCCAGACTTCCTGCAGAAGAAGAAGCCATGCAGATCACTCCAACTTCTTCAGTGAAAGGTAGGAATGTTTAGTCAAATGTGGCAGCTGACAAACATTACCTATCTGATGACCCAGCTGAAAGTCCTTTGAGGCTAAACCTAACTTATTTTTCCTATTTAACATGAAGCACATTTATTAGCAAGGGAGAATGGATGGCACGAAAAGGAGATGTAAACCCATACAGTGAGTGATGTTTAAATCTAAGATACTGATCTCCATATTATGCCTGATTTTGTTAGGAATTCACTGCCTGCCAATCCACCCCCTCACCCAACAGCTGTCAAGTGGAAATAGTTGCAGGGAAGTTAGTTATAAGCATGACATTTTGTCACCCAGTAATGAACATGGGTCCTTGTTTGCTTTGGAGAGATGAAGGTTAAGAGCCGGAACCATTCAGGGATCGTAGACAGGAATGTTAAACAGGGCCCAGCACCAGCTTTTAGAGCCTTCCCTCACCTTTCAGATTTTGCTTATTTAAGGGCAGCTGGGCCAGTGATGGCGGCGCTAAGCAGATCTTTGCTCAGTACCACTGCCAGGCTGCCTTCCCTGCCCTGCCACCCATGCCCCTTTCTCAAGCAGGTAGTTTATCTCCTGTGTGGTAGCTCAGCAACAATGCCAGGGGGAGCTCCAATCTGTGTGCTTGAACTTGCGTTCATAATATACACGCATCAGAAGTGGAGGCAGTGTAACTAAGATGATGGGGTCAGCGAGTGTGGGTTTGTGACCTAAAGATTTGGTTGTTGCTGCTGCCAAGCCATCCCCCAGTTCCCACAGGCTGCCTCCATGGGGTGACAGGAGACCAGCTGGCTTACTATAGCAGCAGTGAGGCAGTATATTCCTGGGTATGCCATACTGCCCAAATATTGTAAAAAGACATTTAGCCAAATTTCTATACCCCTTAATTGTAAAAAAAGAAAAAAAGACCACTTAGTGGTTTATAAAGATTTTTTAAAAATTGAAGTTCTTAATATAAAGTTAAAAACTGTATTTAAAAGCATTCCAAAAGTTATTAAAATCAGTGGTAAGCTAAAATGTGATTAAAACACATGCCACCTTTTACATGTCTTGATATGGATGCCTAAACAAAAATGTTTTAAGCAGGTGCCAAAGAGAGTACAAACTTGTAGGGTTGCTATATGTCCTCTTTTCCCAGGACACATCCTCTTTGTCATGGGAATGTACAATGAGAGTCCAGGGACATCACAAGGGGGGTGCAGGGGGTTTGGTGCATCCCGGGTGTCATGCCTGGGGGGGGGTAACAAAATCCGCCCCATGCAGATTGGTGTGGCGTACCCCTGGTGGGTGGATTTTCGTGATTGGCGCAATCGTCGTCATGAAAATCAGCCGACTGATCGCCGTCCGCCAATCATGCAAATCCAGCCGCCGATCATGCAAATCCACCTGGTGGCTGGGTGGATTTGCATGATCAGCAGGTGGATTTTCACAACAATGATTGCGCCAATCACGAAACTCCACCTGCTGGGGGGTGCGAATACCACTCACCGGGGGGGTCAGCCTGAGAGGCTCCCATCGGGCAGATGTGACCTCTAATTTGCTCTTCAAAATATGGCATCCCTAGAGTGGGTGCCTGTCTGATGTCAATAGGCAGGGAGTTCCAAAACATAGAAGGTGTCATACTAAAAGATCAATTTCATACAAGTGTGGAACGTGTATTATGTGGTACCTGTAACAGTATTTATGAAATCTATTTATTTATAAAAAATATTTATATACCAGTTACAGGTAGGTAGCCATGTTGGTCTGCCGTAGTCAAAACAAAACAACAACAAAAATTCCTTAGAGACCAACTAAGATAGTTATTGGTATGTAAAAAATAAAAAAATAAAAAATAAAAAAAGATAGTTATTGGTATGAGCTTTTGTATCTGAAGAAGAGTGCATGCACATGAAAGCTCATACCAATAACTAACTTAGTTGGTCTCCAAGGTGCTACTGGAAGGAATTTTTTTATTTATATACCACTGTATCATAAAAATATATCACATCTGTTTACAGCAATATAAAAACATTGAACCAGACAGCACCAGTTCTGCAGACTGAAGCAAGGAATAGGAACACCTTGAATTTGGCCTGGTAACAAATAAGCAACCAGTGCAGATCTATGAGTAGAGGCAGTTGGCCTGCCTGTAAACACCTTTGTTGTTCTGACAGTGCTACCTTTTATCAGGGCTAAACCAAGAAGACCAAGATCAGCTGCCGAGGTCTCCTGCAAAGAAAAAGGCAGAAATATTGCCAGACAAAGGAAATGCTGCTTCTGCAGTTAAATGGAGCTGGTCACCTTCTGTATCACCTACTAAATCACCAAAGGCAAAAGGTGAGGATTTTAGCTCTGCATATGGTTGTATTTGGTGATGATTCCAGGCGGGTGGGTGGTTGGCTGGCTGGCTGGCTGGCTTTGAATTTTTGCACAAACTCCTGTTGTGTTTCTCTTTCTGTATTTTCTTGTTTAAAACCCATTGCTATCGCAGTGCTAACCATTTTCATGAAATTTGCCCCCAAAACTAGTTTTCCTCGTTTACACATCCCAATACTGAGGACAAGGGGAGCAATATTGGGGGCAGAGTGAGTCCCCACTCTGAATTCCTAGCACAGTGGGCTACAAATCTAAGTAAGAATTACTTGTGTCTCTCTTGTAAAGCAAAGCCCAGCTACCGATCTCCCAGGAAGGACAGGAGTGCCACTGTGAGACCTCTCCCAGAGGGTGAGATCCTAACAGACCTGAACAACAAGCAATGGAAGCTTGGGAAACTTCTGAGCGAGGGTGACTATGGACTGATGTATGAAGGTACAAGATGTGCTTGCATGGTATTACATTCTGGAGAGAATGCAACCACCTTTTCTGTGTCCCACTTTATTAAGGAAAATCTGCCCTTAAGGTGTTTTTTAAAAGGGCTATATCTGCTCCTATAGATATATCAAATCAAATCAACAGGCAGCAAGAACAAAACAAAAAAAAATGAGTGGCAGAAAAAACAGCAAAAATAAAACACTGACTAAAAGCTGAGCTGCTGACACTGCTATCTCTGATCTATGCTAACCATTTCCTAGAATCCTTTGCTGTGGTTGCAGTGGACATACAAAGGTTGTGTCCGAAGGTTGCAGTGTTGGCTTTGTTGTCCAGATCTGCTCCTTGCTCAGCGTATTTAAGTACTCTGATACCTATTGTTTCCGAGGTGGTACTGTATCAATATAACAAGAGTGAAATAAAGTTAACCTACTTCATATAGTAGGTGCAGATCTCCTGGGTTACCTATTAACCTTACTTTATTCCATCCTTTCACAGCAGTGTGTGCATCCGAAGCTTGCCGTTCCCAGCGGAAATACTCCCTCAAACTTGTGAGTTCAGCTCTCTGTGTTAGGTGTATCCTAGATCATTCTATGTGCTGGAACTGGGATCTGAGCTTGGCAAGATGTAGGTCAAAGGTACAACAAGGCAAACACAGCAGGAGGACTTGGAGCTTGTCTCTTCCAAATAGTTCCAATAATCAGTGACACAAAGAAGGACTTGAAGTATGAAATCACACATAGAGGAAGCAGGTCAGAGCACCCAGACTCTCTTGTGCTTTACAAGAAGAGTTCACAGGCTTTTCTCAAGAACAGGACTAATAAAAGGCAAGGTACAGAGAGAGGCTGCTAAGCCTAGAATGGCAATAGAAGTAGGATACTGGGTGCTAGGTGATGCCCAACATTGGTCATGCTCAAACTAGAGCCATTGAAATTAATGAGTAGATTGGTTTCAATGTGTCTTCTCTGAGTTTTGCTAACATTGGCTATCTCCCGATGGTTGAACTGGTAGGAGCTGTGTGTAAGGCATAGTAGCTTCATTCTGTGACCATCAGGGGTGTCTCCCCATGGCCCTCTGTGATTTCAAAATACCCACCAGAGCCTTAACATTTTTGTATTTTCCTATCTATAAGGATTGACAACTTTCTTTTAAAAATAAATAAATCACCACTCATACACAAAAGAAAAACACACATGGTTGTATCCAAGTTCTCCTCTGAGTGGATCAATGAAATTGATGGGCTATGTCTATAGATTTCAGTGTGTCTACTCTCAGTAGGACTAGCACTGAATACAACACAAATTCTATTCCTAATGCTTGTCACATGTGGGTTGTATTATTCTAACTGCACTGGTCATTGGCTGTGGTTCATTGGGATGACATTCCTGGTGGTATTCTGGTCTAACTTACTACATCTGCTCCTCTCTGATTTCTCTCATTTGTAAAGTGGAAGTGGAATTCTTTACTTGCCTTTGTGAAGTCTATTGAGTGTTAGAGAAGCTATGTAAAGAGAATTGCTTTAACATGGTAATTAAAGTGCAGGGTGGGGAGGTGCAGTGAGGCAATAAAAAGAATATCTGTGCCAGTTTCTCTCCCTTCTCAGGATTGCAAAGATGGACGGCTCTTCAATGAACAGAACTTTATGCAGCGAGCTGCTAAGAAGGCCACAGGTAGGAATTGATGAGTCATTAAAGTGACTATATGTTTAAAGCAGTATAGTACCACTTTAAGTAGTCATGGCTTTCCACAAAGAGTCTGGGGAACTGTAGTTTTTTTTTAAGGTTGCTGAAAGTTATTAGGAGGCCCCTATTCCCCTCACAAAGCTACAATTCCCAGAGTGGTTTTACAGCCAGTCCTTCTCCCCAGGGAGCTGGGAATTGCAGCTCTCTAAGAGGAAAAGGGGCCTCCTAACAGTTCTCAACACCCGTAACAAACTTTGGTGGAAGCCATGACAGTTTAAAGTGGCATGACACTGGTATTACTTTAAACTTATAGTGCAGATGGAGACTGTGCCTCAGGAGAGGGACACAGCGTTCACCAGTGAGTTCTTGGGGTCTGTCTGTTGTTGTTTTTATAAAAAGTAAAGGTAAAGGACCCCTGGACGGTTAAGTCCAGTCAAATTTGACTATGTCTCTGTTTTGCCTTTATGTAAGCCTTGTGAATAAGTGATGCCTTTTCCCAAGGCATTTGAGGAGGACCCATGGAGCTCTGGCTAGATGAAGAGGTGGTGGTCAGCCCTAGTATTAGGAGTCAGCTTGTAGTCAGCCCTAGTATTAGGAGTGGTGGTCCTGAGGGATGGAGATGACCCCCCCCCAAAAAAAGACGTGATGTTTTATTACAAAAATTCCCTAATCTTCTTGTTACTGTCTTTCTCTCTTGTTCTCCCTCTGCTATTATTAAGGCTTAGTAGGCTGATTCTAGAAACTAGTCAGGGCTTTTTTTCAGCCTGAATTTTCTGAAACTCAGTTCCTGCACCTCTCAGGGGAGGGCTATTGCCATTATGAGAGAACAAGGGAGGTGTTCGTGGTGAGTTCTGCCTCTTTTTCTAGAAAAATAGCACTGGAACTAGCTATGTCTTGAGATGGGGAGGGGCACTCTCCCCCACACTGTGCATAACACAATCCTGATTAACATAGTCCTGACCTCTGGAGTGAATGGAAGGAGGCAACATGGACAAGGAAATCACTTAACAGAAGTAAGACCAGTGTTCTCTCTGTCTCTCTTTGTAGTGGAGAAGTGGAAGAAACAGCATTCAGTACCATTGCTGGGGATCCCTAATTGCGTTGGATTTGGCCTCCACAATAGTAACTACAGGTTAGGAAGCTTTGCCATGGGAACTCCTGTGAGCCATCCTTCCCTCTACTGCCCAAATCCTTCCTCTGCACTATGCTATCTCATCTTACTTTCACCATCAATGTTGCTGTTTTCTCACAATCCCTTTGGCTCTCTTTTGTACTGTTGCTGAACCCATTTTCTTTATTCAATTGCTATTCTATTTTCCCAGAAGAGCAAATTAGACATTGATTTTATTATTTTAACCGTTGCTCCGGAGCCTCTTTTTTGTGCTTTTGACTTTCTTTGTCAGTCTACCTCCTGCTTTGAATTCTTCTACTTAAGATTTCTGGTAGTATTGCATTTTGAATATGCTAGCTTAGGGAGTGTGGTCGTGGCCATAGTGCTGCAGTAAGGGGAGCTGAAAGAAATTGAATTTCTCCCATTACAGATCCTGATTACAGATCCACAATAGTGGATGCAAACCTCAAACAAATAGCACAGTTCACATGCTGCGGTGTTATCTCTTTTGACTGGCAGGTTCCTGGTCTTCTCTTATCTGGGCCGCTCCCTTCAGTCCATCCTGGATGACTGTGCAAAGAAGATGACGGAGAAAGCAGCCTTGCAGCTTGCAGTCAGACTGGTATGAAACGCCCAAAAGGAGAATGGATGAAAAGGAATCTTCTCAAAAAGTCTCTTTGTAAAACGGAGGCTTTTTTTGCCACTGCAGGCCAGCTTTGGGCCCAGGGAATTATGGGTGATTGCCATGCTTCAACAAGAATAACCTGGAGAGTAGTTTCATTCCTTTCATCCTTGATCAAAGCTATGCTTTAAAGTAGAAATAATGCAATGCTGCTGTATTTAAATCTGACAGTTGTCCCCCCTCCCCCATTCTTGAAAAGTGGCCTTGCAAGGGTGAGATTTGCGTCAGAAGTGGCGCAGCAGATGATTCTTAACCCTTTCCCATCCAATTCATTTACCCCTCATACTTTCTTCCCTACCAAGTGCCCTGCAGAGTTCTAAGCCAGTGTTTCTAAGATGAGAAAAGTTCTGGAAACTGATGAGGGGAGCTGCAAACAACTGGATGACAGGAAAAGAATCTTGCACAACAGCCCACCCTTCTCCTTTAGAGGAGGAAGGTTTTACTTCTCCCTCTTGGTCTGGTAGATGGAACCATTAATATTAGCCTCCTCCTCCCTGCCACACACCCAGCAGCAGAATGGAGAGAGAGTCCCCACCCATTTTCTGGTTCTGCCTGCTCATCCACTACCCACAAGCCCCTTTTTCTGCTTTGCTCCTCTCCCATCTGTACCTGGGCAGGGTTGAGCTTTGGATTGCATAGCCAACACCATGTTCCTCCTTCAAAGATTCGGGTTATTCTCAAATGTTTCTCCCTTCTCCTCAAAGAAGGAGGGCTTTGAAGCCAAGGGCCTACTTCAGGAGCTTGACTCCTAGGTCAAGCAAGATGGGAGGAAGCAGACCTTATGAAGCAAAGGCTGCTGCTCTGTGAGAGTAGCTGCCACCTGCAGTTGTGGAGAGAAGGAACCAGAAGATACAGTGACTCTGCCAGGCAGAGTGTTAAATCTGGTAAACACTAATCGAAATAAATCCCTTCCTGAAGGTGTTTTGCAGGGGAGAAGCCTCTGTGAGTTTAATGTTGCATGTGGCTGTGTTGTCACATTTAAGCTTGGTCCTCAGAACTGCAAATTAGCATGACTAGAGTGCAGTGCTGTGCAGGATCTTTCCCAGGTTGTTTGCACAGTAGGGTTTGGGTAATTATCTCCAGTCCTTACAGAGCTGCACTTCGCACTATGTGGCCTGATCAGCTCTGTGCCTATGGATTTTAGGAATACAGTCCTCTATGAACAGACATAGAGTGGCTTAAGCTATGTGAATGTTTCGGCTGTGCTTTTCCAGAGGCTATATGTCAAACATCCATGCGCCATCACCAGCAGAAAATACTCTGGTTAGGAGTAAGTCTGAGAAATGCAGGCATTCCAAGGGTGTCATTTTTCCTCTGCCTTCAATTTTGTCTTTAGGTGGATGTTCTGGAGTTCCTCCATGAGAATGAGTATACCCATGGGGACATCAATGCTCAGCACATATATGTGAATCCAGCTGACCTTGCTGCGGTAAGGAATGGAGCAGGGACAGACAAGGAATGTGTCCTTGCTGAAGGGTGTTTCTGTAGGATAGGAGAACATAATTTTTGTTCTACAGAGCTCCCCCAAGTATAGACATAAGAGACTCTCTTCCATCCCTACTGTTAAGAATAGCCAGTCCAAAAAGTTCCTTCCTTTTCCTCTCATCTTGCCTGCAAACCCTACACTATTGCTCATTCTAGGTTGTGTGAGAGAAGCATGTACTTTCCTTTTACATTCTTACTGCATAGCATGGAAGGAGCAGTGATTCTTAGGGAGCAGTGATTCTTATGACTGCACCTTCTGGCTCCATTTATTCTGACCTTGGTGCCTTCCTGGCTGTTGCTTAAGGGCACAAGGCAATTGCAAATGTTGCTGAGTAGCAGATACTAAGGGGTGCTTTGCAAGGCCAGGCTGGTAGATCTTTGTCTTTTTGCTGTTGGGTTACTCTCTCCTCCTCCTCTTCTTCCCCCAGATCACCCTGGCAGATTACTGCTTTGCTTTCCGGTACAGCCCTGGGGGGAAGCATGTACATGAATGCGAAGGCAGCAGGACACCCCACGAGGGCACCATAGAGTTCATCAGCATTGATAGCCACAAAGGAGCCGGTGGGTGATAATGTTGCACTGTAGAAACAGACTGGGTGGGCAGTATAAGCCATTGTTTTGATTCAGTCTGTGGTCTTTTCTCCTGTGCCCTTGATCATACTTCTCCAGGAGCTGGCTCTTCTCTGACTAACTTGTTGGTCCCTTGCACAAAAGAAGTGCTTCCTTATTCCTGTGGAATAAGGCTCTCCAGTTTGCCTGGCCTTCAGCTTCTTCTCTTCTTAACAAGCTTTGAGATGACCTGTTTATTGAGCACTCATCTTGCTTCATTTACTTTGCTTATGGAGAGGGTTCAGCAACACTGGCTTTTTATTGAACTTTCATTCTGATTTGTTTGCGGGAAGGTTAGACAATGTTGCATCAAGTGTTATTCCACACTTTCCAGTGCATTTTCCTGTCACTTTCCTTATCACAAAATGCCCAGGTTTTTTTGGGGGGGGGGAATGGGGTTGTTACACATGGCCTCCAAATAAGCTTTAACTGCACAGCAACAATCCAAAAGTGGCATTAACTTGTTGTGCACTTGAAGAGGTCACTGTATCTCCATGCTTTTGCGCTGCCTCTAGGCCAACCTTCCCCAGCCTGGTACCCTCCAGATGTTTTGGACTTCACTTCCCATTAGCCCCAACCAGAATGGCTCACGGTCAGGAATGGTGCAAGTTGTAGCACAGAAGTATTTGGAAGGCAACATATTGGGAGAGGCTGCTCTTGGCAGTCAAGATCTTACTTTTCCCCATGTCTACATGCTCTCAGTGATTAATCACTAAGGACTAATTCTAGTTGGCTGGGTTGCAGGCTAGCATATTTAATTTTTGAGGCTATTTCGTTTTTGGTGCATGAGGAAAAAGGAAATGTTGAAGTTGGCTTTATGTTCTAACAGCAAGAGGCAGCTCATGTATTTTTAAAACTTTGACTTTTCTTGCACTTCAGTCACATCCACACCATACATTAAACCATATTTAAAGCACATAGCTTCCTCCGCATAATCCTGGGAACAGTAGTTTATCCCTTGCATAGCTACAATTCCCAACACCCTTAAGAAACTGCAGTTCCTATGATCATTTTGGGGAAGAAATGTGCTTTGGTGTGGGTGTGATTTTCCTACTTCCTATTGCAAAAAGAATTCTATATTTAGGTAACATGCAAATAAATGTCGTCATTCAGTTGCTTGTTTGGTATTTTTCACAGAGCAAAGGAGATGCAGAGAGATCATCTTAGTTACAGCCTGTCTTTTGGAGGTGTTGTAAGATTTTATTAATTGCCTGGAGACCTTAAGGCAAGTAAAACCCTAAAATAAATAGTGGAGAATTGAAGCACATGCTAAGGCAGTGATTTACCCAAGATGTGACTGCAGGCCATGTGAGCCACTGTGATTATAAGGCTGTACCCCAATTTCTGTACTGTACTGTTGATGTTCCATACTTGGATATGCTTTCTTTTTCTATCCTGTTAGCTCCATCTCGTCGTAGTGATCTTGAGTCTCTGGGTTACTGTCTAGTGAAGTGGCTGTGCAGATGTCTTCCCTGGTCTGAGGACCTTGACTGTCCCTGTGTGGTCATGCAGAAGAAGGAAAGGTGTGTGCTATGCATGGGAGATGTCCCTGGTTTCATCATGACCACCTCTCTGTCCTTGCTATGTGAAAAAGAAAACTTGTAGTAGATAGCTAAAAGCTGCTAGATACAACTGCCATCCTTCCTGATTGTTAGCCATGCTGGCTGGGCCCCCAGCAGCATCTGGAAGGCTATAGATTCCCCATTCCTTGTGCTAGGGCTTTCAAACTAGTATTAGTATAGATTTCCTTGGTCAGTTGCAACAGTCATCAAGACTAGCCATTGTGAGTTCCCTCACTTGGTATACTGGTGCTTGGCTCTGCCTCCTTGCTGGTCTTATACTCTCCCTCCTTCACAATCCCAAAGTACCGTATTTATGCAAATCTAATGCACCATCGGATCGAATGCACACCTCAGTTTTCAAAACCTTGAAACCAAAAAAGTATTTGCTGGCGAATGTAAATGTGCCATCAAATCTAATACACACCCTAATTTCCCCGACGTAATTAGGCCAAAGAAGGTGTGCATGACATTCGAGTAAATACAGTAGTTGGAGAACACATATTGTTCCTTGAAACTGCCATCAAGCTTCATTGTTTTCTAGACTGGCTGACACCCGTGGTTTAAGACAACAGCAGAGTCTGGCAACTAACTGCTTGACAACCATTGTGTCACTTGCAGTGCACAGTCTGGGACAAATATCACATTCACCCAACATGCAAGATGGGCCCTAGCTTGTGCATTCATATTTGGGGCATTTTGAGTAGGAGAGAATAAGGGTGTCTTTTTAAAATTATCAACTCAGCCTTATTTTTCTCTACCTCTTCTTTGAGGGGCTCACCAATTTTTCTGTTGTAGGTACAAAGCAGATGTTATCAAGTCTCCAAGTCTCTCCTTTGACTGGAAATCAAATCCAGGTACAAGCTTCACATTTGCACCCCAGCTTTCTTTTAGGGACACCATGTGGTGTATGTTGTGAAATCTCATTTTCTTCCTTTTATTATTATTTTTTTCATTTTTATTTACTTGTTGGTAAACAGGTCCCCATATTCACTTTCATTTTCTCTTAATTCTCCTTAGCCATCAAAGCCGTCCTAAATATGGCTTGTTCTAGTGTGTGCCTTTTTTTTGTCTCCTCACACAAAGCACATAGACAGCCTCTCAAAGCTCTTACTGAGACAGTCCAGCAGTTGCTTTTCCTGTGAGATGAAAGCTTCCCTGTACAGGGGGTAATGACTTGAGTGAGACCAGTTTAGAAGTTTTAACTGGCTTGGTCTGATAGCAACAGTGAAGGATTGTTTTTCCTTGCATACAGAAATAGCCAATGTGATAAGCACCAAGATTTCTACTTCTACTGCATTCTTTCTCTTGACACTTTCCAACATCAGTGCCCCTGCAATGTCCCTGTAATGGTTTATTTGGCAATATGCTCTAGTGCCTTCAACTGGTCCACCTCTGACCCGGAACCATGGGGCCCACTTTCATATATTTACTTTTGATTTATACTTAATACAGTGTTACCTTAACATTACTACTAAATGAAAGCCAGTGATTTCTACACTTGTTCTTAGCCCAAAAGCTGAGAAGCTGTTGAAAACCAGTTGGGATTTTTTTTGTTTCTTTAAAAAAGACTCACAATTTCAGTGGGACACCTGAGTGTTGTTCTAGATTTCATTATATTGAAAGGTGATATTAGAAAGGCTTACAACTCATTTTGTGCCGCTAAACTGTTTTGAGAAGCCTGCTCATAAAGTTAGGTGGTACCAAATGGCAGGGATGACCAAATGGCAGGGATGACTTCAATTGCTGAGAAGCCTGCTCATAAAGTTAGGTGGTACCAAATGACAGGGATGACTGCTTCACTTGCCAATTCTGGTGTTTTTTTTACTAACTGAAATCCAATTTAACTTTTAAGTTTGTATCCCAAGACAGCTCATGGAAGTGTTTCTGCAGCTCAGATCTTAATTTCAGTGTGTCCACAGTGAACAATATTTATACTCGTGGTACACCCTCACACAAATTGCTTTTTAGCTTGTGTTCTAGTGAGCTTATAAGGGAAAGACAATGTGGGGAGCTCTGTGTATGTATGTTTGCATGTGGTGGGGTAGATTTTTTCTGTTTCTGTTGTGCTGAAGACACTTCTGCGTTCCTAGCCCCCAGCATACTTCCATTCTGAACAAAGTCTAGAAAACGATAGAAACAGACTGGAAAGTGAAATAGTTTCCTTGCTCCATAGAGCGCTTCCACACCTCAGGCACAGCTATAGGAAAGTAGGGCATATAGCTGGCCAGAAATACCTTTCTTACTGAAAAAGCCTCTTGCCTTTCTTCTGCCACTTTGCACTACTCATGAAAATTGATAAAATGAGTGTCACATCAGAAGACCACACATAATCCCAACCTACAAGTTGAAGACCTAGGTTCTGATGGACGTATCAAGGGGCTGGGAGCCAGGCGACTGTGCTGTTTCTCTAGCTCTGCTGTCAGATAATGTGGGGCCTGACCTTTACAATGATCTTCTAAAGTGACCATCCTCTAGCCCTGTGGCCGCTTGTCTTTTTACAGACAGGTAAGGCCTTTCGTTTCCAGCAAGTGTTTTTAGGCGCTCTCTAGAAGTAGGTTTTTACTACCCATGTGTTCCATCTGGTTTGAACCATACCGTAAAGTTGCTTTACTGTAATTTGGTGATTTTTTAAATTTGATAATTTAAAATTTTTGCTAGAGTGCCTTGAACGGGTTTACATTGAATGCCAGGATAAAACTATTGTGAGCACATAAATAACACATCTAGCTTGCTCTCTTTGATGCTTGTGGTTTCGTTATGAGCTCACTATGGTTGCAATGTGGTCTCCATGAAGGGTATTGAGCACACAGCCGAGCCAAATCAGCCACATTTTCAGATGCCATCTGGGTCAACAACGTGGGAATACTGGAATGACTGCTTTGTAGGAGCTGGCTATTCTCATTTGACAACCATGTTGACCTTTTCTAGAAGCCCTGAAGAGCTACCTGCTACAAGTGATGTCCCTGGAATATGAAGAGAAGCCAGACTATGAAGAGCTACGCACTGTCCTGAGGAGGCCTCTTGAGCTGATGAGAACATCTGCCTATGACTCAGTGATCTCAAGGTGGTACCCTAGGTAATGTGCTAATACTGGTTGCATTCTCTTCAGCTTTCACCTCTCTGAGAAAACACAGGTCGTAACTAGACATGGCAGCGGCAAACCTGTGTGTTGGGTACAAACACCTTGTTTTGTGGTCTGGGTGTTCTACAAAATGTTTAGAGTTGGTCCTTTGCTACAGAGATGCAACCCTGACAGTTTTTAGATGAAAAGCTAGTTCTGCAAGTTAATATATCGATTATTATCTTTTCCCTACCAATGTCCACAGATGATTTTTCCATTGAAGTAGCTATAGAGAGTGTGCTATCTTAATGCTCTGTAGCAGATGTCTTTGTTGTCGTGCTAAGTTGTGAGCTGGCTTTAGGCAAAGGTTGTACTCTAGATGACTGTATCTGATAACAGATACAAACCCTTGTCACCTGGTAGCTTGGCACTGTGGGTTAAACCACAGAGCCTAGGACTTGCCAATCAGAAGGTCGGCGGTTCGAATCCCCACGACGGGGTGAGCTCCTGTTGCTCGGTTCCTTCTCCTGCCAACCTAGCAGTTCGAAAGCACGTCAAAGTGCAAGTAGATAAATAGGTACCGCTCCAGCAGGAAGGTAAACGGTGTTTCCGTGCACTGCTCTGGTTCGCCAGAAGCGGCTTAGTCATGCTGGCCACATGTACGCCAGCTCCCTTGGCCAATAAAGCGAGATGAGTGCCGCAACCCCAGAGTCGGCCACGTCTGGACCTAATGGTCAGGGGTCCCTTTACCTTTACCTTTAGCTTGTATTTAGGCTTTATTTAGGCTTCCAGTAACATAGGAGGTAAACACTGAAGTAACAAATTGTAGCGTAGCAAGAGTAACAAGTCCTATTGTGCTTTGCAGATCTGGGAAACAGAGAGAAGATGGTAGAGAGAGTCAACCCCACTGGAATATCCTGGAACAGCTGGGAGCACAATTTCCCTTATTTTTTCACACCTGACTTTTAGATTGGGGAGGGAAGTGGAATTTCTTGCAGCTGTTTGTTAGGACCTTGTTGTGACCTTTTATAGAATCAGTCCTATTCTGCTGCACAGCACTGAATTCTGGTTACCGTAAATCCCATATCCCTATTTTATAGACAACTGCTTGAGCAGTATTTTAAAACCGTAACCCCCCAATTTGTTTTTCATGTGCTTTACCTTGTAAATAGTGATGGCTGCTTTGGTTTTGTTTTGAAAGGAGGGAAAACTACAATCTTACATTCATTGTCTTAATTGTGTTTTAATTTTATTTTATTCTAATCTGCCTTGGAGACCTTTTATCAGGTAGAAGGTATTGTGAAGTCTATTAAGAATATTAAATAAAGATATATATTCTGTTGATCTTGTAATCAGCTGTCTTGGGTGAGCTCTTGGGCGGTATTTTGTTGTTTCGCTCATGGCAACAACGACACATGACATTGGGTTCTTCTGCAGGAAATATTCAGGAGCTAGCATCATATTTCTTTACTGTTCACACATTTCCCTGCTTTGATTCACAAGGAGTGAGGGTGTTCAGTGAAATTATGTAAGGGACTTTTTAATGGCCCTGTGTTCTTCTTTCTAGAACAGAAGCAGCCTTTCCCTCCCTCTCTGGTGTGCAGAAACAGTGTAATATTTGAAGAGCAGGCACAGCAGGTTTTTAGCTCAATACGTAGGCCTGGATTCACAATTTACATAACAGACATACCACCAGCCAGCTGAACGATGCTTCAGTTATCAGTCTTGCCTTCCCACTCATGCACCAGGCCAGCTTTCTGACTTTTTATTGTTTAATTTAAAATGGCACACTTGATCGCCTGTCAACTTTTTATTTATTTATTAAAAACACCCCAACCCCCCCCATATATATATATATATATATATATATATATATATATATATAGTTGAGGCTATAGGAGGGAGAGGTGTGTTGCTAAGATCCTGGGCACAAGCCACTAGGGCCTCCACACAGCTAGTTTTACTTGTTTCAAATTGGATCACACTGCAGACTCGCAAAGCTGATTTTCGCCCCCTCCCAGAGCTTTGGGGGGGGGGGGGAGATGAAAAAGTTTGTACTGAAAGTGGTGAGGATACTTCCAAACTAGCTGCACAGTTTAAAAGATCCTAGATCTTTCTTCACCCAGAAGCACCCTGCAAGGATGTGGAAAGGGCCCAACAGTGGTTCTTCCAGAATAAGTGAGGATATTTTTTCCCCTGAGATATAGCCAGGACATTCCAGGAGCAACTCATTTCATCTGTTATTCATGATGGGCAGCATCCGTGGTTAGGACTTCAGATCCGGCTTTGATTCTGAAAAACTCAAGAAAATTCCTGCAACAATTGTGTGTTTCTCTTGTCCTTCATACTATTGGGGTGAGGAGTAGGCCTGTGCAAGATATCAATATATTGTTTAAAACCAATATTTAGAGAAAATCATGATAACCTTTAAAAAAATAAAATACCTGGCAATTTATCGTGATGGTATTGGAAAAGCTGGGGGACGCCTAGACCTCCTCCTGTGCAGCCCTTGCTAATTCCACCTAAGCTCCTCCCTGCCTCCTGGGAATCACAAGTTGTGGCTGAAAGGATGGAGAAACCATGTGCAGCGTTTACTCCGCCTCCAGTTTCCCTTTCCTCCAGCAGCAGCAACTATCAAGAGAGCAGGCTGGCAATAAAAAAAATAAGATTAAGCAGCAAATCTGGTAGGTTGCTTAAGAAGGCTGGTCAGAGTTGGCTCCTTACTAGTCTGTACTTCTGGAGCCCCTTTCCTCCTCCTGTTCCTCCTCCTGTTCTCCTGTAAAAAAACATGAACAAACAAACAAAAGAGCACCCTGCTCTGGCATTCGAACCTTTTCCTCTTTCCCCCCATCTCTGTGTGTGCACTACTTGCAGTGGGTTGTGTGTGTGTGTGTGTGTGTGTGTGTCTGTCTGTCTGTCTGTCTGTCTGTCTCCCTGTCTTGTATACTGCAAAGAACACCCCGGGGACAGAGGGTGACAAGTGACAAATTGAAATGCAGCAAGAGGAAATGGTGAAAGTATTTGTTAAATAGGAGGACATAGATTAATCTTTATAAATTATCGACAATCTTTATAAAGTATTGATACTTTATAAAGTATCAAGATCTGTCTTTTATTGGGATGAGAATGTCGAATTTTGTTCTGTTAGACCAGGGGTGTCCAAACTTTTTTCAAAGAGGGCCAGATTTGATGAAGTGCACATGCGTAAGGGTCGACTAAAGTTGTTGAGCTTTTTTAAGGCTTTTACCACAGGACATATACTGCCGTGGGGCCCAGATTAAATCAACCGGTGGGCTGGATTAAGCCCCTGAAACAGACTTTGGACATGCCTGTGTTAGACCCACTTTAGCCAGCACAGCCTCTCTGCATGTAGCTCTGAGGAATAGCCTGTTTTGTTTTACATGAGTGCTTACTATTCTATTGGTTCCAAGCCAGTCCCTTGAGGCGTGTCTCCAGGCAACGAGATGGGCTCCTGCAGCGGCTTATTGGGGAAGAACAACATAATTGAGTTGTTTTGCTTGCTTTCCAAATGGAGATTTCTTTTTATGATGGTGGTGGTGTGTTTTGTTCAAACCCTATGGACAGATTTAAGGCAAGTGTTTTCCACACTGCCTTCTTCAGGGAATTTCGGAGTGTTGGTAAATTGGCCAGCAGGAAAAGCAGAATAATCTTATCGGTGTAGGGAAGGAATGGGCAAATGTGAGAAAGGAAGCCCTACTTCCAACTGGCAGATGAGTAAGACATAATCTGATGCAGGACAAACCTCTAAAGCCTTATTAACAACAGGAAGCAGACTGAGCAAGAAATTCCAATGGAAGACTGATGGCGACAGAGGATAGCATTCTTATTCTGTATCTGTCCTAAGGAACTGGTACTTCTTCCAACTCAAAACATGATGAAGAACATGGCTGAAAACTAATGATCACTACTGAATACAAGATGGGTAGAAGAGGAGTAGAATGTTGTCAGTATTCCTTGCAGAATATTACACACTGTTTCTGGTCCAGTGTGCAAAGTGCCTAAACCACACCTGTCAAATTATGAGTCGTAATAAGAACCATGTTTTAGGAGTCATGGATGCTGCTTGTGTAACTGGTATGTAAAAATCCCGATAGGCTAAACATTGGTGTGTGTGTTTTTATTAAAAACAAACAAATAAGCCCACTATCATTATGTTTTAATGTGTGGAAATTCTTGCCAATTCTATTTAGATTTGTGACATCACATCACCATCTTCTGCCCGTTGCTGGCATTGCAACTGTAAAGTTTCATTGAAACTCCCTCCAAAAATAAACCTACACGGTTTTGGATTGTCACCAAAACAGCAGATAGGATGGGAGGCATTGGCATGCAGAAGGTACAAAAAAGAGAGGCAGTAAGGCACAATGGTTACAGTGTCAGACTAGGACCTGGGAGACCAGGATTCAAATGCCCTCTCAGCCAGGATGCTCATATAACTCCATACCCATTCAACATTTCTCTGATGAAAATTGGGATGTCCTATGGAAAAGCGGGACATTCCAGGATCAAATCAGAAAACAGGATGACTTCTGCAAATCTGGAACTGTCCCTGGAAAATAGGGACACTTGGAGGGTCTGGGAGTCTCCTACACTGCAATATTTTGTTGGGAGTCCCACTTGCATTCATTATATGACTGAGCTTCCCGAACTTCTGCAGAGCACACACTTCTAGATGCCTCATATGAATAAACCAAGGAAATGATAGGGTTATTTATGTATACAACTCCCCTCCAGCCTGAGGCCATTGGGAACGGGTTTTCACTATCTGCAAAGAGTGGTGGTAAATACACACACACACGGACAAAAAGCTGTTGTTCAAGGCATCTAGTAACAATTGTTTTCTTATGGGATTAGCATTTTAAATTATTTAGTTACGTTTTGATGGATTGTTATTGTTCACCTTCTTGACATTTGTGTACCCAGGGCAATCCTAGATGTGTAGGGTCAGAAGTAGTCCCATTGAGTTCAGGTAAGTAGGCAGAGGATTGCATCAATTGTCACCTTAGTATCAATTGTGTATTGCATTGTTCTATATAGTGAAGCGTTATAAATTGATTTTAAGAGCAATGTGTGTTTGTGTGTAGATAGATACATTGACATAAATGTGTGATCCAGCCTTCAAGACTGCTGCATGTTTATGGGCAATAAAGGCTGTAACTCAGTGGTAGAGCATCGGCCTTGCATCCAGAAGGTCCCAGGTTCAATCCCCAGCCTCTCCAGGTATGGCTGAGAAAGACTCCTTCTCTGAAACCCCGAAACTCACAAGTCAGCATAGAAGATGATACTGGGCTAGATGGCCAATGACCTGACTCTGTATTCCTATGTTCCCTGTGAATTGAATGATGACATCTCCAAAGAGGGAGGTATGGGCTTTGTACACAACTAGAACCTGCACCTATTTCTGGGGGAGAGATTGTGTTACAAGAGGTCGGTACATCTGCTTTTGAACCTTTTCCTCATAACTTGAGAATCAGCCATCCATTACAGAAATGACACCCAAAGGCAGGGAAATAATGTTATGAAACTAAGCACCCTGGGCCCCTTCGGGAGGAAGGGAAAATATAAATCTAATAAGTAAACAATAACTTCTCTCATCCATTTCAGGTGCCAAGAGGTGGGCCGGGTGGGAGCATCACCCAAAGTTTTGTGCACGTAAACGTTTTAATTTCCTGCCATTGCACCAAGGAGTGTGATGGATGAACTCTGTTGGGAGAGAGACAGACAAGAGAGTACAACTAGGGACGTTGGAGAATTCCATCAGAAACAGGAGCGGAAATTTCCACAGTTTACATGTTTGTCAGACATCAGGAATGTAAACCGAGCAAGTGAACATGAGTGGCATTGACTATCATTTTGGCCTGCAAATATTATGTAAAGCATTTCATTATTCTCTGCTGTGCTTTTGACACAGTTCCTATCAATTGAAATTGGGTGCGTAATAAATTATGCTAGTTTTTGGCATAGTGGATAGCCAGGTGAACAATGTAGGTGTTAGTGGAAGCCAAACGGGTAGCACAGAAACAGCGCTGATTGCAATAGACACAGAATGGGACAGAAATGGCTGCCTCTTTACTTCCCTAAGTGCAATGCTGTGGCATGTCCTTGATCAGTCAGTGGCTTTTGATACCATCCAGTGCAATATCCATCCGGGCTGGCCCTGCAGGTTGGCAGTGGGAGGCACAGTGATATATATGCCAGCGGTGCATTGGGCAGAGGGTCTGGTTTGGTCACTTTGGCAGTTCCTTTTTCATAGCAGAAATTCCATCTTCCATGTAAAAAATAAATAAATCACAGGTTTAGAGGGGACCCAAAAGATGGCATCTAGATTTTGTACACACACACACACACACTGGGTGCAATTGCTAAAGTCTTGTTTCCACCTGCAATCCACCCCCTTTTAATTAAATTATAATAATAATTTCCCAAGTGTGTAAAGCTGAAGGCACACAAGTTAAATGTGCATGTTGGGGGTTTCCTGCACCACTGGGCCCATCTAATCTGCCATTGCCTCCCCACCCCCATTTTCATACTCCAAGGGGGGAGTGCCATTTCCTATGGAAATCAAAGAATGCTCTTTGCTCCAGAACTGTCGTTTCCCCCCATTGGCTGACTAAGGCTGCAATCCTAACCCTGCTTACCTGGGAATAAGCTTCTCGAATTCAATAGGAATTACTTCTGAGTACACACAGTTAGAATTGTGCTATAAGGCTGCAATCCTAGACATACTTACCTTGTAGTGAGCCCACCTTGAATACGGCAAGGCTTATTTCTGCTGAGATACCTCCTTGGTTAACTTGTTTAGCATGCTGTCTTATATCAAATGAGAACCCTGCCTATTTCTCCATATTTCCCATGCAGGCAGAATTGTGTGTCTGAAACAAAATCAAACCTGTGTTTGAGAATACTTATTGCAAAGTACTGGAAGACACAAGATCTACCCACCCTGGAAGAATGGCAGATGAAGGTGATGGACTATATGGAATTGGCGGAAATGACTGGCAGAATCCGAGACCAGGGAGAAGAATCGGTGGAAGAAGATTGGAAAAAGTTTAAAGACTATCTACAGAAATATTGCAAAATTAATGAATGTTAGAATGATGTTGGATAGAAATTAAGTGGTTTTTAGCTGTAATATCATAAGGGAATATGAAAAATGGATTATTAATAGGTTAAAATTCAATGTCACAATATTTTAAGATTAAAGACTAGGATAAACAAAGAGGGGAAGGATTTGCTGAACTAACAAACTGAATTGGAATACAAAAAAGGGAGGTGCGAGGAGGTCCGGGAAACAAGCCAATGAAAGATAAGTAACGGAAAGATTGACTTGTTTTTAACTACTTTTATTTTGTATTTTTCTTTTTTCTTTTTTCATTTTTTATATTTTGAAAATTTTAATAAATATCTTTTAAAAAAACAAAAACAAAATCAAACCTGTGTTTGATACTAAAAATATATATGCACTTGTGGTGGAAGGGCTTCTGCGGGCAGCAAAGACGATGACAGGAGGTGTGTGTGTTGCCTTGTAGAAATGTCTCTTCATTTCACCATCCTTAACTCCCCTCACTCTGAAACAAGTGTGTATTTTACATAACAGCAATAGAAAGAGCCATGGCTCAGTGGTGGAACATCTGCTTTGAGTGCAGAACATCCCAGGTTCTGCCTCCAGCATCTGCAGGTAAAGCTGAGAGAGACTCCCTGCCTGAAACCCTGGTGAGCTGCTGCCAGTCAGTGTGGACCATACTGAGCTACATAGACCAATGGTCCGACATGGCATAGTGGAGCTTCCTAGGTCTTGATGACCATTAGGGGCGCTAGTGAGCTATCTTTCAACGCTCTACGAAAAATTGCAAGTGAAAACTTTATCACCCAGTATCTGTGATTATAGTTTATTTTAATAAGCTTGGTGCCGAATGATTTTTGTTCCACTGGCATTTCATATGGCTAGATTATCCATATAATGCAGAGGCTATCCGTCTCCTCTGTACAGCCTGCACAACTGCTAACAGGGACTAAAAGGGTGATCTGTCATATAAAACTGCTGTTTAAAGCGCAAGAGCAGGACAATTCAGTTCTTCCCCCGCCCCCGTCAGTTGGTATTCTTAGCATTGGCTGCGGGTGGAGGAAAGAGAACGAGTGAACGACTTTACATTGTTGCAAATGGAACTCTTATTTCCTAGGCTTGCCATACGTCAGGAAAATGCCTGACATGTCCTGCTTTGTGGGTGCAATAATTTTTTTTGGGGGGGGGGGGGAATTGCCGAATAGGCAAAATGTCTGGGAAAACCCGGATGTATGGTAATGTGTGATGGAAAAAGCAGTGGAAACAGCTCAAAAATATTAAAACCAAGTTTTTTGGGGGTCTTGCTACAAAAAGCTCAACAACTTTGCGAAGAATTTTATTCTTTCCTATGCAAATTGCAAGCCAAAATAAAGGGGTGGGATCCAACTAAGGACTGCAGGCTCGTCCCCCGCTCCCTGCATTTAAGGGCACATGCTGCCGCTCTGTTTGGTGCTTAATAAAATAATTCACAAAGCACAAGTGGGTCACTGGTAACAGATTTTTTCCCGGGAAAGGGTAAATCCGGATTAAAAATTGTGTGTGTGTGTGTGTGTGTGTGTGTGTGTGTGTGTGGCGGGGGAGAGATCTTTCCCTGCCAACGAGGACGTGGACGCTGCAAAATAACTGCATGTATAATGAGCGCCCATCTCCTAATAAACCCACTAATTTCGATGGCCAGTCAGCTTTCACAAGGCGCTTTGGGTCCAAAACCCAGCTGGGTTTAAACCTGCGACCTTTTGCATGCGAAACCGTTGCTCTGCAAGCTTTGCTCAAGAAGCCCTTCTCTTCTGAGGGTGGGGATTTGCGGGGTGTCCCCAAAGCTCCTACAGACGTGCCTCTTTGAGCTCTTCTGCGGCAGATCCCCTTGCTGAGAGCAACCCAAGGGGGCGGAGCAGACGGGAAGGAGAAGCCTGCGCCCCAGCACCTCTGACCCCTCCCTCTCCAGCCTCCTCCCCTCTCGGCGCGTCACGGGAGGCGGCGCCCGGGCGCATCAGCTGGCAACGAGCGGCCGCCTCCCCGGCCTGAGCCAACAGAGCCAGGATGGCAACGGTGCCGGCAGCTTCCGGAGCCGGTAAAGGGGAGTCGTCGCCTGCGGGACCCCGAGAGCTGTGTTAAGAAGGTAAGGGGCGCCGGCCCACCGTCCGCCTTTCCTCCCAGTGACTGCGCCCCAGCCAGCGATGCAGCCTCCCCCGGCGTCCCAGGCACAGCCACTCCCGGGCGGCCTGCCTTGCCTCTGCCTTGCTTAGATAACCTTGCCCGGCCTCGATCCCACCTGCTTCTTCCTTTCCTTTGCTTGTGTGTGCGCGCCCCCTCACCGGGTTTTGCAGCTGCTGTGGTTTTCCCTTTGTTCTGCTGTTATATGTTTGTGTGTGTGTGGCTTTTGTAATTCGCCGATCTTGAAAGCTCTTGAATTCCCATAAAGAGGAATTCGCCTTTTCACTCTCTCCATCCAGGACTGAGGCTGTGTGCTGTATATCAAAAGGAAAGCCCCCTCCCGTTCCCCGCACTTCTGCTCCCCCCTACCCGTTTTGAAAACCCACCTTGCGTTGCCAGCATACAAAGGGCTTCCCAAAATGCTCTTCCTCCTTGCCTCCCTCCTTTCCCCTAGGTAATTTGCTTGTTTCCTGCCTGCCCGCCCTCCTACGAGACATCTCAATTTCCGTGGAGCATCGCTTTCCTCCTCCGTGCTTTGTTCGCGTTTCCTCCTGCTGCCCAGAAATCCCCCCCCCCAGGTGTATTGAGGGGGTGCAGAGGTGGTCGTCGGCGTGCAAGTTCTCCCCTCTCCCCCTCCCCCACGGGCGCCCTCGCTTTCAAAGAGAGGGGGGTGTATGTTCTAAGCAGCGCATGAATCATGCACCCTTCCCTATGACATCACACCCTCCTCTGCTCGTGAGAACCTCATCCAGGGATGGGGTGTCGATACAGTTCCTTGCTACCCAGGTAGGACCTTGGGGGAACTGGCTTAGCCTCCCTCTGTCTAGATTCAGGTAGGATGGCGGGGCCTGCCTTCCTCTGACACAAAGGCAGGGGGAAGCCAGAGGGCCTGTAAAGCCGGCTGGAGCTCCTCCTACAGGTGAATCTGCTCCGGCTGTTGGGGCTGGGGCTGGGGCTGGCCTGGGCCAGAGGGCCAAAGACTTTGGCTTGGATTGTAAACAAAGCAGTTCCCCGACTTGCAGTGCAGGCTGGTGCATATGGGCAAGTGGGGCAGTGCCCCAGCGGCCTCACTGTGCTCTCAGCCAGCCTCTGCCTGCCTGCCTTCATCCTTACCACCAGGCCAGGGGTAGCGCTAGGTGTCAGCTTCCTCTCCTTTTGCCTTTCTTACTCCTTTTTTCCCTATTTTTTTAAACCATTTGATAGTTATTAACAACAACGAACAAAGCTAATCTGGGGTGGAGGGGTGGGGCCTGCAAGGATCAAACCATAATATCCTGTAAGAAGATATGACTTAATATAAAATTACAACATTTCCTGCCAGAAACTTCAAAACCTACTTGAATTTGCATTCACGGGAATTATTTTATTGACAATATTTGTACAGGGCAACCAGTTTCCCCAGAATTTATTTATATGTTCACTTGCAGTTCTTAGATATGAGGTTACTGTTGCCATTACAGCCAAATCCCAAACTATTTTAAAGCTGTTCTTTTCAAGAATGGAGTAATGCAACTTTCAAGTTTTGAGCCATTAACATATTTGCAGCTGGTAATAGATAAGATGTGAGTTCCTTAGTTCACCTCCCACCTGGAGGGGCGAGATTCCACAGCGATAACAGCGGCGACGCGTAGCAACAGCTCTCACACAATATCAATACTAACTTGAAGGGAATTATTCCTTTTTATTGCGCTTTCTCCCTCTCCAGTCCCACCAGTTCACCACTGAAAGTAGCTCTGCTGAGGAAGAATATAATATTTTGAATAGAGGTATAATTCCAGTTCTGTCTTTGATATTTGTTTTGGGTGGGAGGAGAATATCTCTTCTGTAAGGAAGAAGGCTTCTCCAGGAGGTGGAATAGCTGGACTGTGTAAGGTACGTGCTGGAGAAGTTTTATTCAGGACCATAACACTTGTGGAGAAGGACCATCGCTCATCCCTGGCAGCTTCCATTAAAAAAGATGTCACAACAGCAGTTGATGAGAAGGACTCTTCTCTGCCTGGGAGCTGCTAGACAGATTTGACAGTCCTTAGACAAATAGTCTGAGCTGCTATGAAGAGCTTCCTGTGTCCCTAGAGTTCTGCCTGGACCCTGGCATCTGCTCTTAAGGTCAGGTGGTTGGCCACGGTGGCTGCTTCAGATGGGAGCGGTTGGGTGTCGTAATGGCAACAGAGTGAGAGGAATAGACTGGGTCACAGTGTCCATCTAGCTCACTATCCTCCCTGGCAGCAGTTCTCCATCTCTGGCAGAGGTTTTCCACAACTTGACTGCAGGCCAGGTGCAGCCCTTTTGGCCTCTCTATCTAGTCCACTGGCCTTTTAAAACTTAAGTAACTACCAGGATTTGAACCTGGGACTTCCTGCATGCAACGTAAGTTCTCTACCAAGTTCTCTTTGGGGGTGGGGTGGCATGGTTCAGTGGTAGAGCATTTGCTTTGCATGCAGATGGTCCCAGGTTCAAACCCTGGCATCTCCAAATAGGGCAGGGAATGTTTCCTGCCTGAAACCCTGGAGAGTTGCTGCCAGTCAGTGCAGACTGTACTAAGCTAGATGGACCCAATGGTCTGGCTCTGTATGACAGCTTTCTACGTTCCTTTCTCCAGATCTTTCTGTTCAGATCTTTCAGCAAGAGCATAACTATTCTTTATTCCAACTAGGCTTGTGTAGGTGAAGTTTCCTGACCATATTCTTGTTTCCTGACCATATTCTTGTGCAACTTCCACTCATTTCAGTGGGGATTTGCAAAGCAGAACTTCCAAGTGGATCAGCTCCTGTGTTAGCGGGAAATGTAGCCTTTTTCTTCTTCTTTTGCACTTTGGGCCCTGGAATGTTTTGTCCTGGTTGCCTCAATATCTATAATGCTAGGGCTCAGTTCACATCAGTGAATGACTCTGAAGAGCCTGTGAAAAGCTCTTTTCTCACTGCTGAGTAACCAAAGCCTGCCCCCATTCATTGGAGATAATAGGCAGGGAGTCTGAGGGTGAAATTTCTAGACAGTTGTGAATTTCCATCGGTTTCCCTGTTTGGGAACCAACCATGATTCTTACCTGATTGTAGGTTTGGTGACAGTGGTATTTTCGGTCCCTGCTGCTGCCAACCTAGCAGTTCGAAAGCACGCCAGTGCAAGTAGATAAATAGGTACCGCTCCGGCGGGAAGGTAAACGGCGTTTCCCTGCGCTGCTCTGGTTCGCCAGAAGCAGCTTAGTCATGCTGGCCACATGACCTGGAAGCTGTACGCCAGCTCCCTCGGCCAATAGAGCGAGATGAGCGTCGCAACCCTAGAGTCGATCACGACTGGACCTAATGGTCAGGGGTCCCTTTACCTTTTAGCATTTATTAGCTTCAAAATGTATCAGGAATGGGGAATTGGTGGCCTTCCAGATGTTGTTTCTGCAACTCCCTTCATCTCAGGCCAGGACAGCCAATGGCCCTGTGTATATGTCTGTCTGTCTGTCTATCTACCCATATGAACTTTGCTCCAGTCTGGTAATATTAGTTTGCACTTTGTCTCTCTTTTTATTTGAGTTTAAAATTCTAGACTGGAATAGCAGAGGTTATTGCAGAAAGCCCACCCCCCAGCCCAGAGATTGGCTTATCTACCTTGTTTGTCTCCTGCTGCAAACAGAGAAAAGCTCTCTGTTTACGAAATAGTGCCAAGCCCTTGAGAGTCTGAGAACAAGGAGGGCATCAAAAGTAATTGTGGTTTTTTTTGTTTTTTTAAATTGATTCCTTTTTTTTGAATTTCAGGTGATATAGTTTCCATTCTCCCAGATTCATATAGAGATTTTGATTTCTGCCTGTCTCTGTGGACTTTTGCAATAGAGCAGATCCATACCATACATTTAAAGCACATAGACTTCCCCAAGGAATCCTGGGGACTTTAGTTTCACCCTCACAGAGCTACAGTCCCCAGCAGCCCTAACAAACTACAATTCCCAGGATTCTTTGGGGGAAGAGCATGTGCTCTAAATGCATGGTGTATTCTCTGCCCCTAGTTTGTAGTGTAGATTGATTTGGATGTATGTGAGGGGGTTGTGCTTGATGGATTGTAGCCCTACTGAGCTCTATGGATCTAGGCTCCAGGTGAGACGCCTCTGTGAGCTTAGCAAATGGGGTGGGGTGGAGAATGGATTGGCACACCCTGAAGGCTTCAGGTTGAGGAGACCCATCCACAGAGAGCCAACACTCTGTCGCTGGGTTCAGTGGCTTGCACAACTGAACAAACACTCCGGGAAATGTGAAGAGGGCGTTGATGAAAGGATCAATATTTTAACAGCTAGAAAATTGGGCTCTTAAGAGGGAACAAGTCCCTTGGGAATAAAAGAGAGCTTTTGTCAGGAGAGGAAGGCGGAACGTGGTGTTTAACTAAAGGTAACGTTGGGCCTCCTCCTTGTGGGATTCATTAGGATGCAATAGGTCTCTGAATGAGGTCACTGTCTCTCACACACAATGCGCTCTGAAATGTCAAGTGTCTTATGCCATCTGCACTCTTCCAGGCTCTTCCACACAGCCTTGGTTTCGTAATTTCCGATAAAACCCATCTCAAATGTGCCGCCTGGTCTGGAGCCGTGGTTTGCATTGGCGCTTATCATCACCACCATCTCCTCCTCCTCCTCCTCCTCTGGCACAGTTTCCCTTTTGCCTTTTTACTGCAGGTTACTCCAGGGCGAGTTATCTTGATACTGCAGTGCACAGTGGTTGGGGGAGGAGGAAATGTAGATTTCTGCAGTTTTACTTTGGAGTTCCGTCTGCTGCAAAAGCTCTTTCCTTGCGAGCAAGCTAGGCATGCAAAAGTGCAGGGAATAGAAGACTTCAAAGCCACTGGAATGCAAAGCATCCCAGGGAGACCACAGAGAATTTTCCAGGTTGGTACTACAAATTGAAATAATAGGTCAGGAAATACTCATTTTGTAAAGAAGCTGTGCAAGGCAGTTAACCGGGTTTTTTAATATATAAAAAAGCAAAATACCATATTTTTTGCTCTATAAGACTCACTTTTTCCCTCCTAAAAAGTAAGGGGAAATGTGAGTGCGTCTTATGGAGCGAATGCAGGCTGCGCAGCTATCCAGAAGCCAGAACAGCAAGAGGGATTGCTGCTTTCACTGCGCAGCGATCCCTCTTGCTGTTCTGGCTTCTGAGATTCAGAATATTTTTTTTCTTGTTTTCCTCCTCCAAAAACTGGGTGCGTCTTGTGGTCTGGTGCGTCTTATAGAGCGAAAAATACGGTAAAATCAGTTCCAACAACACTATGAAACAATTTCCAGAGAAGTAGCCATGCCAGTATGTGTTGCAAAAGCAACTAAAGAGTCTTGTGATGCTTTATTGACAAATTCATTATGGCGTTAGTGAAGGGTCATTAACCACACTGGCAACCCCTGGCGTAAGCCTTCATGAACTCAAGTCTAGCTCAGGTGCTTCTCTACCAGGCATTTAATGCACAATTGCCATTCTTTGTCCACTTGTGTCTAACTTCCCAGTGGTTCGTCCAACTTTTCTTAGACTGCAGAAAGTCAATCCCCCACCTCGCCCCCATGCTGAATAATTGAAGGGGAGTGCAATCTCCACAGATGTGGATGCCTTCAGCTCTATTTTTCTGCCCTTTTGTTTTAAGGGTGGGGTTTTGGTATGGGCAGGGACATACTGGGAAAGGGAAACTTTTGATACGGGCAGGAACATACTGGAAAAGTTAATCTATCACCACACAGCCCACATTCCTTATAACACTTCCGGTGGGTAACATGTTACGACATTTAAATCATCATTTAATTTAATAGTTGGTAAATAGTTGATCTTATCATTATAATTATCACTAAAATGCTTTTCCACTTTGGGTGTGTGTGTGTGTGTGTGTGTGTATGTATGTGTATGTCATGGGACCTTGTGGTGAAGGACAAGTAAGAAATTGAATAAATTCTGTGTCCAGGTCACTTCTGGATACAGGGGCCACAACACGAGAGGCATTTCAGCAGAGACTGGTCAGCCATTTCCCAAGGGCAGTGCAGTTGTACCATACCCTCCATTAAGTTTGTGTGCAGGTAGCTTTTGGCTAGATGACCCCCAGAATCACTTCCAACTCAAATGCGATCATCAGCACTCTGAATTACACCTGGGAGCACATGGTAGATCTCTTAATGCTGATAAAACAAGCTGCTTCTTTTTTTTAATATAATGGGTCCCTGTCAGTAATCTGACTGCCATATTCTGAACCAGCTGATGTCTCCAGATGCTGTTTGGGTATTTGCTGAAAGCATCATTCTGATACTCTGAAAAAGAAATGAGCCAGTGATGATAGAGCAGTGAACTAAATGTAAGGTCAAACCTGATTGCTGGGTTGTCTGCCCCCCACCCTCCCCCCGCTGTCTAGACTTGAGTTACATCCTTTAAAAATGCAGCGGTTGTGCTTGATGTCTTGTTTTGGAAATTATAGTATGCAGAGTGATAGATACAATTTTCCTTTACATACTACTAGTGGAAAGCACCTGGTCATTTGCTTGTTTCTAGGGCTGTGCACACCTGACTCAGGGTCCCGATCTGGAGCCATGGACTGGGTCAAATAATTATTGGGGGAGGGCCGTTGTTTAATTAGGGTTTTAAAAAACCCCATATGGAGGGTCTAACAGTTTCCAAACAAAAACAGAAACTGGTTTCTCCACCGGGGAACCTCATTGCCAAACGGGGCAACAATATCTGAATGCATAGAGAATGGATGGACAGAGAGACAGGCAGGCAAACCACTTTCCAAAATACGTAATACTTAGGACCAATGGATGTGGAATATTCTTTCAGGGTATGTTCACAGCGGAGAGAGACTCTTATATGCGCAGAGATGGGATGGAGCATACCTATGGGTGAGCACATGATCACGAGTGATGCAAGTCTGGAAACAGAATGATCTGCTCCTCCCTAGCAATAACATATTTAATACACCATGCCATTTGGTCCTGAGTGGCAAGCTCTTTGGTGTGAATTCCTGACCAGCCCATCTGATTCTGCAAGAGTTGTGACATTGATTCCAGTCACGTGGATGGGTCCTTTGAACACGTAGGAAGCTGCCTTATACTGACTTAGACTATTGGTCCATCTAGCTCAGTGTTGTCTGCGCTGACTGGCAGTGGCTGTCCAGGGGTTCAGGCATGGGACATTCTTCCAGCCCTACCTAGAGATGCCAGGAATTGAGCCTGAGACCTTCTGCATGTGAAGCAGCTGTTCTGCCACTGAACTATGGGCCTTCTCTACTGTGACATCAGTGATAGGTGATCTTGCCAGTAATAGGCAGGCGGAGGATTTTCTTTTAAAAAGATCCTGGAAAACACCAGCAAATATGTTTGGGAAATTTCAGCAAGTTGTTACAGGTTTCCCTTAAGATCTCCTTCCCATTGGCCTTAGAACACCTCACCTACTTCTCTGCGCAACTGACAGTTTTAATCTCTTCCTCCTGCTGTCAGGAGATTTCCAGATACTACTTTTGGAGTGGCAATTATTCATTTGCTGTCCCTTTTAAACCATAGCTTGTGTGCGTGTGTTTGAGAGAGAGAGAGTGTTTGAGAGGTATGTCATTGGATAATAAGAGTGTTCAGGAGAACATTTTATTTCTTCCTGGATTTGTTCCCAGTTTTATTCATAATGCAAGAGTGTAAGTTATACCAGACCTAGTGAATACCTTAAGGGAATGGAGGAAGATGTACAACTTATTTGTTGATAAACCCCTGAGATGTTCTATTCACAATCAAGCAGGACGCAAATCTTATTAATTGAATAAATCATCTTGATTTCCTTTTCTTTAGCCTGCCTGCCAGTCCCTGTGTACATGCAGTTATCACTCTTAACTTTTCCGAGTTGCTGCACCAATGTTGTGAAGGGCACAAGTTGAAAAGTCCCAGTCAAAATCTGGCTCAGAACCCATCTTCACCTACAGATTCACATCGCTAACATACTGCTTTAAACAGTCATGGCTTCCCCCAAAGAATCCTGGGAGCTCTGGTTTGTTTTACGGGTTCTGAGAGTTGTTGGGAGAAACACACACACCCCTTATTCCCCTCAGAAGAGCTATAGTCTGCAGGGTTCCCTAGGAAGAGGGGCTGGTTGTTAAATCCCCTGTGGGAATTGTAGCTCTGGGAGGGGAATAGAGGTCTCCTAGCAATTCTCAGCACCTTTAACATTTTGGAAACCCCTGTATTGCCGAGCGTCTCCAACAGTAACCACACTGTGCCATTTTCTATTTAGCTACATCTTCCTCTTTTCTCACGTGGGCACTGGGAGTGCTTTCATTGCTTCTCACTCTGCTGGATCAGCCCAAAGGTTCTGTCTAGCCACAGCATCCTGTTTTCACAGTGGACCACCAGCTGCGCCAGTGGAAAGCCTGCAAGCAAGACAACAGAGCTCTCTCACTTGTGACTATTCTCGTGTTTCCTCTCAGGAGCGCAAAGCAGTACATGTGGTTCCAGGTCTGTGCAGAGAAGGCAGGGGCAGCTGGGTACACTTGTCCCGGACCTCAAAGGGGAAAAGCTAGCTGGGTGCCCCTGCCAGGGGCCTGCTGGACTTACGATGTCAGGCCAAGAATTAGACTCCCTCCTGGGGCCTCAAACAAGCTCTGCACAGGCCTGCGTGGTTTTCCCGTTTAATCATCACAACAGTCCTGTGAGGTAGGCTAGGCTGAGAGGCAGTGACTGGTCCAGGGTTCATGGCTCAGTGGGAATTGATTCTGGATCAGTTTGCAGTTCTTGCTGAACACTTTCCTTGGCGCCACTTTATTTGAAAAGCCTATTCCCTTTACAGTTTTGTGAGTACAATGGTACCTCGGGTTACAGATGCTTCAGGTTACAGACTCTGCTAACCCGGAAGTAGTACCTTGGGTTAAGAACTTTGCTTCAGGATGAGAAAAGAAATCACGCGGCGGCGGCGTGGCAGCAGCAGGAGGCCCCATTAGCTAAAGTGGTATCTCAGGTTAAGAACAGTTTCAAGTTAAGAATGGACCTCTGGAACGAATTAAGTACTACTGTAATTATGTAGTGTGCTGTGTGGCTCTAAGTGAAATTTAAACAGCAGTAAAGATGGAAACTGATTTTGTTTTCCCCTGAGAGGGAGGGATTGGCCTCATCTTATCTTTGTTGACAGGTTATATGCAGGTTTCTGTCATGCTCCAGAAACCTACAAATCCTGTTTGACCAGCAGGACAGAAAGAAATTGTGTCCTTAGTGGAAAATTCTGTCTGTCCATCCGTTCATTGCTGTTGCTTATCTCCAGCGTAATGGACCTTGATGATGGAGTGTTATGCTAGCAAAACCAACTCTGCTGGGGAGAGTTCACACAAAACTGGCTAAAGAGCTATCTCTGAATCAAAATTCCTCCTGCTGCTTTTTATTTTTGCCACATACCAAAGCATGCAAGCTAAGCCTGGGATGGAGGGAACCTGTGGCTCTCCATATATTTTTGGGAACTGCAATTCCTATCATCTGTGACCGGTGCCCACGCTGATGCTGATGGGAGTAGGAGTCGAACAAAATCTAGAGCACCACAGGTTGCCCATCCTTGATCCTAGAGCTTTGGTAAACAAATGGGTGTAAATAGATTCCAGATCTTAAGTCTCTCTCTCTGGCAGATGTTGTGACTGTTCATCATTGCTTACATCTGGGGCGTTAACAGTCTCTGTCCCACACATTGTAATCATATAACCAATCGATCACTGTGGTCCTGCAGATGCCATCTTATCAGGATGTCTGCTCCACACAATGTAGTAGGAATTGGACCTTTAGTGTTGCGGTACCTGCCCTTGGAAAATTAGAGGCGTGGAATTTTTCAGCAAATACTGAAGGCATTCAACAAGCCTTTTAAGTTGAGATCTTTCCAAGACTGCCTATATATTGGAATTGTTTTAAATTTTATCTCCTGCTGTTTGCTGCCTGGGGCTCCTTTTGGGAGGAAGGGCAGGATATAAATTTAATACAGAAATAAATGATTTGGTGATAAAGGACAAACTGCCCCTGTTTTTAACCAAATTATTGTTAAGAGAGCCGGACGAGAGGGTTGGAGAGGGTGAGGGAGCCTGTACCTTTCCTAAGAACTTGGCTCTTTAGGCAGAAGGGGAAGTGTGTCACTACAGGGTCTGTTGCCGAAGACCAGAGAGGAAGTCTCTAGCAAAACCAGGGGAAATTGACTCTCTGCCTCTTATGTGGCAACCGCATGGCTCTTGACTCTCCCAAGCAAATGTGTTCTTAAAAGCAGAACAAAGAATCCCTGTTTTCCTTCTGTTCCAGAGATCTTGAGTACAATGTGTACTAACTTGTTGAAATTCCCCAGACATAAGTGATGTCCCTCCCATCATATTTGCTGGAGTTTTCAAGGGTCCCCCTATAAAAGAATGTTTCTACCTCTTCAGCCTGCTTGCTGCTGGTGGCGGCAAACTCATCTTACGCTGGTGTCCCAATGCAGAAGGCCCAAAGCTCTGAGATAAGAGCACCTGCTTTGAGGTTTCTTCAGCAAGCGAGTGGTGTATAAATTCTAATAAATGAATGAATGCAGAAAGTCCTGGGTTCAGTCCCTGGCATCTCCAGGGAAGAGAAGGAAACCCAGAAGGGCTGCTGCCAGTCAGTGTGGATGGTACTAAGCCATATGAGCCCAGCGGTCTGACTCATTGTAAGGGCAGCTTTCTATGCTTGCACTGACCCCTCTTATCTGTGCCACATTAAATGCTCTATCTGTACCCTGTTAAATGCTCAAGGCCCGTGGGACCAAAAGGGGGAGGGAGCAAAATAACCCACGGTACACAAATGTTGCTAAATGACTCCATTATTTTCTCCTTGATGGCTCTCGGTGCCTTGTGAGAGGCTATCTGGCCTCAGGGTTGCCTTTGCCTTCCCAACCCCTAAAACTTGACAGGAAGTGGACCCGATGCTGCTAAAACAGGCAGAGATGAGGTTCCAATGATGCAAGGCTGTCTGGTGTAACCGTTCAGGTCAGAATCCCAGCTTCTCCAGACCTTACGGCTGCATCAAAGTGAGCTGAAACGCTGCCTTTTTTGCAGCGCCAGTTCCTATGGAAACAGTGCATCAGAAGAGCTAAGAACGTGGCGAGGGCTTTAAAGGAACCTCTTGTCTCTCCACAAGCTGCTTTTGAACCTGCTTGCCCTCCTTGCAATGCGATAGCTTGGCAGCAGAGCTCATCTGTAGCCAGCCATGTGGCTGGGAACTCATATTTTGTGTTTTAATGTATTTTTATCGATTTTCAAGATAAGACTACAGATATGAAGAAGAAAAGGCATATAACCAAACGTTGGTGTAGCTGAGGATCTAATGCAGTATTGTTATATATAATAAATGTTCTCTCTCTTTTAAAAAGCTATTGTTTTGACTCAGCTGTACAGGTAACAGAGAGGAAGTGGGACAGTCATCAAAAGTCTGTAGGCATAATCTATCATGTTCACACAGACATGGCTATTTCTGGCTAAGAGATGTACATATTTTGATCCATGGTAGATTGAATGAAGTCCTTGCAGCTTTGCCTTTACCCTGTATCAGTCTGAATGCTATCTTTTCCAAGATTGCTATATAGACCAAATGCTGTGTAGAGAAATGGTCTAATTCCTTTCAGGGAACACATCTTTTGTGATTTATTTCTAGCGCAGAATAATACAGTGCTGTATATACTTATAGCAGCCTTTGAATTTCTAGCTATTGCATCAGTGTGTTACTGATGCTGAGAATGCAGAGCTTACACATAATGTGAAGAGGCAAAGGTGAGCCCAGAGGATGGCTATGAAGGGCTAAGTAGAGGTAAACTATTCAACATGTGCAGTGCACATGTGTCTCATTCCTAGTGGTGCTGTCAGGTCAGGACTTTGTGTCCTAATCCATAGGGTTTCCCACCACTGTGGTTAAGTGATGGCCCAAGCAAAGGGAGGCCAGTCATTCCCAGGGGGCAAGACAAGGCAAGATCAGCACCTTGGAGAGGGATCAAGGTATGAGTTTCAGGACCACAGCCGGTGAGCCTGCAGTTGAGACATAAAGTAGATGTTGTCTCAGCAATGTCCTTTAATAACTGGCAGATCTTTATCACATGATTAGGTATTCAATTGCTAGAAGCCCCAGCTTACCTCATGAATACGGAATACCTGGTCAGTTAAAGGGGCAGTACTTTCCCCTACAACTGCTGGCTTTTCCTAAGCCCCGGGGTTTCAAGATGTGGTGATATTTCCTTAGGGCTCTCTTAATCCTCTGAGGAGCTTTTGGATCAGTAATGAGAATCTAGTGGCAGAGGGGTCTCATTGGGGAAGAAGATAAGGGCTTCAGGATCCCCAGCTCCACAAGGGACAGACCAGGGAGTACGGATCCATCTCTTCTTTAGGGCTGACAGAAATGGAAGACTTTGCCCATGAGAATTCCTGGTCAGGAGGCCATGGAACTCTGCAACAGAAGGTCAAATTTCATTCAGCATAATGAGCCCCCCAAACGTGAAGTTATACACATTACTTAAAAACATAACTATGTTTGGCAAGTAAGCGGTATATAAATCAATAAATAATAATACCTTCTAAAGAAGTAGGGGGTCTAAAATTACCTAGCTGCAGCACTGCTCTTCTCTCTAGCCTGATCTGTCCCCACTGTGCCAGCTGGTGGGTCCATAACTCAGTAGTTTCCCAGGTTTCAACACATGGCATTTTTGGTTAAAGCAAGTGTGGGGAATCTCAAGTCCAGGTCCCTAATGCAGACCTCCAAATTTCAACCCTCTGGACCATCCCAGGCTCCACTCCTCACCAGTCCTGCTTTGAGCGTTTTGACTGGCTGGAGGGCATTTCCGAACTGCAATAATGCCTCTTGCTTGTTTGGATAGAGATTGGAGAAGTTTGTGTGTCTGTGTATGACTGTGTAGAAACCTCTGACTACATGCAGAGATGCATTACATACCCACAACAGCAGCACCAGAGCATGACTGCTTTTATTCTAAAAGGCAAGTTTCTAGTCCTCAGTCCTGCAAAGGTTAGCTTGATGAAGAGACCTGCATGGGTGGTTCTTGTTAGGTGAGCTGCGCAGGAAAGGATTCTAGCTATTAATACTGAGGGTTTTACATATCACTTAACCTCTCCTTGTTACTAGCAGAACAGATTATTTATGCAGAATAAATTTATGCATGTTCATGTGCATAATGAACCAAGGTAACGGAACTCAGGGCATAATCTGGGTTGCTTTCCTATGCATGCCTTTTGAGCCTCAGGGCTGAGTAGATGTGATGTTAATTGTGTGAATTCCACTCAGAGGTTGTGGGAGACGGAAGGAGCAGAATCGGAACGATGGAGGAGGGAGAGTCTATCCCTTCCACCCTGTGCCACAGTCCTGGTAAAAATGACATCCCTCTTTGCATTGAGAGGAAGCCTCCATTGTGGAAATCTTGCTTATTTGACTCCTGTTGTCATCAGGGGTGGAGCTGTTCTTGTGATTCTACAAGCAGGGTGCTGCCACAGAAAAGACTCTTTTGTGCATGGATAGCTGCTCTTTCTGCTTTTGCTTCTTTGCCATGGGAATCTCTTCATTGTTGTTGTTTAGTCTTTAGTCGTGTCCGACTCTTTGTGACCCCATGGACCAGAGCACGCCATCTTCATAGATCTCTTCATAGATCATCTTCATAGATCTCTTCATAGATCAAATCAATTCAGGCTGCAAAGACCTGCAAAGTGTTGTCTTTTGAAGTGGGTGGATTTGTCTGTTTCAGTTGCTCTCAGTTTCTCTTTTTCCCAATCTTATGTAGAGTTTTCTACATTTCCACATCGGTTTGCAGTATAAAATAAAGTCCTTATGAAATTTCACCAGCATTATAGTATTAATTTATACACACACACACACACACACACACACACATCCCCCCCCCAAACCAGTTTTTCCTACTGTAATGCTTTTTAGCATGTTACTTTCACAGATATATGCATTTTTATGCACTCTTTACCCCCATTGTGTGCATATTTGTACACTTTACTTAGCTGGAGAGCTGCATTACAAAATTCAGGTAAGTGCAAATTTCAAAGAATGTCTGTGTTTCAGCTAGTGTGTTATTTCAGAAAGTGAAAATTAAATAGGTTCACCTTTAAGTGCAAACAATTAAATTTCTTTCCCCCTTCCTAATCATGTCTAAAACAGGGGATGGGATTCATTTTTGTGCACGCTGCTTTCAGCATTTGGATAGATGTGAATTTCAAAGGATAGCTGTGTTTCAGTTCATGTTTTGTTTCAGGAAATGTGGATTCGGTAGGTTTGCCTTTAAATGCAAACTGAATCAAATTCCTCCTTCATATCCCTTGTTGCCTCTGTAGCATCCTTGTCTTGCGAAAGATCAGAGATGGTGCTTTGTTAGCCTTTCATTGATTTGTCTGGTTTCCTTCGATGCTATAAGCCTGGGCCTCTGGTGGTTTGAGGCTTAAAGTGAGATTATTGCGGTTTTGTCTCTGGAAGCCCATCTCTTTGATGAGGGCGTTTTTGGTTTTCAGACAAGGAAAAGGTAACATTAAGGCTTCTTGTCGGTTCATGGGTACCCGCTTAAATCAATAAGAGGAAAGCTGCCCTTTGTGTTGTGGAAGGAGGATAGCAGAATTGTCTGATGTTAGTGGGGGCTTGGGCAAGCTGCTATTCCTTTATTTAAGTTGGCAACTTCTCTTCCTGCAACAAAGATGAGACTATTTCTGCCTGAAAAGAAGTGGGATGATATCCTCATCCCACCTCAATCATGAAAATTAACCACTGGATCGACTTCAAAATGGCCGCCCCTTGAACTCTCCCGACATATCAGCCAAGTCTGCATCAGAAGGTGCTTTAGGGCAAGCCTCACATCCCTTCCTGGCCTTGAGATCTTGAGCATCATCTTCATGGTATTCCCTTCTTTAAAAATAGTTTCTATTTATTGCTCTTTTAGTTTTTCTATCCCTTTGTGTTGGTGAAAAAATAATGTGGGCAGGGTGAAGCTTGCCTCTGGCACACCTCAGGGAACTGTATCAGTTTCCGACTGGTTAATGACCTGCAAACCCAGCAAAGTCCTTAGGATTTATAACCTCTTAAGTACTTGTTACGCAAGAGCCTTAGAATCATATTCTGGGAAAATAAACACTGTACTCAACCCACAGTATGCTGAAACATAACAGCTGCGAAATAGAAAAATTATTTACCCCAAATGTCTTCAGGAAGATTATGGAAGTCGTTGTGATTTATAGTGAGGGACCAAAGCACTTGACTTTCATAGGCCATAAAATAGCTATACTGGGATCAGGAAAGGCTCTGGTATTAAAAATGCACAACAATCAAAATTAAAAACTTTGCAACCTGTCAGTGCTGGCAAATGTAGTGCATGGGTGCTAAACATTACCTGCTTCATTTATCCCAGTCTCCTCCTCCACCGCACAGTCATTTTGAAAGTATAGCCGAACTTCAAAATAATAGATAAAATACTGCTGAGCAGATGCAAAGTTTTAAAGGCTGCTGTTACCACAGAGCTTTTCCCATTGGTGTTACTTCAACCAGGTTTTCATCCCTCAGTGGCTCTTCCCTTAAACTTTTTGTAATATTGCTCTTATTGGCAATAGGTGTCACCTGAGCGGGTGTTACATCCATGCTGTGGATTTGCAGTCCGGTAAGAGAAAATTGCATTGCATGATTACAGTACATTATTTAGCCTTGCTTAATTGCAACACAATGTCACAGGCTTCTGGGCTAGGGTTCAAAGTACTCTGCTTTGTAGACATCTGGTCCAATTTAGACCAGTTAGTTGCACAGGTATTGCCAGTGCACATGACTTTGCTTGAGCCCTTGCCATTCTAAAAACTGTGTTCTGCCTTTCGCCCGGGATCTGTTATCTGTCCCACCACTCCGGAAAGGTGCACTTTCAAAGGGATCCTGACTGGTGCTGCCTTTCCAAATTTCGTATTGTTAGGAAGTAGCACTTTAGCTGTTCTCAGCTGAGCTGACCCAGGCAGCATAAATAATAAGATAAATGTTGGACTTTGTTCAAACAGCCTCTTGTTGCTTATTATGCTATTTAGCACTAACCTTACAGATGCAAGAACTATCTGGGTAAGTTATTTGCATTGAAATTCTACCCATTCTGTGCAGACTCTGCTAATTCTCCAGTATGTACTGTTTGGATGAGTGAAGATCAGCAAGGAATTAGACTACTGGGCTCTACCAGACTCTCACAGTTTTGGGTTGGAATTCAATCCTATCCTGGCAAATTCAAGTCACATCATGCGTTTAAAGCACTATGATATGTCTTTAAACAGTCATGGCTTCCCCTAAAGAATTCTGGGAGCTGTAGTTTGTTAAGGGCGCTGAAAGTTGCTAGGCCACACTTACTTCGCTCGCAGAGCTGCAATTCAGTTGGTTGTTAAACCACTCTGGAAGCTGGAGCTCTAGGAGGGGCATAGGGGTTCCCCAACAACTCTCAGCACCCTTAATAAACTACAGCTCCCATAATTCTTTAGGGGGAGCCATGACAGTTTAAAGTTGTATCGTAGTGCTTTAGAAGTATGGTGTGAATGTACTCTCAAACCGCACACTTAAAACCAAATACAGTGGTACCTCAGGTTAAGTACTTAATTCGTTCTGTAGGTCCGTACTTAACCTGAAACTGTTCTTAACCTTAAGCACCACTTTAGCTAATGGGGCCTCCTGCTGCCACCGTTCCGCCGGAGCCCGATTTCTGTTCTCATCCTGAAGCAAAGTTCTTAACCCGAGGTAATATTTCTGGGTTAGTGGAGTCTGTAACCTGAAGCGTATGTAACCTGAAGCGTATGTAACCCGAGGTACCACTGTATGGAGCTCTTGTGAAAGAACCCTGCCCGTCTAAAAGACTGGATTTTGTGCAAAAAGGAAAATGATGGGGAGATGTACTAGACAGGGATAAGACTTGCTTGATGCAACATCATCTGCTCTCCTTACAAGCAAATTGGGATGCCTGCTCATTAAACAGGTTGTCTGGAAGTGACCTTTAGCCCAGTAGCAGCAGATGCTGCTTTGCAGGCCAAAGATCCCAGAACAGGTAGGAGGTAATGGCTGCTTCTAGAACAGACAGTACTGGAGATGGGCCAATGCAGCTTCCTATGTTCCTGTCACCAAGGGGCCTGTCACAGACCATGAGTCCTGAGTGTGTTGCTAAATCGGTGCAACCAGCACCAGCGGCGTAGCTAGCCGCTCAGGCACCCGGAGCATCGCGTGCACCTTCCACCCAGGGGCGGGACAAGCCACCCATTGAGCAGGGTGCACTGGGGCAGGGCGCGCTGCAACGAGCTTCGTCACCCCCCCAGCTGTAGGGTGGCTGAGGGAGAGGCAGAGGGCAGAGGCAAGCCCCACGCTGCTGTTTTGGGCAGCATGGAGCCTGCAGGTGCCCAAGCCACTGTGTTACATAGCCCATAGCCATTTTGTCACCCCCTTCAGGGTGGTGACACCCAGGGCGGCTTGCACCCACCGCACCCCCCTTCCTACACCACTATACACCACCTGAGAACTTCCTGCCACAAAGCATTTTACAGTAGTACCTCAGGTTAAGAACTTAATTCGTTCCGGAGGTCCGTTCTTAACCTGAAACTGTTCTTAACCTGAGGTACCACTAATGGGGCCTCCTGCTGCCGCTGTGCCGCCACCGCACAATTTCTGTTCCCATCCTGAAGCAAAGTTCTTAACCCAAGGTACTATTTCTGGGTTAGCAGAGTCTGTAACCTGAAGTGTCTGTAACCTGAAGCATCTGTAACCCAAGGTACCACTGTATAATGTTCTAGGTGTTGCAAAGAGCATTTTCTGGTCTGCAGGACACTACACAGGTGAAGATAGAGATGTTGTTTGGAGCCTATTCTGCCCAAGCCCTGGGCTGTCTCCTCTCACTCAGAAGGAAGTTCTTAGCCTGTTGTGTTTCTTTCCTCTTCAGTAAGCTGCCCTAAGCTGACTTGAAAGACAAGAGGGCGGTTTCTGTTGTTATGGAAAGGCGTAGGAGGTTTCTTTTCTTCTTACAACAGATAATTAAGAATTCAAAATAATTCTTGGGTTATTGTAGTGCATAAGATCATAGGAAGCTGCCTTATACTGAGTCAGACAATTGGTCCATCAACTCAGTGTTGTGTGCACTGACTGGCAGCATCTCTACTGGGGTTCAGGCAGGAGACATTCTCCCAATCCTACCTGGAGATGCTGGGGATTGAACCTGGGACCTTGTGCATGCAAGGCGGAGGCTCTGTCACTGAGCTGCAACTCTTGCCCCCTGTGATGTTGGTGTTAGATGAGCTTGCCACTAGTAGGCAGGCTGAGGATGTAGCAACACATGGGCCAATGCCAGTATGTAATTTGTAAAATAATATTTATATACCACTGTATCATAAAAATATATCATTGTGGTCTACAACATATAGTTCCTACACACTCCGTGATGTGGCTTTGGGGCCCATAAGAGATTTCCTTGCTTCAGGTACTTTTTAGGGAGCGAGATGTTTTCATCTGTTGGGTCTCTTGTTATTTATTTTTGAAACTGTTGCTGACCTTTACCTCTGATGGCTGTTTGTTGTTGCCTCCGGACATGGAGTCTAGTTGTGCAAAGATGCGTTTTGCGGAGCTTTGTGCCGTCTGTCTCTCAGGCCGTCGGAGTTTATAAGCCTCTTATTATTGGTTCTACAAAGTGTTTTTCATTTTGCCTGCACACTACAAAAAAAGGAGCCTGTGCTTAAATCAAAGCCCATGGTAATCAAATTCCACTTTATTTCCCTTTTGCATAAATGTACTTTGCATAAATATAGAAGACACAGACACATGCAAAATAAAAAATGGTACAAATGTATTCTGTGGTGGGATGAATGTATGGTGTGCTTTGATCCTGATCAATGTAGCATCTGGAATGACTGGACTGAATGTCTCCCTTCCCCTTGACCTTTTGAGTGCAGCCTTTTAGACCGCATCCCAGATCAGAAGTTCTCGGACTTACAGATTTCCCTACATTGCCCTGTTCTGCCTGGTTCACCAGCTGCAGCCTTTCTTGGACTGAGAGCATTTAGCCTCGGAGATTCATGCTCTAATAATTTCCCAGGTACTGTAATGCACTCTTCATGGGACTTCCCTGGATGATATTCTAGAAGTTGGAGATACTGCAGAATGCGATTTCCAAGTTACAGTACTGCACTGTGCAGCAAATGGAGATCATAGCACCGCCTTTCATTGTACTATTGCTCCAACTGCTTTTGAGCTACTAGGTCCAATTCAAGGTGTTAGTACTAGCGTAAAAAGGTACCCCTGCCCGTACGGGCCAGTCGTGTCCGACTCTAGGGTTGTGCACCCATCTCACTTAAGAGGCCGGGGGCCAGCGCTGTCCGGAGACACTTCCGGGTCACGTGGCCAGCGTGACGAAGCTGCTCTGGCGAGCCAGCACCAGCGCAGCACACGGAAACACCGTTTACCTTCCCGCTATAAAGCGGTATCTATTTATCTACTTGCACTTAGGGGTGCTTTCGAACTGCTAGGTGGGCAGGAGCTGGGACCGAAAGACGGGAGCTCACCCTGCCACGGGGATTCGAACCGCCGACCATGCGATCGGCAAGCCCTAGGCACTGAGGTTTTACCCACAGCGCCACCCGCGTCCCTCAGTACTAGCGTACAAAGCCCCAAATAGCTTGAGACCCAAGAGTGCTTTCACCAGTACCTTCCAGCCCTAAATCTGCAGCCTAGGGAAGAGCCCCTTCAGTAGGAGAAGTTAAATACATATTTTTGGGAAACAGTGTTCCCTAATATAGTGGTTTAATGATTAGTCCTTCTTCCCAGGGAACTCTGGGAACTATAGCTCTCTGATAGAGAATAGGGGGTCTCCTAACAACTTAGCCCCACCCCTGTTAACAAACGGCAGGTCCCAGAGTTCTTTGTAGGAAGCCATGACCATCAAAGGGATATCATAGTGATTTAAATGCATAGTACGAATGTGACCGAAGAGTTCTTCTCTGCTTCGCTTTCTGGAAGAGAAGCAGTCCTTGTCATGGAGGACTGGTGTAATGTTTTAAGTTCCAGAGATTAAATATCGTACATAACTCGTAACAAGCTCATTCTGCTGGCGCTGATCCTAATGTAGCCAAAATGACACCACCCAGACAGAAGGAAGATGTTCAGCAAAATGCCAGAAGTTTACAGAAGCACAAAAATCCTTTTTTAATAATATTTTTTTATTAGTTTTTAGCTTACAAAATTTTAAAAACATACCACACAAATTATTACACACATATTCTTATTTAGACTTCCTTCAGCTCCCCTGATAATCCTCCGTCATAATCACATCTCCTGCAATTCTTAACATAATATTGCCTTTATATTTCTTAACAGATCATCTCTCTCTTTCCATTTTTACAATATTTCTTAAATTACTCCTCACAGAACTTCTTGTAAACCTACAAACGTAGTTTGATCATCACAAATACTTTTCAAATACTCTATAAATTTAGTCCAGTCTTCGGTGAACCTCTGGTCCCGCCGGTTTCGGATCCTTCCTGTTAGCTTATCCAATTCTGCATAGTCCATTAATTTCATCCTCCATTCTTCCAACGTTGGTAATTCTTCTTGCTTCCATTTTTGGGCTAGTAATATTCTTGCTGCAGTTACCGCGTATAAAAAAAGCTTACAGTCTTTTCTATTTATCTCATTTCCAACAATACCCAAAAGAAATGCTTCTGGTTTCTTTATAAATGTATACTTCAGCATTTTTTTCAACTCATTATATATCATCTCCCAGAAGCATTTCACCTTTTTACACTCCCACCACATATGATAGAACGATCCTTTAGGGGGGAAAAACAACGATCCTTTAGGGGGAAAAAACCCTGAAGGGGTGGGTGTCTCTCTCACACACACACATACCCCCACTCCCAGCAAAGAACAGCCCAACCCAATGAAGTCACAGCATGTTTGGTGTAGGGTTACCAGATGCCCCCGGATTTGCAAATCTGTCCCTGGGAAACGTGACAGTGGCAGCCTCAGCAGCCCAGAGCCAGCCTGGTAGTGCAGTTGGCTCTGGCTGGCTTCAGGAGCTGCTTGCTGCTGTGGTGCCTGCCATTTTTCCTCACTGGAAGTCCCCATATGATGTGTGTGATCTAAACTGCAGCATTTTGTTGCAGGTTCTGTTTCTCATCTTCTCTCTCAGTCCTTGTCTGAATTAGGAAACATCTATCTCCAAAAGGGAATTTACTGATATCTGATTCCGGTCAGCTCCTGAATGCAGGGCGAGTTCAGACTTGCCTTGCCTTACATCCTATTAAAGCAGGCTATTTTGTTGCATCAGTTTTGCTGCCGGGATTCCTATGAATCTACACCCAAGTCTATTGTTCAGGGCTTTCATGCTGGAGTTAGCAGGGGCTATTCTCTCATACGACCTCTGACAATGGAGGTAGAACATAGTCATCCTGGCTAGTAGCCATTCATAGCCTTACTCTCCACAAATTTGTCCAATCCTCCTTTAAAGCCATCTGAATTGCTGGCCATCGCCTCCTCCGGTGGGTGTGAGTTCCATAGGTTTATTGCGCACTATATGTGAAGAGAGGTACTTCCTTTTATCTCTCCTGAATCTTCCAGTAGCCAAGGTGATGACAGTTTGAGCTAAATGGCTTCTAGAATATTTTCCAGCTCTTTTGGCTAAGATCAAGTGTAGTATCTAGAGTATTTTCCAGCTCTAATCCTAGGCTCTTCTTGAGACATGCAACTCTTTGTTTTGTAATTTTGCCCATTTCTTCCAACACAGGAGACAGCAGAACACTTCTTGGAGTAGGTCTTTCTATAAAATGACTGTCTGGTTGTGAATTTGCTTTGCATGATTAACTGAAAGCTCAAACCATTTTCTTCCTCAGAGTCCTGGAAGCTTGTGGCTCCTCCCTTCCGAAGTGAAAGATGGTTCTGCTACGGCAGTTTGGGCTTCTTCTCTGGAAGAATTACATCTTGCAGGTAAGATTACAGAGAGTCGTTCAACATGGGCAAGAGGGTGGAAATGGAGAACAGAGATGTGGAGGTCAGACCTCTGCATTCTTGCTGCCAATGTACCTCGCTTTAAGGCCCCATCTGCACTATACAGTACATATATTTAAAGCTGTGACATACCACTTTAAGTAGTCGTTGCTTCCTGGGAAGTGTAGTTTGTTAAGGCTGCTGAGAGTTGTTAGGAGACCCCTATTCCCCTCATAGTGCTACAGTTTCCAGAGTTCATTGGGAAGAGGGATTGACTGTTAAACCACTTTGGGAATTGTTCGCCATCTTGATCTAGTGATAAATGAAATAATAAAATTTCAACAAAGCCTTATTTCAAGAGCAAAGCAAAGCAAATAACCAATGCGAACAATTGGGAAGGAAGGTGTTTCTTCCTGTGTAGCTCGTACAAAACTTGGGCAATGCAAACATATCTAACTAAGGTGTGTTTGTTTTCCTTTGTATTAAATGTTGATATGTCTCTGTGGGCTGGACTGAAAGATGCTTACTTGAGATTTTGGCCATGGACTAATCCTATGATCCCTTGCCAGGGTTAATCTCCTTTAGTCTCTCTCTTATTGCACCTGTCAGGTGTAAATGGATCTTCCATTGCGAATCAAAGAGCCCACTAGGTCATAAGGTGGTGGCCTACAATTGCGTATCCCTGTGTTAGTTGCACAACTCATCTGCCTCATCTGCACTGTATCAGAGGTCAGTTTGCATAGAAGGCTGGTTTTATACCAAGTCCATCTTGACCATCAATCCCCCTTGACCAGGGGACTGGCAAAGCTTCTGAAGGGTTGTGTGCAACCTTTCCAAGCTCTGCTGCTTGAAATCCTTTTCGGTGGAGGTGCTCAGGAGGGACATGGAGCCTTCTGCCTCAAAGCATGTGCTCCACTCCAGAGCTGTGACTTCCTCCCAATGATGATTGTACACTGCATATGAAACAAAGGTAGCATAAACCAAGGCTTCCCAAACCACAGGCTTTATTCAAGTGGCATCCATAAAAATGCAATTAAAATCATACAGCATCTAGCACAATGCATTACAGTTGCTACAACAGGCAGAAAAATTATTCCTTGTTCCATCAAGACCCTCAGGAATTTTCAAGTGGGGGAAAAAGTTTGGGAGCCGCTGGTGTAAACAACAATCTTGTGGCACATATAACAAAATTAGTGGAGAATAGCTTAAATTACCCAATGCATGAAGCATTTTCCTGTGTTGCTAGTATAAATACACATGCTTGGGAGAGGGAGAGAAATGTCAACCATAAAGTGTCAAAACCAGGAAGGGCAAAAGTACAAAGGGATATCTCCAAAGGGATAATAAAATATTAACTCATACAAATATTCCCTTCACAAATAATAAAGATATGTAAAAATCAATGTATTCTCCACCTGTGAATTCCATCATTGAGAATAAAGGTTCTATAAAGTCATAGATGAGCCAGACATTTTATATATACTAGTGTTACCGAGTGAGTATGTGCCTCCGTTTTTGTATAAGAAATTACGTCATGCCATATGGGGTGGGGGGGGAGGTTCATTTGAGTTCTGCCATTTAGATACTTTTAGTTTACAAGCACTCTTGTCAAGGAGGGCAATTTGCCAAACCCTAGAGTACCAACAATCCAGATTATTAAGACTGAAGTTTGACAGTAACAATTATATAATAAGCAATGACCATTCACAGAAGGCAGCTCCAGGCAAGGGTTTAATACTTCAAACAAGTCATTCACCTATTGCAAACAAGTTACTGGCAAACAAGTTTCTTGAGCTTACTGGATTTTCCATGGAAGGGGTAAATTCTGATTCATTGGGGGGGTGCGCTACAGGGTGGCATTTTGATGCTGTCAGTGCCATGTGGATGCTGTGAGGGGAGGGGGGAGAATGCTTCATGCACCAATCCCACAATACACAGAAATCCTGACATTTGTTAGGTAACTGGCTCAAGTAGTGTGTCCATGTGATTTATCCTGATTCAAGCCACAGGTGAGAGAATTGCATTATGACTGCAGAGGAAAAGGTTCCGCTTGATCCCAGCCTGTTATGTGAATGTATGGGATTCCTAGCCCACTCTGATAGGTACAAGAAATCCTACGTACACTGCACATTGACCCAGCAAAGAGGAGGAATAGGCAAATGGTTTAAATGCTTTATGAATTTCCTTGGCAATTCATTGCTTAACCATTATCGTTTTTGTTTGTTTTTGTTTTGGAGATTGCAGAACTGCCTGTACTTTACTTAATGAATAAATCCACCCATACCACCCACCTTTTTCATCCAAACCAACCCCACCCCCAGAGCCCCATTTCTTGTAACTTGACCTGCTTGCAAAGTCTTGTGTAGAGTGTAGTAATATATGTAGAGTGTAGTAATACATATGTAAGGCAGTTACAAAAGCTGTGGTCACTCCTGATCGCATGTCTACAGTATTTATGACTGGATTGGCAGCTCTTCTCCATGGGTGAAGATCTAGATGCCTTGGCAAGTTCTATCTGCAGTTGCTGTAAAGGCGCATGAGCAGAGACTGGCTCTCTGTACTTTGTTTGCTAGCTCAAAGGAAGCACGAAATGGCTACATGCAGAGGAGCAAGTCATCCCCATATCTCAGTTTATTAAGCTGAAAAGGTTATTGGTCCCAAAGATGCTACAGTGCTCTTTGGACTTGATCTATAGGTGATCCCTTGGACACGGTCTCAATCTCACTTGATTACAGGTATGAAAGAGAAATGGCCAAGATGAAAATTAAGTGCCCTGGAATTGCTTTTTAGAAATAGTTCAATAAGTTGGCAAATAATTTACTGCAGAAACAGAAAGTTGTGTCGTCGTCATCGTTATTAATATTTTTAATTAATGAACTTAGTCACTTTTTTTTACAAAATGTAACTCAAAGTGATTTACAACAAAATAGCACATACAATAAAAGCAACATAGAACTAAAACACACTTAAAGCTAAAAACACATTCAAATTTATAAAAAAAATGAGGGCTAAAACGTCACACCCACTGAAGGGCACAATAGATAATTAAAGACGAATGCCAACAACAAAGGCCTGGCATAAAAGAAACATTTTGACCTGGCACCTAAAGATAGGTAACAATGGGGTCAGATGTGCCTCCCTGGGGAGAGCATTCCATAAGCAGGGAGCCAGTGCTGAGAAGGCCTGTTCTCATGTCGGTTGCTAGCAGACAGCCCCTCGTTGATGGCTCAGCATGTCAATTCTTAAGTTCTAGCAGCAGCAAAGAGTAACTTGCTGGAGGTGCAGCATGGATAGCAACACCTGATCTACACTTGCAGCCGTTTCCCACCCAGGGGAAAGGATTCCATGCCAAGCTAAACACATATACCTGGTTTGTTTTGCAGAAGCGACAGATTTTGGTCACGATCATAGAGATCTGCCTGCCATTGTTGTTTGCTGCCATCCTCATTGCCCTCCGTCACAGAGTACAGGCGGTTGACCACCCGAATGCTACCACCTATCACAGCCTTCTGGTGTCTAAGCTTCCTGTCTCCCCTCATTGGCACCCATACAACTTGGAGCTGGCCTATGTCCCCGCTAACAACACGGCTGTGAAGAGCATCGTGGAGACTGTGGCGAAGGCACTGGAAATCAATACCAAAGGTCAGGAACTAGGCAGGTTGTCTGCATGTGCAAATGTTTGCTCCTCTGTAGCATAACGCCCCCTTGGTGTTCTTTCTTAGTCTTTGGCTTTGGCTCCACCTACTGCTGGGCTCCTTACCTTCTGCTCAACCAGTCCCAATGGGCACCAGTTGCCACTGGATGGGGGAAAGTCTGGAGTTAGCTGGCTCTGCTTGTCACTGGATCTGGTTCCACCTGCTGCTGGACTCTCTGCCTTCCTCCCTACAAAAACCCATAGACACCAGTCACCACTTCTTGAATGAAACACCTTGCCGCTCCTGTTCCCCACCCCCCACCTCGCACACTCATTGTGTATTTTGTTTTCCTTGCAGTTCGAGGCTTCCCTTCTGAGAAAGCCTTTGAAGACTACATCAGGTTTGACAACCGCTCTGGCAATGTTCTGGCTGGCATTGTCTTCGAAAACCTCTTAGCTCACAGTCAAGAGCCCCTGCCACTGCAGGTAAGGTGTTACGGGGGCAGGTTTCACCCAGGGTTCCTCAAGTTGATAAAGCAGGGGTGGGGGACTTTTGTGGGCATGTGTGGCTGGGAGCCATCTTGGAAAATTTAACTTGGCCAGTGAGTGGCAGCTATTAATGCACAGTTAATTAGCAGGTGCTTCCAGACGGCCTGTTATAGTGAGCATTCATTTTGCTTTGTTGCAGGGAGTTTAGATGATATTGGCTATTTACAGTGGTACCTTGGTTGTCAAACTTAATCTGTTCCGGGAGTCTGTTTGAAACCATTCGGAAACCAAGGCACAGCTCCCGATTGGCTGCAGGAACTTCCTGCACTCAAACGGAAGCTGTGTCTGATGTTTGGCTTCCAAAAAACATTCAAAAACCGGAACACTTACTTCCAGGTTTGTGGCGTTCAGGGGCCGATTGTTCGGCAACTAAGCCATTTGGGAACCAAGGTTCCACTGTAATGAGTAATCATTTTGATTTGTTTGCTGGGAGATTGGCTTTTGCCAGTTTTTCTATATTGTTATGTGGGTTTTAAATTTTTTAATTCCTCTTGCAGGTGAGTTACCGACTGCGTTTCAAATACAGCCCTAGGAATGCCCCTCGGAGTGAGCAGACAGGCCTGAACCCTAACCTGGACCGCGATTGGCACACCAGCTACCTCTTCCCGCTGTTCCAGTTACCAGGACCCAGAGAACCCAACTTGCACGATGGAGGGACACCAGGTGAGTAATCTCTGGGCTGGGAGTTCATGGAGAAAGTTAACTACATGGGTATCAGGGCACAGGAACAGATGAAGCTGCCTTAGACCAGGTCAGACTCTTTGAGCACCATAGATTAGCACAGCCTTCCCCTGACTGGCAGTAGCTCAGGAGGTTCTCAGGCAGAGGCTTCTCATATTCCATGCTGCCTAGTACATTTTAAACTGGAGATGGCAAGTATGAAACCTGGGACGTCTTGTGTGCAAAGGAAGTTATCTGTGACATGAACAATGGTCCCTCCCCAAAGGGATCTACCAGGCTGATGTTTTTTTGTCTGAGTATGTATTCTGTTCTGCGGTTTTTATTGGAGATGGTGTTACTTTAGGTTCTTGCATCTGAGGCCATTTAGGACCTTGCATGCTAATAATAATACACTGAATTGTTTTGCAATACGTCCCCAATTTTACCGCATTATTGCCACCTGGCTTTGTAGAGCTCAGTAGCTAGGAGGATGGAGACAAAACTAGAGTTGGTTCCACCTGTCATTGACTCTGACTCCACCCTGAGTGAGTCTCCTTGCCTCCTGCCCTATGAGTCCTAATGGGCACCAGCTACCACTGGGGAGTCTGTGGCCCTGCAAATGTAGATGGACTCCTGCTCCCTTAGCCCTCAGTCAGGGCTGATGGAGGCTGTAGTCCAACAAATGCCTGGAAGGTCACCAGTTCTCCACTCTTGCTGTTGTGGTTGTGAAGACAAAATGGAAGTGAGTAGAATCTTGCAGCCATCCTGAGATCCTCGGAGGAAAGATAAAAATATGATGCCCCCCCCCCCATTTTAAAAAATGGAACTTGCATTCAGCTGTCATAGCTGATGTATGATCTTCCTAGAACAAATTGTGCTGTTAACTTAATGAACTGTGTGGCTATAGATGTGGGTGAGGGCTCCCCTCATCAGATGGCAAGCAAGGCTTTTTGGGTAAATACACAATCCATAAATGGCTGTTTTTTTCCAAAGCAACTAGAAACGGCTTAAAAGCAGGCCCACTCTGCATTGCGCACACACAGCCATGCTGCTCCACGAAGCCTCTGGTGGCAGGCACCAGCGCAAAACTAGGGCATCGCTGGCCAGCACAGGCTGTGAGAAGCAGGAGGTCTCGTTTCCAGCTGCCTACTTGTTTATCATTTAAAGGACAAGCTGTGTGCATCGCCTGCCTCTCTCTCGAACCCACTTTCATTGTCTCCTTGGCTCACTTACACTGGAGGAGTGAGCGGCGGAATGCATTTAATTAGCAGCTTAACAAATGGCTGCAGTTGCAGAGAGTTGGCAGAACTGCCGGCACCTAGGCTTGGCATGTTTTCGTGTTAGTCATCTCCTAATTGGAACAGGGTTGGTGAAATTCTTCTGCTGCAAAGACACAATGACATTTGGCGGCTTAAATGCACATCTTAGGTCTAGCTGTAAACTGCATGGATATGTCGTTTCAACAATAGAAGAGAATTTATGGGGGTAGGAGGATAGGGGGCTTGGAAAGAAAATACAGAGATGATGGTGATGGTGATATTGATTTATACCCTGCCCTTTCCCCTGGCATGGACTCAAGGTGGCTCAAGATTTTAATAATAATAATAATAATAATAATAATAATAATAATAATTAAAAAATAAATAAATTTTATTTATATCCCGCCCTCCCCAGCCGAAGCCGGGCTCAGGGCGGCTAACAACAATGAAACAGTACAAAAGTACAGCATAAACAACACTCTAAAATCATTTATTATAAAATTAATTAATTCAAGCCACTGGCACCCATTGGGCCAGAGCTCCGCGAAGATTGCCTAGGGAGGGAGTCAGGCTGTGCCCTGGCCAAAGGCCTGGTGGAACAGCTCTGTCTTGCAGGCCCTGCGGAAAGATGTCAAGTCCCGCAGGGCCCTGGTCTCTTGTGACAGAGTGTTCCACCAGATTGGAGCCACAGCCGAAAAAGCCCTGGCTCTAGCTGAGGCCAGCCTAACTTCTCTGTGGCCTGGGACCTTCAAGATGTTTTTATTTGAAGACCGTAAGTTTCTCTGTGGGGCATACCAGGAGAGGCGGTCCCGTAGGTACGAGGGTCCTAGGCCGTATAGGGCTTTAAAGGTTAAAACCAGCACCTTAAACCTGATCCTGTACTCCACCGGGAGCCAGTGCAGCTGGTATAGCACCAGGTGAATGTGATCTCGCAGCGAAGACCTCGTAAGGAGTCTCGCTGCAGCATTCTGCACCCACTGGAGTTTCTGGGTCAGTCTCAAGGGCAGCCCCACGTAGAGCGAGTTACAATAATCCAGTCTGGAGGTGACTGTCGCGTGGCTCACAGTGGCTAGGTCAGGGCGAGAGAGGTAAGGAGCCAACTGCTTAGCTTGGCGGAGATGGAAAATTTTACAGATAATATCTCAGCTGTGATTCTAACTTGTAGGAATTTAGGTTTCCAAGAGGTTTGAGGATCCCAGAGAGCACACTGCAGCTTTTGATCACAGTCACATGATACGTTTAAAGCACCCAAGGCTTCCCCAGAAGAACCCTGGGAACTGTAGTTTGTTGAGGGTGCTGGGAATTGCAGCCCTGGGGTGGGTAAACTACAGTTCCCAGGATTCTTTGGGGGAAGCTATGCACTTTAAATGTGTGTTAAATGTGCTTTAAATGCATTGGTGTGGATGTGACCTTTTAAGTCTCATGTCCTCATGTATTTATGCATTTGCAGAATTATTTATATACCACCAATAGTATAAACTGTTGAGGTGATGTAAATGGTGAGACATTACTTCGTTGTTGTAATAAAATACTAGGTTGGCGATTGAGTATGTAATTATAATGGTGAGTAGAGATCATAGAGAGTGCTGGAACTAATAGGCCTTAAACTGTGGGAGCGGCTAGGCCTGTAATTCCACACTGAACTTCAGTAACTGGCATAAGAAGTTATGCAAATGTTTGCCATGTGAGATGTATTTGCTTGATTTACAGGCTTTGTTTGGGCTGAAGCCTTGTTGCTTGTTTTAAATAAATTCCCATATTTTGTTAGAGTCCGAACATCCTACTATAACTTAGCCTTCCTTGTTGATTACTAACAATAATTGCACTATCTTGCCTGCAGGATTGTAGTGTAAGACATGGGAAGCAAAGGCAAGAGGAAGGGAATGGAGGAAAATAGCCCCACAGTTAAAATAAGTCAGTTAATTAGACAGGGCATGGGAGCCTGGTCGTTTTTTGAGAGGCGCTGACCTCCCTGTAACCTGTTTATTCAGCACTCATCCTGATTTGCTTACACGAAGTTTATGCAGGGATTAGATTATATCTCATTTTTATTGAGCATTCATTTTGATTTGTTTATGGAACAGTTCTGTATTGTAAGAACATAATAAGAGCTGGCTAGGTCAAGCCAATGGCCTATCTAGTCTAGCACCCCCTTCTCCCAGATGCCTGTGGGAAACCATCAGGCAGGACCCAAATACTATGATACCATTTTAAACAGCCTTGGCTTCCCCCAGAGAATTCTAGGAACTGTAATTTGTTTAGGATGATGAGTAGGGCCAGCCCAGGATGTTTTGCTGCTTGAGGCAAAAAAGAAAATGGCGCCGCCTCCTTCCCCTCCTTCTCGGCCTGAGGTCACTGCAGGAGACCGGGGAAAATTTGGTGTGCACACTTTTCTCTAGTAAAACTTCCTCAGCTACAGCTTTAGCTTCTACTGGATTTGTTGATTGGCATCAGGCTTATCTTGTGCAAACTCTAAAAATCATATGAACTCTATGCTAACACACTTAAGCAAGCAAGTGTGGACAAATGCTCTCATCAACACTCGAAGAGTGAATCAAAGCATAGCAAGATTACTTGGAGGCACATACCTCAGGGAGTTATTTGGCAAATTGTGATGAGAATGAATAGCAAGCAAAATTTACTGTACCGGATGTAGAGTACAAAACTTTCAAAAGAAGGCAGAAAGTAGGGGGGGGAACCTAATGATGGGACAGCACCCATAGTCCTAGATGAACTTTCTCCAAGAGATAAGTTTAGGGTAAATTCATTTATCCCTGTCATGGATGCTCTTGAAGCCAATCTAGGCAGAAGAGCAACAGTGAATAGGAGTGTGGCTGGCAATTTTTCATTTTTGTTGAAACTGCAAGCAACCAAGGAACAGATTCACAATGGCATTGAGATGTTGGTGCAAGAGTATCCAAAGATGACCTTTTGCACTCCCACCTGTACAGGCTCATGCTGAAAAGCCACCAAGATATATATCAAATAATATTTCAGGAGAAAATTTGGACTACTTTTCCAAATGTGGAAGCAATTTTCAGATTGTTCTTGTATTTAATGGTTACAAACAGAATGGTTGTCTGATCTAAGCATTCTACTGCCTAGAAAATGATAAAATGTGACTTCCTGATTTTAATGATATAATAGAGAAGTTTGCGTCAAAAAGAGCTCGAAGGAAACTGTTCTGACTTTGTATATAGTGAAATGTTATAGTATAGGTATGATTCCCCTATGAATGTTCAGTGTGAATGTCTTCATTAATTCCATACTTCTGTAAAATTATTAAAGGTTATAAATGTGTAAACAATTTAATCAATGCCGAAAATTCAGCAACATTCTACTTCCATTGAGCAGATAAAGAAGAGGACTAGGTTTTATTTCTCATGATCAGAAGACCTCCTAGCCCTGGGCCTCCAGCTGTTTTAATCCAGGCCTGGAGGGGGGCAGAAAGGAGGCTGGAGAGGAACAGGCAGGGGGAGGAAGAGGAGGGGAAGAAAAAGAAGTGCAGGAGGCAGCAAGCAGTGCCTTCCTGTGGGCCCTGACTTGCCCCCCGCGGCTGTCCCCAGCCTGCCACCTGAGGTGCCTGCACCACTGAGCAGTGATGAGAGATGTTAAGAGACCCTTATTCCCCTCACTGAGTTAGTACAGTTCCCAGATTTCACAGTGAAGAGAGATTGTCTGTAGAACCACTCTGGGGTCTCCTGAGGACTCTCAGCACCCTTAACAAGTTGTGGCTCCCAGAAGTCTTGGTGGGGGGTTGGAGGGAAGAGCCATGACTGTTTAAAGTGGTATGATAGTGATTTGTGATGTGAATGTGGCCTCAGTATCAGACAACTTCTGTGATGTCCTTTCTGACCCCCTCCTCTTGCTTCCTTAGGGTATTACCGAGAAGGCTTCCTGGCAGTGCAGCATGCTGTGGACAAGGCAATCCTGCAGTCCCACACCAACACTTCTGTGGAAAGTCTGCTGGAAAAGTTCATGGTGGTCATTCGCCGTTTTCCCTACCCACCCTACGTCAATGACCTCTTTGTGCTGGCCATTCAGAACCAGCTTCCCCTGCTGCTCATGCTGAGCTTCACCTATACCTCGCTCAACATAGTCCGTGCTGTGGTGCATGAGAAAGAGAAGAAGCTGAAGGTAATGCAGTGATAAGTGCTTCTGGCAGTCCAGGCTAGGCAGCAAGTCTATCTGTGTGGATTTCTGCATCTGCCATGTGTATAGCTGAATATGCAGTTGCACCAAACTCCTATTGACTTTGGGAGTCTAATCCCAGAATTTATTATTCCCACAGAATCATAGGGTTGGTTCCAGCTAGGTCCTACTCAGAGTAAACCCACTGGACCTGTTAGTCATGTTCATTAATTTCAGTGTGTGTTCTCTGAGTAGGTCTTAGCTGGATACCACCCTTGGCTTCCATCCATTTTTGGAAAGAGATTGAGGTCCCATCTGCACTATACTTTTAAAGAAGTCATATTTCATATAAAAAGGCAGGTAGCTGCTCTCTTCTTGCTTGCATATGTTTTGGAAACAGTAAGTGATCTTACAGCGAGCAGGAAAACTGAAGAGCAATCTATCTTTTGCATGGAACTGAAGGGGTACGACTGGTTTTGAAAGATTAGAAAAGACACACTTGGGCAGAAGAATGTGTCCAGTGTTTGCTGATTGCCCTTATCTGCTGAAAAGAACTATAAACGTTCATAAGTGCTCCTTGGAAGGGAGAAACTGGCTATGGGATTCAAGGGATGAATAATGTTGGGACGGAGTCAATGTTAGAAGAACCCAGTGGCTTGCATGAGGTTATGCTGAATTTTTGCATCCGCAGGAGTACATGCGAATGATGGGCCTCAGTAACTGGCTGCACTGGAGTGCCTGGTTCCTCATGTTCTTCCTCTTCCTCTTGGTCTCCAACTTCTTTGTCACCATCCTCTTCTGCGTAAAGGTGAGCATCTCCCAGCTGGCATTGAAACTTAACACGCACATCAGGGTTGGCAGCACACTCTGCCTTCCATTTTCAAGGTTTCTTTAGTCTGTATGTTGCTGCTGAGTTCTGAGTAGATAATGGGACTAACCGCAGGGTATTGATTTTTGCAGGTGAGCAAACAGGGAGCGGTGCTCACAAATAGTGACCCCACTCTGGTGTTTACCTTCTTGACAGTCTTCTCCATCGCATCCATCTCCTTCAGCTTCATGGTCAGCACCTTCTTCTCCAAAGGTAAGCAAAGTGTCCTTGGCTGTTTGTCCGTTAGGATGAAAGAGTGACTGATTTGCACAACCACTTCTCTCAGGCTGGCAGAATCTGCTGGCTGCTGCTTAGCCCACGTTTGAAAAGTTTGTTGCCTTTCAGGCCCTGCTTTTGGTCAGTGGAAGGCAGAAAGTAGATCCAGATCTGCTGGCAGATCCCTTTGTGCCTCGAAGCAGATAAACATAGGTGCCTGGAGGAGATTGGGAAATATTCCAAGAATGGCAGCAAGAAAATGGACCTCACTAATGAAGCCCTACCCAATAAAGATCACATTCATATTATGTTAATAGACGCTAAGCTCACAATTTCACATTACTAGAAAGCGGATAATGAAATTTCTGTTGATAAATGGTATGACAGATGCTGGATTATTGCCCTGTTAGAGAAGGTTACCAATAATATAAGAACCATGAAAGGCAAATCAAACCCTATGAACCACAGTGCAGTCTGGCCACCCTTTTTATTTTGTGTACATCAACATCTGATACTGGGAGACATCCACCATCCTGGCAGAAAACAATTTGATTGACCTTGGTTGACTCTTTTGTCCAGTTAGCAAGACAGGGAAAGTCTAATGTCAGTTTATTTGTTGTGCCGGCAAAGGCATGCAAATTGTTATCAGCTGTAATGTGTAATAATCTCACCTGTGGTTTTTTTTTGTCCCATTTCCTGTTGGTTTTTATGGTTTTCAGCTATTTGCATTTTATAGTTTGGCTGTGATTTCTTTTTCTTATACTGCAGTGTCTAAGGATAATAAGTAGTTTTGAAAGGAAAGAAGAAGGAAATGACTGCTCTCCCTGCAAATTATACTAGTCATAGCTGTCAACGTTTCCCTTTTTTTAAGGGAAATTCCCTTATTCCGAATAGGATTCTTCGCAAGAAAAGGGAAAAGTTGACAGCTATGATACTAGTGAGATGAAGTAAGCTAAGGCGATGGGAAAGAGAGGGTGGCCAGCCGTGGATGTTTGCTTGGAAGGGCTTTGAGTTCAGTTCAGTTCTGGTACTCAAAACAAATTCTGGGGCTCACATAATGGTTCCTTTCTTGGCCCAAGGTTGTGGGGAGGAACGGAAGCACATGCTCATCCCTTGTTTGTTTTTAGCCCAACGATAGGATGTCCTCTTGGAATCCACAGAGAGTCGGCCACAAGCTTAATCTCAGTTATCTGTAGGCAATCCGAAATTAATCCCATAGGACTTATTTCTGAGCAGATATGGGTAGGACTGTGCTCTTAAGTTGCAGAGGCAGTTAACTCCTGTTTATTCAGCCCCCTGGTGCGGCATTCCACAGCTTTATTGCTTCCAAGTTGAAAGTACAAGAAGCCATGTTTTGTTTTGTTTTGTTTTGTTTTGTTTTGTTTTGCTTTGTTTTGCTTTGCGTTTGGCCTGGCAATTTCCCCCTCCTAGTTTCCCAGGGTGATCATAAGGCCAGGAAGCTGGTGGCGCTTTGTCTCGTCATATTCTGGATTTGAAATGTTAATTATGAGGTTATGCAGGAGCATCAGTGATGTGCATGATAGCTGATAACAGACGAGCAGCTGAGTGGAAATTCCCCAGGGGTGTGGACTGCCACTTTGCAAACCTAAAAACACATGCCTTTTTCTTCTACTACTTTGGCCCGCTCAAGATACAGGATTGTCCCAGGGAGGGAAGTAGGTTGGGTTACCCATTGCATGTAACTTAGCCATGGTTCCTATGGCAGCTCGATTTGTAGTCGATAGTGCTTGTTGCCACTGGGACTGCAAAATCTTCCCCTGCTCTTTTGTGAAGATCAAGTTGCTATTTCAAGCATCAGAGCAGCTCAGGACTTTTTTTCTAGTTTTTTTTTCTTTTCAAAACTAACTGTTGTGTCCCTTGATGCCTTTTTGCTTCCCCAGCACCACATATTGGGATAGAAGTGAATGAATGAACTGGGAGGTCTCAATAATATCCATGCACGTATAGTATTTGCTACTGTACTGCTGAATAGTAGGCTCAGCTTTCTTCCCCTAAATAAAGCATAAGAAAGGAGCCCTGTAGGTCAGACCAAAGGCTTAGCTAGTCCAGTACAGTATTCTGTTTCCCACAGTAGCTGATAACACTGAATTTCCCTCCTTTGCAACATAATGCATCCCCATCAGTTTTTTTTCCCTGCAGTGTGCCGAAAAACAGGGTGTGGAATGGTCCCTGAGATGATGGCATTGCTAGAATTGAGCATTGCAAAGTATGCCAGATTTAACTAATATTGTTTTTTTAATTGACTATTGTATTTTAATATTTTGTTGGAAGCTGCCCAGAGTGGCTGGGGAAACCCAGCCAGATGGGCGGGGTATAAATAAGAAATTATTTATTATAAATTATATTATTAATAAATAAGAAATTATTATTATTATTATTATTATTATTATGGTGGTGGTGATGATGATGATGAAGTGGGGTGTATGGGTGGAGAATACCAAAGAAGAGAAGCTGTACATGGCTTCCTTTCAGACAAATTCGTAAATGCTGCTCTGGGAACCACCGCTAGTCCCTGGTGTGTTTTCAACTAGTCCCAAGACCTCAGTTATTATTGCACAGGAAGATGCCAAAGAGCAAGAGGTTTCTTTGACTCAGCCACTGCATTCCGAAGAGGCAAGCCACCTTTCCACTTTCAAATCTGAAATGAAATGTGGCTAGCCTCTTCAGCATTTGAAGCAGCTGCCTGTAGAAACATCAGAGGGTTTTGAGCTTTGTTCTCCCTCCCCCTCCCCCATGGCATGCTTATGGTATTAATTGGATCGCAGCTTTACAGCACAAGTTGTAAGGGGAGGAGATGCAATTATATGTAGGGAGTAAGAAAACCAGAACTTTCAGCACAACAAATTTTATTGTAATGCTCTAAGCCAACCCTGGGATAGTATGCCTCACTTTAATGCAGTGCTGGGGACTTCTAGCCCATGAGCCTAATTAGGCCTGACGAGGCTCCTGATTTGGTAGGTGTCCTTTTTCTGAGTGCAGCCTGTTAAGTCGTGGGTTGACATAGCAGCCGGCACAGCGATTTCTTCAAGTAGCTCTTTATTATGGTAAGCTGGAATAGAACTAACTGCGAACAGCTCAGCCGGCCTGTATTTATAGGCAGCCGGCTGTCAACATTGTAACCACAACAGCCCAGAGTTCCCGCCTAAAATAACTGCCGCGGACCTGAGTGAAAACTATCTACAGACCTGAGTGAAAACTATATACAGTATCCCCCTGTTGGCCCAGGGTGAAGCTACACTACATAACACCCCTCCCCACCGAGATAAGGCGTTAGTTACAATCGTAATGGTTTCCTTATATACAGCACTACGCGTAATGGTTCAATTAAGCACAAAAGCATATCGGTTACATTTCCCATACTTAGACCAACAGTGATACCTGTCCAACAACATAGTCCTTTAAATAAGTTGGGCGCTTGGAAACTCTGCCAGACCGCCGGGGACTGGTAGCCAAGTCCGGAGGGCCACACAGTTCTCGCTGAGGCTGTGGTGCGACCCTAGGTGGCGTTGGAACCAACTCCCCTGGATCCGCTGCTGTGGGTGGAGCCTCCGCAAGTGGAGTGGTCTGAGTCTGTTCTGAAACGGCTTGGTTCGGCTCCACGCTGGCAGTTTGTGAGGGAGGTGTAGGTGGGGCCTCACCATCTGTACGTGTCTCTGAATCGACACTTGGCACGGGAATGGTTGCCTCCGCAGCCAGCACATTCCGGTTGGCCCTTGGACTTCTGTTGGAACTTCCTGCGCTCCCGCTTTGTCTGGTGCACGTCATCGTCTTCACTGGAGGATGCCTCCTCACTGCTGTCCTCTTCATGATGCACCGGAACTGGCTCCCTAGCAAGACGCGGGCTGCTGGACTTGCGGATCTCCTGGGCGGAGCGTTCAGCAGCTTCTGAGGCCACAGCCTCCTCAATGGCTTTCTGTAGCGTGAGGTCTGGCTTGGCTAGGAGGCGCCGTTGCAGATGGATGTCCCGGACCCCGCAGACGATTCGATCCATCAGGGCATCGTCTAAGTCTCGGAACTCACAGTGCATTGCAGCCTGTCGCAGGGCGGTGGTGTAGTTGTTGATTGACTCCCCCTCTACCTGGTTCCGGTGGTAGAACGCATGGCGGGCAGCAATCTTGGACGGCTTTGGTGCGTAGTGGTTGCGGAGCTTCTCTTGGATCGTGTCCCATGGTGTTGCCTGGACTGCTTCAGGCGCAACCAACGCTCGGGCCGTCTCAAACACCTCAGGCCCACAGAGGCTGAGGAATAGGCCCCGCTTCCGATCCTTTGATACTGCTGTCAGCTCGTTGGCTTGGAGGTAGCAGTCGAACCGAGCGAGGTAGGAGTCCCATGATTCAGAGGCTGGCGCAAACGGCGGTAGAGGCACAAGTGAAGCCATGATTCCGATGCCGGCGTGAAGGGCGATGGATGGAACACAGTGCTCTAGCCAGAACAGTCAGCTCTGAATTGGTTCTGCCCAGTGATTTCGCTCAGTGATTTCGCTCTGTGATTCAGCTCAGTGATTCAGCTTAGTTCAGAGGCTGGCCGCATCTGGCTGTGCTCTGATGTCCATCTATCCCATCCTCGTCGCCAGTGTTAAGTCGTGGGTTGACATAGCAGCCGGCACAGCGATTTCTTCAAGTAGCTCTTTATTATGGTAAGCTGGAATAGAACTAACTGCGAACAGCTCAGCCGGCCTGTATTTATAGGCAGCCGGCTGTCAACATTGTAACCACAACAGCCCAGAGTTCCCGCCTAAAATAACTGCCGCGGACCTGAGTGAAAACTATCTACAGACCTGAGTGAAAACTATATACAGTATCCCCCTGTTGGCCCAGGGTGAAGCTACACTACATAACACAGCCGGTCCCTGCTAAATCAGGATTTGCACCCGGTACCTGGAAATCCCACTGGAATCAGCTGCAAATGCAGCTAGTCCCTGTTGAAGGTGCCAGCAGCAACACCCCACCCCACCTTTGGCAGTTTAATGGATTGCAATGTTTACATGTCAAAAGCAACTCCAGGAATTTGAGGCCTAAGCAGTGACTATGCTAGGAACAGATTGCAGAGTGAAAAACAGCCAGGTCTAGTGTGTCACTGCAACAGTAAAACTTGAAAATCTTGTTTGCCCCTGGTTTTCAGAGTTGCGCCTGTAATTCACTCTCTGGAAGAGGCGGGATGTGACTAAGCACAGTGAACAAGTTTGTCGCTGTGGGAATGCAGACGCAGACCCTTGTTCAGCCCACCCATGCAACAGTTTTCCATTTTGATGCTTTTTATACTGAAACCTTCCAGCCAAGCAGACAGTAATTCATTTGAGGTTTACAAGTTTAACGTACCTGTCATTGTGCATTAACAACGCTTTCTTCTTAGTAGAAAACATTGCACATCAAATCACAAAAGCAATGCCAATTTTAATTGCGCTTTGTTCATTTTTAACAGATGAAAAAGTTAACAAATAAAAACATTGTTACTTATTGTATAAACAGTGATAGAATGTGTGTCAAGCATGCGTCCAGTCAAAAGTTTCCCTGCATATGGAATGTGAGTATGTCAAGGAGAAGAGTTTGAGCCTGACCTCCTTCTTTAGGTGCTAGCTTTCCAAATGCAGAGAGTTGTGTGTATGTGTGTTTTAACTTGGCAGAGTGTTCAGATCATGTTCAGACTGCCCCACCTGCAGTCTGAAGTGATACACTCCTGGAAAGGGTTTATAGACGCCATATACAGTGGTACCTCGGGTTAAGTACTTAATTCATTCCGGAGGTCCATTCTTAACCTGAAACTGTTCTTAACCTGAAGCACCACTTTAGCTAATGGGGCCTCCTGCTGCCGCCATGCCGCCGGAGCACGATTTCTGTTCTCATCCTGAAGCAAAGTTCTTAACCCGAAGTACTATTTCTGGGTTAGCGGAGTCTGTAACCTGAAGCGTATGTAACCCGAGGTACCACTGTATACATATATATATTTCTTTTTTTAAAAAAAGATTTAGACATACAGTATAAGTCTGGCGCAGGGGGTTGGAACCACATATAGGAGTAATGAGCTTGCTCAGTGTACACAGAATGCTGACTGACTGTTTTGGGGAAACAGGGAAGGAAAAGGAGACTGCAATGGAGTGTCCAGGAAAAGGGTATTATCTTGCTGGGGTCCTGAGCAGGAGCACTCCATGCTGCAAATGTTTTTTGCAGGTCCCCCTTCATATTGCATTTTGCTCCACAGGTTAAGGAGTCTAGGAAAAAAGGCGTCAGGACCACATGACCCTCTTTTGCCCCTCCCTTCATACACTGGTTTTGATGCCACAAGTTGGGTTTCCACGAAACAAAGAGTTCCTATTGAATTTGTTAGTGCACATGAATCCTTGCTGTTGCCGTTATTTTCTCTGAATATTGTCTCTCTTGTTTGCATTCCCAGCAAACGTGGCGGCAGCTGCTGGGGGCTTCCTCTACTTCTTCTCCTACATTCCATACTTCTTCATCTCCCCACGCTACGACACGATGACACACAACCAGAAGCTTTCGTCATGCCTCATTTCCAACGTCGCCATGGCTATGGGAGCGCAGTTGATCGGCATGTTCGAAGGGAAAGGTGAGTTGGCTAGGATGCTTCTGGCCAGGCGAGAATCCCACCCTCTTGGCTGGCTGCCAGTTTTTGTGGATGCAAATCCTCCTTTGGCAGAAACAGTTGAGCTGCTTTTGCTCTTTGTGCACGCGCAGGAATGCACAGATCCCATTGTTAAACTATGGAACTCTGCCGCACAGGAGGCAATGTGGCTGCCAACTTGGGTGGTTTTTAAAAAAGATTGGGCTAGTTCATGGAGGATAAGACTATAGATGGCTACTAGCCGTGATGGCAGTGCTCTGACAGTAGGCCTGGTCAATATATCAATATATCACCCAGGATTGGTACAGTGGTGCCCCGCAAGACGAATGCCTCGGAAGACGAAAAACTCGCAAGACGAAAGGGTTTTGCGGTTTTTGAGGTGCTCCGTAAGACGAATTTCCCTATGGGCTTGCTTCGCAAGACGAAACGTCTTGCGAGTTTGTTTCCTTTTGAAGCGGGAACTGGGCTGGCAGGGAGTGAGCGAGGGAGCGACCTACCTTTTCCAGAGGGATCCTCTTCTGGAGAGGGCACAGAGGAGGCAGGTGGGCTGGGATCCAGCGGATCTGGCTGGGTCTCTGCGCCGCCGCCGCCTCTGCCTCTCTCTCTCTCTCCCCCTCCCCACGTGGCTGCTCCATTTTGCCCTAACTGCGCAAAGGCAGGAGGAGGTGGGAGAGAGGAGGAGGAGGAGGAGGCATCCACTGTGCTTGGGCCGCTGCGAAGGCGCCTTTGCGGGGGTGGGAAGAAGCCGGGAGCAGCTGCCGAGACTGTGGGGAGCCCGGCAGCGTGGCGCAAGGTAACGGGGGGAGCAAGGGAGAGTCCGCGCCGGGCGCTTCGTGCATCTGCCCTCGGTTCCTGGGCTCGAACTTCCTTTGGCACCTCGTGGAGAGAGAGGGAGAGGAGCGGGCTGGGGCTTTGATGTGGGACGCGGTTTGGCGGAGCGAAGACGCGGCAAGGCTTGGCGACAGAGGAAGGGGGGCTGTTTTCGTGGGGAGGTGGGAGGGGGTGTCTTTGCCTCTTCCCGGCAACAGATCCTCCAGGCTGGGGAAACTCCTCCTGCTGGGGAGCGACCCGCTTTGTGCTTTGCCCGCTATCCCATTATAATACAGTACCAGGGTGCATCCGTGCTTCGCAAGACGAAAAAATCCGCAAGACGAAGAAACTCGCAGAACGGATTAATTTCGTCTTGCGAGGCACCACTGTACAAGGAGTAAACCATGATGTCAGCTTCACTCAGTGGTATATTGCTGGTGAAACCACCACCGCTTCCGAGTCCCTCTGCTAGCTACAGTGGTACCTCGGGTTAAGAACTTAATTCATTCTGGAGGTCCGTTCTTAACCTGAAACTGTTCTTAACCTGAAGCACCACTTCAGCTAATGGGGCCTCCTGCTGCCGCTGTGCAATTTCTGTTCTCATCCTGAAGCAAAGTTCTTAACCTGAGGTACTATTTCTGGGTTAGTGGAGTCTGTAACCTGAAGCGTCTGTAACCTGAAGCGTCTGTAACACAAGGTACCCCTGTACTTCTTCCAGCGAGTGTTGCCATCACACTCTGCCCTCATACTGCGCAGAAGGAGAAAAAAGCTTCATTGGCGAGGCACCGATAACAGCTTGTTCCTCTGCATCTTTTAACTGCCTGGCTGAGGAGTGTGTGGTTGCTGCTCCCCTCAACTGAGCAGTTAAAGGATCCCCCAGTCCAGCGCTTGTTCCTGCACAAGCGGGGGTGGGGGAAACACCGGGGATGACTGAGCTGGGAATTGGGAGCCCTCCTGTGCCCCAGGTGAGCTGTACAAACAAGCTGCCTTGTCCCAGCCCGCTAGGCGCTGGGATGAACCCTCCTCAGCTCCCACGGTGAGAGCTGCAGCAATTTCTTTCCTTTTTTTCTTTTTTCTTTTGAAAATCTTTAATAATTTTCACATAGACAAATATACATAACATATAGTACAAAAGACGATACAAATGAATAAAAACAATAAAGTAAGGAAAGTTAGAAAAACAAACATAAGCAAATACAATATATTACACTTTCATAACAAATTAAAATATGTAACTTCCAATAATTCTCATTATACTACTTATGTTATCTGTATTCCTTGCACAGATTCACATTATTTTATTTTGCATATATAGATAGATAATCCACTATTACATTTTGAACAATTCTTGGTTATCAGTATCACTCTATTTCTGCAAGTTCGTACAGTACATTTTCAAGTATTCTTTATATATTTTCCATTCCCTAAATACCTTTTGGTTTGACATTCCTCTTAAGTTTTCCAGTCAGTTTTGCTAGTTGCTGAGGCCAATGCAGCTTGTTTTTGAACATCGCCAGACCGCGATGTTTGGTTGGTGATATACTGTGATGCTGAAAGGCTGATATCGGCCAGCCCTACTCCGCCATAGGCAATTCTTCTGAATGCCAGTTGCTGGAAACCACAGGAAAGGAAAGTGCTCTTGTGCTCAGGTTCCCACAGACATCTGGTTGGCCGCTGCAAGAACAGAATGCTGGACTAGATGGGCCATTAGGCTGATCCATCAGGCTCTTCTTATATCTTTATGGCATGGCATGGGTTGCAGCAACCAGTGTGGTGTAGTGGTTAGAACGCTGGCCCAGGACCCTGGGAAACCGGGGTTCGAATCCCCACTAAGCTATGTCACTCACTGGGTGTCCCCTTGGAGCAGTAACCTTGATCCTTGGAGGAAAGTTGGAATTTAATTGTATAAATGCAGATTGTACAGCGTTGGTCGTGATTAGCTCCAAAAAGAGGGTGGTGAGATTAGTACTCTGTGAAAGAATGTATTCACCCACGGTGTGAATTGCCTAACTATCATCAGGAGACAGGCAGCCATAGGTTTGTCCTGGGCTGGGCTCTGTATCTGTTGCTGTATCTCTTGCAAGCAGGAGTCAGTGTGAGACCAACTCACATGACTTACCAGCTGGTTATTGAGCAACTGGTAAATGTTTGTTCAGCTGCAATACTCTTGTTGTTCCAGCTCTGGCTGGAATTAAAAGCGGGCTGAATATTTCTTCAATTTTTCTTTCTTCCTCCTGGAAAAAACCACAAACAAACAAAAGTGCAGCATATAATAATAATAATAATTAATAATAGTAAAATTTTATTTATATCCTGCCCTCCCCAGCCGAAGCCGGGCTCAGAACGGCTAACAACAGTAAAAATAACACAGTTTATATAAAATCACAATCAGTTAATTGAAATACATTCTAAAATCAATTCATTCTAAAATCAATTCAAAATCAAATTAATGGCAACCATTGGGCTAGAGTGGGCTAAAATATTTTTTATTTATAAGCGTATTTTGTGTACATTGTTGTTGTTGTTTAGTCGTTTAGTCATGTCCGACTCTTTGTGACCCCATAGACCAGAGCACGCCAGGCACTCCTGTCTTCCACTGCCTCCCGCAGTTTACTGCCTCACATGGTGCTCTGCAAAGAACAGGTTTGATAGGTATCTAGTCCAAGAGGTTTCCAGTCTAAAACACGTACAGGGAAAGTACAGGGAGGAATAATGGATACAGGGATAAACAGGGAAAGAAGTTTAGCTGGTGCAGCCATTTCCTCAAAACCATGGCCATCTGCTCAGCACCTGATGTTGCAAGTGATGTCAGGTGTGGGGGCAGAGAGGAATGTGGCTTCCAGCGCACAGTCGGGAGCCTGTCAGCTGATAAACATGCCTTTTGGAATCGCCTGTGGCATTGTGGTGATTAAAGTGTCAGGACCTGCGAGACCAGGGTTCAAATCCCCACCCACTCCCGCCAGCATGGTTGATGGTCAGGGCTGATGAGAGGTCACCATGTTGACTGCCCCTTGTCTGAACGATTCCTGGAAGAACTGTTTTTGAGAAGGGACTTGAAGTAAGTAAGGCGATGGCCTGGAGGCTCTCTCGTAGGCAGATGTTGGAGTGTGAAGGATCAAGGGAGAGTCAATCAGGTCTGCAAGTATCCACCACAACCAGTGGCATGGCAACTATGGCAACTAATCCTAGCTTTGTCCCCATCTTCTCCTTAGCCACCCACCCTGTCTCAGGTCCTTATCTGCAATAATCATGAAGTCTGTGCACTCTGTTTCCATGGTTGGAGGCAGAAATGCTTCTGAATACCATTTGCTGGAAACTACAGGAGGGGAGAGGGACATGGGTGGCACTGTGGGTTAAACCACAGAGCCTAGGACTTGCCAATCAGAAGGTGAGCGGTTCGAATCCCCGCGACAGGGTGAGCTCCCATTGCTCGGTCCCTGCTCCTGCCAACCTAGCAGTTCGAAAGCACCTCAAAGTGCAAGTAGATAAATGGGGACCGCTCCGGCGGGAAGGTAAACGGCGTTTCGTGCGCTGCTCTGGTTCGCCAGAAGCGGCTAAGTCATGCTGGCCACATGACCCGGAAGCTGTACACCAGCTCCCTCGGCTAATAAAGCGAGATGAGCACAGCAACCCCAGAGTCGTCCGCGACTGGACCTAATGGTCAGGGGTCCCTTTACCCTTTTACAGGAAGGGAGAGGGCTCCTGTGCTTGAATCCTGCTTGCTGGATTCTCACAAGCTTCTGTTTGGCCACTGTGAGAACAGGGTGCTGGACTAGATGGGTAATTGGCCTGATCCAGCAGGCTCTTTTCATATCCGTAGGTTCTTCATCCACCATCATACTGGACTACCTTGTTGTAAAACTACCCAAGATAGTGCATGCAATGTGGTTCGGACACTCAGAATCTTTTGTTGTGTTGAAATATTTCTTGTATACTCCAAACCGGCTAGTAAATATCCTCCACAATGATGTAGCATTAAGTATTTAAAACAAAAACAACTTTGGGATCCCTAATTCGGGAGGAGAGGGTCAGAAGAAGGGGATGTCTCGTTCCCCACCCTGGCGCCTCACCTTTCAGGTCTCAGTAATGTATTAGCCGCCTGCTTTCACTTTGCGCTGTTGGATGCAAAACAGAACTTGGATGCCGAGACCACATAACACTTGAAAGACCTGCATTGATTCCCAGTACGTTTCGGAGCACAATTCAAAGTGTTGGTGCTGACCTTTAAAGCCCTAAACGGCCTTGGTCCAGTATGTCTGAAGGAGCGTCTCCACCCCCATCGTTCTGCCTGGACACTGAGGTCCAGTGCTGAGGGCCTTCTGGCGGTTCCCTCACTGCGAGAAGCCAAGTTACAGGGAACCAGGCAGAGGGCCTTCTCGGTAGTGGCACCCGCCCTGTGGAATGCCCTCCCACCAGATGTCAAAGTGAACAACTACTACCAGACTTTTAGAAGACATCTGAAGGCAGCCATGTTTAGGGAAGCTTTTAATGTTTGATGCATTACTGTATTTTAGTATTTTGTTGGAAGCCGCCCAGAGTGGCTGGGGAAGCCCAGCCAGATGGGTGGGGTATAAATAAATTATTATTAATATTATTCTGTTTTCCAGGCACTGGGGTGCAGTGGAGGGACCTTCTGAAACCAGTCAGCGTGGACGATAACTTCACTGTGGCTCACGTCCTAGGGATGCTACTCCTGGACTCGGTGCTGTATGGCTTGGTGGCCTGGTATGTGGAGGCCGTCTTCCCAGGAGAGTATGGCATCCCACAGCCCTGGTACTTCTTCTTGATGGTGAGTCCTGTGCTGATCTCTCTCCCAATGACCAGCTGTTGTGTAGCCTAGCCTTTGCCAACCTGCTCCCTCCAGTTGCTTTGGACGACAACTTGCACGTGGTAATTGAAAACATCTGGAGCTTAGTAACGGGGAAGAGTCCAGTGCTGAGGGTATGCTGTGACGATTCTCAGGAACACAGAAAAAGAACAAGTTGTGGAACTGAGAAATGGAACGTTTGTGGTGGGGTTTGACGCTGTGAGGACACATGCAGAAAAACTTGGTTTGTCACCCAAACCTGGACACCTGATTTTACTATCTCTGGACTAGCCATAAGCTGCCACCAAGGTTTCTTTTATGATTTACAGCTCATGATTTGTCCAGAGAGCCAAACCATGATTCTGGGATTGAATGGCAGGCTAAACCAAACGAGCAGAGGAATGACAGGAAGAGGAGCAAAGCAACTGTGATCTCCTCTTCTAGGAAGTACATGGCCATGTTTATGCCGGGACTTGGTTTGGTCCAGCGTGGCTTGTGAGCCAGGCCATTGTTTTAGGCCAGTGGCTTTCAACCAGTGTGCTGTGGCACCCTAGGGTGCCATGAATGATGGTTGGGGGTGCTGTGGACAACAATGGCCTCTGTCCCTCTTTCCTTCCTTCCCTCCACTTATGCCCTCTTGCGTCTCTGCCTCCCAGAGACTTGCACAGCTGTTTGTTGCAGCAACCCTGGTTATAAGCTCCCCAGGCAAATGGTGCCTCTGGGGCTGGCTAGGGTATGCTTCCCAGGCCCCTGTGGCGCAGTGTGAGGAAGCACCTTTCTTTGGGGTGGGTGGGTAGCTCAGTGATCGGGGTGGCAGCAGCGGCTGCCCAGATGACTCCCGGGGAGAGGGGAGGAGGCTGAGGGAACACTCCACAAGGGAGGTTGTTCGAAAAAGAGTGAAAGGCTGCCAGCTCTGCAGGCAAGGGGTGATATAACTGGGCTCCTGAGCCCCACAGGGGTGCCGCAGAAAGAATGTAGTTGGTCAAGGGAGCCATGGACTCAAATAGGTTTAAAACCTCTGTTTTAGGCAAACAAACAAGGCATAGTAGCTGATCTATTTCTGTCTTCATTAGAGGACATCATAATAGCAATTAGTGGCAACAACTTGTTCTGCTACCAGGCTTCCTGATCTGACCAAGTGGATATATGTGAGCTCCATTTGGTATCTATGAATAGCTAAAATGAATATTGACTCTTCATGAATCCCTGATGCTCATTCTTACTCTTGCATCATGCAGGCTGGGGCTGATGGGAGCAGTAGTCCAAAGCATCTGGAGGACACCAGATTGGGAGTGGCTGGCGCTGGGGGTAGAAGTTCACCCTGTTTCATTGGAACCAAACAAAATAGACAGAGGACCTCAGCTGGCATAAATAAGTAGCAGAGCATGAGAGAGTGAGAGATTTGTTTACCACCCTTCATCCGAAGATTATAGGGTGGTCTACAACATAAAAATACAAAATGATAACACAAAATACATATTATAACAAAAGCAAGTCAATAGTTTATGCAATTTATTCTTTTGAGCATCTGGTATGTGGCCCCTGGAAGGGTGAATGTGGCCCTCAGACTGAAAAAGCTGCCTCACCCCATCAATGAAATAATTGGCAAACTCCAATTGTTCGCAACAATAAGAGCCTCCCTGTTTGTCTCTCCTTAGCCTTCGTATTGGTGTGGGAGTCCTCAGACAGTGCTGGGAAAGGAGAAAGAAGAGGAGGAGGACCCAGAGAAGGCCCTGAAAAGCCAGTATATAGAAGAGGAGCCATCGGACCTTGTTTCAGGGATCAAAATTAAGCACCTGTCCAAGGTGGGTTCTTCTGGGATGCCGCACTCTGAAAGCTGAGTTGTGCAACAGCAGCTTATGGAAAGAGCATCTGAATGCCTGTTTATGTATACTTCTCACTTGGCTGTCCTCAGGTGTTCAAGGTGGGGAACAAAACCAAGGAAGCCGTAAGGGACCTGACCCTGAACATGTATGAGGGGCAAATCACAGTGCTTCTGGGGCACAATGGTGCTGGGAAGACGACGACTTTGTCCATGCTCACAGGTGAGGTTGGGCTGTTGGGACTAGGCTGGAAGGGCAGTGGTAGACTATCTGCTTTGCATGCAGAAGATCCCAGGTTCAATCCCTAGCATCTCCAGGTAGGACTGGGATAGATTACCTGCCTGAAACTGTGGACAGCGGCTGCCAGTCAGTGTTGATAATACTGAACTAGAGGGACCAAAAGGTCTGACTCAGCATAAGACAGCTTCCTAGGCTCCTAGGATCATCATCATCACCATGCTGAGCCTGAATAATGAGTCAAGGCTATATTTACAAAAATGCATCTATTAGGAGCAAGTGTGCATAAAAAGGAACATATTAATGAAGATACAGAAATGCGCTATATTTGCTTACAAAATGTGGGAATTCACAACCCCCACCTGATAATAGGTAAAGGTAAAGGGACCCCTGACCATTAGGTCCAGTCATGACCGACTCTGGGGTTGCGGTGCTCATCTCGCTTTATTGGCCGAGGGAGCCGGCGTTTGACCACAGACAGCTTCCGGGTCATGTGGCCAGCATGACTAAGCCACTTCTGGCGAACCAGAGCAGCGCACGGAAACGCCGTTTACCTTCCCGTCGGAGTGGTACCTATTTATCTACTTGCACTTTGACGTGCTTTCAAACTGCTAGGTTGGCAGGAGCAGGGACTGAGCAACGGGAGCTCACCCAGTTGCGGGGATTTGAACCGCCAACCTTCTGATCGGCAAGCCCTAGGCTCTGTGGTTTAAACCACAGCGCCACCCGCGTCCCTGATAATAGGTTACAGCAATTAACAGGGTTTGAAATGGTTGAGATTCAGTTTATGTACCACACAGGCAGCAAACTGGGATTGGATACACCCAAGAGAGAGTTGTGGACAGTCTTGGCAGGGATACTATAAAATGCCTTTTAAACCTTCTCGGATTTTAGGGGATCCATCTAATCTAACAGCCGCTAATCTGAAGGCTGTTCCTTTTCCCCAGGACTGTATCCTCCAACAAGTGGCCAAGCATACATCAATGGCTATGAGATCTCCCAAGACATGAATCTGATCCGAAAAAGTCTTGGCCTCTGCCCTCAGCACGACGTCCTCTTTGACCAAATGACAGTGGAAGAGCACCTGTACTTCTATGCTGGGGTAATCTCGGATAAATATTGCGAGGCTTCTTTTTATCCTTTGTTACATAGCATGGTGTAACTCTTCAGGAGATAACCTACATTAAATGAATGGTGTATATTCTCACTTAGAACACCGGCAATCACGATCTTCTGTAAAAGCAAAGGCCGTACAAACACCAAACTTCTCTCTCAGGCTGGAGGGAGATGCAGATGATGGATTCACATTTCTTGGGCTTGTGAATGCACACATGAGCTTTTCCTATGTGCAGCATCGATGCACCTTCAGGCTGATGCCACAATGTGGGACAAAGTGCAATAGGATTCTGGGGTCAGCAGTTGTCAACTACAGGGACTGGAAACCTGTTCATTTTTTTTTTAACCTTTTTGTCTAACTGGGGATTAGGAATCTCCGGTCCTCCAGATGCTGTTTGACTCCAACTCCCATCAGCCCCAGCCAGCATGACAAATACGTAGGGATGAGTCACACACTCCCCAACCCTGATTTAAATGAAAGCAGCAGCAGCAGCATAAAAAAAAAAAAAAAATTGTCAACCCATGTGCTAACTCTTTTTCCATTCTATTTCCTCTCAGTTGAAAGGTTTTGCTGCGGAGAAATGTCTAGAGGAGATTAGCCGCATCCTGCACATCCTCAGCCTACAGGAGAAACGCTTCTCTCTGTCTAAAGCATTGTCTGGGGGGATGAAACGGAAGCTCTCCATTGGCATCGCACTCATTGGAGACTCCAAAGTGAGTCTTGAGAGTCCTCCGTTTTCTTTCTTCGTTATTCTTTCTGCCACCCCATTTGCTTCCATTTCCCCCTGCCACTGCATGAAATTAGGCCTCAGGCTGCCCCCCACTTCTCTAACAATTGCACCACACTGTCTCTCTTCTGTATTCTGGGCACCGTATTTTTCGCTCTATAAGACGCACCCGACCATAAGACGCACCTAGTTTTTAGAGGAGGAAAACAAGAAAAAAAATATTCTGAATCAAATGTTGTTGAAGAGGTTTGCGCGGCCACCCCTGAAGCCAGAACAGCAAGAGGGATTGCTACACAGCTCTCCCTCTTCTGGCTTCAGCGATAGCTACGCAGCCTGCATTCGCGCCATAAGACGCACACACATTTCCCCTTACTTTTTAGGAGGGAAAAGGTTCATCTTATAGAGCGAAAAATACGGTATGTGCCCTTCCTATCTTATGCCAGCTGTGTTTCACCTTGCACTGAGGCCTCTTCTCTCTGCGCTGTTTAGGTGGTGATGCTAGACGAGCCAACCTCAGGCATGGATCCAGTTTCCCGCCGGGCCACCTGGGAGCTTTTGCAGCAGCAACGGAGCACCCGCACCATCCTGCTCACCACACACTTCATGGACGAAGCAGATCTGCTGGGCGACCGCATTGCAATTATGGCGAAGGGGGAGCTCCAGTGCTGTGGGTCTTCACTCTTTCTCAAGCATAAATACGGTAAGGAGAATTCCCCTTGTGCCAGCACCTGACTTGAAGAAGCCCACAAAGAAACAAGGACCTTGCAGTGGGTGGCATTCTCCTTTGGTAGCATTCACACAATTATTTCATTCTGTATGAGACTTGGAGGAGGAAGAGCCTAGTGACCTGTATGGCAGAGGGGCTTTAAATGTGGGTGCCCTCACCAATGGTGTGTATATATTCTGCATTAAAAATTTTTTAAAAACCTGTCAGGCACCTGGCAATTTCAGCGTAGCAATTGTTATTGCAGGGCAGCCTGTTGGTATGTAGTTTGAACACCCCTGAATGCTTCTTGACTGGATGGAAGTCAGTGGTAGATCATCTGCTTTGTTTGCAGAGGGTCCCATGTTCAAGCATGAGACTCTTAATCTCAGGGTTGTGGGTTCGAGCCTCAGGTTGAGCAAAAGATTCCTGCATTCCAGGGGGTTGAACTAGATGACCCCTGTGGTCCCTTCCAACTTTGTATTTCTATGATCTAATCCCCAGCATCTTCAAGCAGGGAAAGATCCTTGGTCTCAGACACTGGATTGCTGCTGCCAGGCAGTACTATTAGACAATGCTTTGCTAGATGGACCAACAGTCTGGTGCATTCAGACATGGGAAATATTTCGTTCATTTTCCTGATTATAACGCTAGCACTTCTGTCTTGTTTAGGGAAGTGTTTTTTTTAAAAAATGACTGATGTTTTAATGTATTTTTAATCTCCTGTTGGAAACCGCCCAGAGTGGCTGGGGAAACGCAGCCAGATGGGCAGGGTATAAGTAATAAATTATTATTATTATTATTATTTTATTTAATTAATATTTATTAAAGTTTCACAAAAAATAGAATCACATTAATAAAAAAGAAAAATTTAAAAGTAAAAAAGAAAAATACACAATACAAAATACACAATACAAAAAGATAAAAGGAAAAAAAAACAGTTAAAAACAATTCCGTCTTTTCATAACTTCTTTTACATTTACTTGTTTCCCGGACTTCCTCATACCTTCCTCTTTTGTATTCCAATTCAGTTTGTTAGTGCAGCAATTTTTCCCCTCCTTTTTAATCCCAATCCTTAATCTTAATATATTATAACATTAAGTTTTTACCTATTAAAAACCAATTTTTCCATTCTTTTAACCTTTTTAATCCTAATCCTTAATCTTGATATATTTATAACTTTAAAGCCTGTACAGCTAGAAGCCACTTAACTTCAATCCAACATCACTCTAACATTCTTTAATTTATTATTATTATTATTATTATTATTATTATTATTACTATTTATTTCCAATGCCACTTTCACACTGGAATGCCTGCTGTGGAACTGTGGCTTTTTTACTGATATACCGACATGTCACACTAAATTAAATTCACGCCAAGTGGATGTGCGGTGACACAAGAACCAACATAATTGGACAATAGTGCTCCTCCCCAACCCTTTCCTCACATACCTGCTTGTGTTTCCCCATGATTCCCCCCATGAAAAGGGCAGGAAAGAACTCTGTGTCAATACCCTTTTTATTTTTATTTTTTGTTTTTTATTAGTTTTCTTGATGAACAAACACAGAGAATAAAAAATAGTATGCCAATATCCTTCCCCAAATTTCACCACTTTAGTGATTTTATGGGTTAAGGGGCACAGACAGTTTTTTAATGGAATCAAACAGCAAAGAAATCACTGCATTCCATTAGTTTTCCGGAAGTGGTTTTTACATCACATTAAAGCCCCAACATAATGCGGAAATTAACAGTTAGGTAAAATGTCAGGGAAGTGGAACAAAATAAATGGAAACTCAGCATGAGGCAGCTTCCTATATGCACACAAAAATCTCTTCTCTTCTCCCGCACTTCTTCCCCCCCCCAAAAAAAAATCTCCATCTGCTCCCTTTCAGGTGCAGGATACCACATGGTGATGGTGAAGGAGCCGTGCTGCAACCTTGGCGAAATCTCCCGTCTCATCTATCACTATGTGCCCAACGCCACCCTGGAGAGCAATGCTGGGGCAGAGCTGTCCTTCATCCTTCCCAAAGAGAGTACGCACAGGTAGTGTCACCCTCTGCAACAACTGATGATGGCTTGCCAGGTCGTCATCGGTGTGGGAGCTTTGTCTGTTGTGAAACTGCAGTGCTGGGGGTCTCTCTAGCGTTTGCAAATTTCGGGCGTGTGTCTAAGCCAGTGAGAGCTCACCTTCTCTAGGCGAAGACTTCACCCTCCAAGGATCACATGCCAAGAGTGGGTGTGGCCATATTGTGAAATTGGACTGGCAAGAACTGCCTTGCAAATTGCTTTCCCAGCAGCTGGTAAACTCTTGTGTGCATTGAAAGTGCATTGAAAGCACATTCCCCACTCCTCCACAAGAACCCCAGGTTACAGGCCTTTGTCCAAAGGGGTAGGAAGCACTTCCTCTGTGTAATATAGGGAGTGTGAGGAATACGCTTTGAATGCTGAGGTTCTTTCCTGTTTCCTGCTGCTTTTCCAGGTTTGAGGCTCTGTTCACGGAGTTGGAGTTACGCCGGGAAGAACTGGGCATTGCCAGTTACGGAGCCTCAGTCACCACTATGGAGGAAGTTTTTCTCAGGTAGGGCATTGGGGAAACTAGCAAGGAAGGTAAACGTGCTCTTTCAGCAGGAGTAAGTGTGAGTTAAAACATGTTGGATTTAATTTCTTTCTGAAATAAGATTTGGATGTATATTGAGGGGGAGGGAATCTGAGATTAACAGTGCTGTTCTATTAACAGTGCAGTTTGGAAGAAATCCCCATTGAGTTCATTGGGACTCAAGTAAACAAAATGATGAAATGATTTGGCAAAACAAAATTTGGCAGTGGTGGGAATAATTTCATAAAAACATTTCTCCTCAAATTATGGGTCAATGCCATGAACTTCTGGTCAGATCCCTGTTTCTCTGCAGTCTGAACAACCTGCCCTCCCTTCTCCCTCTGCATCAGATGAGCGACCCACATGCACTGCCACCTTTTGGTACAATTGGGGGGGGGAGCACAGAGAAGGAGGGGCAGTGGCTTCATGATTGGCATCACAGCTGATCGATCAGCATCATGCACAGCTATGCTTTGAAAAGGGGGGGGGGGGTTGTTCTAAGATTGAAGCAAGGGGCAACCAATCAGACCTGCCCAATGCATACTCTGTGAAAGCCCATTTCTGCTTCAAACAGAAATGGGTCCAGAACATTGTGCATGACTCAGAAATGTGGCAAGTGAACTTCCAGAAGAGGCTGATTGCTAAAACTTGTATACAGGTATGACGCTGAGGTTGTTGGAAGATAACCTCTGGGGTGACTTAATTTTTAAAAACCCACAAACTCCACCTAATGCCAATGGCATTCGCTTACATGGATTCACTCTCTTCCTTTAAGAGTTGGCAAGCTGGTTGATTCCAGCATGGACATCCAAGCCATCCAGCTGCCAGCTTTGCAGTACCAGCATGAACGGCGATCCAACGACTGGGCCATGGACGACTCCAGCAGCCTGAGTGGGATGACTGACATGACGGATGACAGCGGGGCTCTGATCACGGAAGATTGCTCCAACATCAAGCTGAACACGGGGGTGAGCTCTGATTGGTTGCTCTGGTGCCATGGGGACCTGCCAGCCCTTGTGAACATAGCAATTGATTAATCATGGGTGTTGACAAAAATGGAACTCACCAGACTGCATGGCTTGAATGAGTAGTACCCTGAATGTGGCCATGCCTTAGTTCTGAGGAGTTTTATTTCCAGCCCCTTTCCTAATTATTCCTTAAGTTGAATCCAGCTTCTACCATTAGAGCACCAAGGACACTGGAGTCTTCAGCCTCCTGGGAAGATTATCATTGTTTCTAGGATAACTGCCTGATTTTATATTTGACTAAAATTCTCACCCATGACTCTTCCCATGCTCAAACTGTTTTTGCAAATAGAGTAGTACCTCCGGTTACGTAACCCTCTGGTTACGTGAACTGCAGGATGCGAAAGCGGCAAACCCGGAAGTATTTGACCGGGTTTCGCCGCATGCGCAGAAGCGGTCCTCAGATTGCGGAAACCTCGGGATCCGACCAGACCTCAGGAACGGATCCCATCCGCAACTGGAGGTACCACTGTATATGACCTAAATGAATGTTCATTATTGCTACATATGTATACAAAGCCAGACAAATTCAGCATAGGTGATTTTGTCAAGCACTCATCATAATACTGCTTATTGATGGCTGGTATGAAATTTCTTGGAAGTATTAGGTGCAACAGTGTATTTAAACATTTCAAAAAATGGTTTTGTAGTTTTAAAAACACATCACTAATTTTTTTTAAAAAAATTAAATGAAAAGGGGGAACGCTTCAATTCTTATTGATAATTGTTAATGCATATTTTATGTAAACCGCTCAAAGGCTTTTACGTTGAAGCAGTATACAAAGAAAATACAGGTGGTGTCTGGATGTGTGATTGCTGATATGCAGGTCCTTTGGACCCAGAAGAAGGCAGAACGAGGACAGAGCGGGATGTGCTTATATACACTCCACCGACACACGCGGGGGCTAGGAATGGAACCCTCACAGGGAATGGTCACCGCCTGCATATAAATAATAACAGCAACAATGCTCTGTTAATATCAAACTTTGTCTAATTTTCCAAGGGGATCCACCTTATCAGTATCCTTAGCCTGCTCTTTATCTTCATAGTTCTACCTCTGCTGCCAGCAGTTCTATGCCATGTTTATGAAGAGGGCTGTCTACAGTTGGCGCAACTGGAAGATGGTGGCAGCGCAGTTCCTGGTGCCTCTGATCTTCACTGCCTTCGCCCTGATTGTGGCCAAGACCTTTCCAGGCCCACGAGACTCTTCCCTGCTCAAGATGACCTTAAATCCGTATGGACAGACTACAGTGCCCTTTTCTGTCTCCCAAGAATCCACCCTGGCCCAGAGACTAGGAGAGCAGTATAAGGATATCGTGGACTCTCAGCACCAAGGGCCACTGGAGGTAGTGGGTGAGTAGCCGAACCAAGGCAGAGAACAGATATTTAGTCTGTTTTTAAGCCCTTTCAGCAAGAAGAGATGCTCCAAATCTTCTGGGTTTGCAGGAGAACAAATAGGAGCTTCTGCCGCTGTGGCTCAGCAGCTGGGATATGGCAAAATGCTCATGGGCATTGGAAGCACCTGAGGGAGAAGGCTCAGTCACAGAATGTGCAATATCAAAGTAGATGCTGGAAGGGGCAGGAGAGAACAATAGTGACTGGTGTGTGCCTGCCTTGGTGCATTTGGCAGATAGGGAGACTGGGGAGCAAGGGATTACGGTGGAAGGTTGTGGGGAAGAAGTCTCACATGGAGTGTAGAGTAAGGGAGCAAAAAGAGGAGGAAGATAGACTTCCATGTAAAGTTAAACACCCAACCAACTTTGGGGCTGCTGGAGTCATAAAAACAAGATGCTGTCAGCGAACACCAAGCTTCAGTAGGCTGTTCATGTACATTATTTATAGATATTCTGCTTTACTTGAGGCTTCAGGTCATGCCAAAATTTGGCCTAGTTTCCAGCTTCTGGCACATGTCGGTTTCCTGGAAATCCCCGTATCTGTTCAAACAGCAAGTTTCTAGACCTTAGGGTTGCAGAGAAAACCTTCCTCCACCTGTAGCAATATCTCCTAATGGCTCATCTCAAATGGCATCTGATTGGCCAACGGAAGGACCACTTAGGATGCCTGCTGCATTGACGAAAGTGTTGTTGCAGGTGACCTGCAGGAATACCTGATTTCTCGAGCAGCTGAAGAAGGGGGAGCCTTCAACGAGCGCTACATTGCGGCAGCTTCCTTCGAAGAAACTGGGGATCTCGTGAAGGTGACGGCTCTCTTCAACAACCAGGCGTTCCACTCGTCTGCCGCAGCCCTTCTCCTGGTTGACAACGCCCTGCTGAAGCTGCTGGTTGACCCCAATGCTTCCATCTCTGTGGCTAACTACCCACAGCCCCGCAACACAACAGAGACCGCGAAGGACCAGCTCATGGAGTGAGTTGATTCTTCCTTTCTTTTAAACAACGATAAATTCACTCTTTATTTAATTCCTTTATATACTGTGTTGCCTTTCCTCCAAAGAGCTGAAAGTGGCGTGCATAGTTCTCTCGCCTATCTTTTTAGCCTTACAACAGCCCTCTGAGGCTGCCACTTGCAGAGCAGATCTCCTGCAACTCTGTTCCATTTCCCTCCCAGCAGTCAGCCACCATTCCATGCCCATGGAGCATACTCAGTGTTTTTGGAGAGTTCCCTTTCCCGCTTCTCCTTGAATTTTCCCTGTACAAACCTCAGGATTCCCGAGTCTGTCACTACCACTCTCTCTTACACATGGCGTTTGCAGTTCTGTTGGCTATGCAAGGCCTGGCACCTGAAGAGCTGACTTCCCTGATATTAGTATAAATGGTGATGGATCGCTGTCTTTTTAAAAATTATTACTTTGTCCTGTATTAATTGTGTTTGGTTTTTAAATTGTTTTGTGAACTGCTTTGGGCACTTTTAGGCTGAAATAGCAGCATAGAAATGTTCTTCCAGAGGGTCCTTTTAAGGATGGGAAGGGGGGTTGCCCCCACCCCCAGTAGGGCTTATTCCAGTCTTCCCCTGCTTGGTGACTCCCAAATCCTATCACCCCTGCTGGTTGGAGTTGGAGTCTTGATGGCATCCAATGGGCTGGTGAAATCTGGCTTTATCCCTTTCTCATCCCTGCTGCTCTCTGCACACCTGCCTTTCCCCCTTGGATTGGGAAGACATGGAGACAGTGCAAGTGTCACCCCTTCATGAGCTAGACTTGGTCCAGGGCCTGCCAGTTGCTCACCCTGTTGCGCTGAAGTTCCTAGGATATCCTTGTTCTATTATAAAACCCCTGATTGGATCTTTTCTTGCTCTTGCTATTGCTTGCCTTCAGCCTTTTGGGTAGATGGGATGCTCCTCCAAATAAACATCCCTGGTCCTGCTCACCTTGCTGTCTTTAATGTCCCATCAGAGGCCAGACGGGTTTCGCCATTGCAATCAACTTGCTCTATGGAATGGCGTCGTTGTCCAGCACCTTCGCTCTCCTGCTCGTCAGCGAGAGGGCCATCAAGGCCAAGCACGTCCAGTTTGTCAGCGGGGTCTATGTCGTCAATTTCTGGCTCTCGGCCCTCCTGTGGGACCTCATCAACTACCTCACGCCCTGTGTGCTCATGCTGGTAAGTCGGCTCAGCTGCAGTCCCCAGGAGGTTCTTTGCCAGTGTTTTGGCAAAAATGCACCAGGAGATGTATGCTGAAAGAATCTAGCAGAGGGGCGGGGGCGGGACATGCTAATCTGGCACATAAGCAAACTGGCTCAGTGGTAGAAATCCACTTTGCATGCAGAAGGTCCCAGGTTTGATCCCCAGCATCTTCACATAGGGCTGGGGGAGACTCCCCATCTGGAATCCTGGACAGCCACTGGCATTCAGCATAGGCCAGGGTTTCCCAAACTTGGTTCTTCAGCTACTTTTGGACTACAGCTCCCATCATCCCTAGCTAGCAGGACCAGTGTAGTCCAAAAACATCTGGAGACCCAAGTTTGGGAAACCCTGGTGTAGGCAATACTGAACTTGATGGACCCAATGGTCTGACTCAATGTAAGGCAACTTCCTGTGCTCCTATTTTCTAGATTTGTGTGGGGAAGAGCATTATAATCAGTGCAAACCAGCAAAACATAAATTCAAACACTCTGATTTGTTTATGTTTATTAGATTAAGTAAATCAGTGACTGAACCAATCACTAAAAATTGAATCAAAAACTCATTTACTTAGCAGTTGGATAGAATACTGCCTGGATGTATTCCTGCCCCCCAAAGAATCCTAGAGATCATTTCCCCCCCACAGTGAAAGCTGAACATTCAAGCAAAGGAACGCTGACTATTCTTAAGAGGTGTAAGTTCATACGTCTCCTACTGCTGCTCTTGTAGCCATGGTGCTCATATCAGTCCCAGACTGGGCCAGTGACAGATATTTTGCATGCAGAAAATCCTAAGCTCAGTTTCAGGCATCTGCAGTTCCAGGGTTGGGCTGGATGACCTTAAGGATCCCTTCAAACTGTCTGGTTGCATGATCTTCAATTAAAAGAATCCGGAATGGGAAAGCCCTATACCTGACAGGGATGAATGGATCAAACTCTTTTCTAGTTCATCTCAGTCTTGTGCGTGCCCATTCTTCTGCAATTAAAAAACCCCCACAAAAAACCACATAAGTGAAATAATGTTTAAATAGTATGAATTTCTCCCCCTAAAATATGTATTTTCTTGTGCATTTTCTGCTGAAATACTTCCCCTCCCCCCGTTTCATTGGTTGATCCCTCCCTCCAGGTGATATTCCAAGCCTTTGACGTGAAAGCCTTCACCCAGGACAACCACCTTGTTGATGTGATGCAGATCTTCCTCCTTTACGGCTGGGCCACTATCCCCCTCATGTATCTGCTCAGCTTCTTCTTCTCTGTGGCTTCTACGGCCTACACACGCCTCACCATCTTCAACATCTTCTCAGGGACAGCCACCTTCCTGGCAGTCACTATCATGAGCATTCAAGGTAAGGGATCAGGGACCCCCATCCCTGTTGCTGATCGCATTTCCTAGTCTCAGTAATATCCTTGTGCACACATCCAGTCAGTGCTGTTTCCAGGGCATGGCACTCTAACCTGGAAGAGGCAGGAACACTCCATTCATCCTTTCTATGACAATTTGTGCTAATAATGCTATTGGGCTAGTCATATGTGAGCCTTTTCCCCCAATGCTGTTTGTGCCTGAGAAAGTTTTGGGGCGGTCATACTGCTTCATTCCCAATCAGTGCAAAATTACTCAATATGTTGCTGAACTCCTATAACTTTTCATACCGCAAAGGATCTGGGATTTAGGGTGAGGGTGTGTGTCCCACTTTCATTGCACTATTGCCCCTCTGGACGGCAATAAATGAGGTAGGTTTGTTGCAACTAAAAAAGCAGAACAAACCCACCCTTAACACACTTTTATTGTGTCAGGACCATGCTGCAGAATACATTTGCAATATAAACACTAGTCTGGAGGAGCTATATCTAAGGCTATATCTGATATTTGATACTCTCTACAAGGTGGAAATTTGCAATGCTGTTAGCATGGTGGGCCTTCTTCTGATCTCGTGGGGCCCTGGCAAATGTCCAGCTTTAACACCATCCAGAATACATTTTAACATTCATTGTTTGTTTGTTTAAAATATTTATAATTATGTCCCTTCCTAATGGCTAATGCAAGTATATAAGCCAACCCCATAAAAGCAAAACACCTACAAATCCTAAAGCTTTATCACAACCGAGATTGGAGATGTCACAACCAGGGCTGCCTGGTTATCACTGACCCATGGCAGGGCCTTTTTGTTGGTGGTTCCGCAGTTGTCGAATGGCCTCTCTAGTGATGTGTCCCTATCATTAACTTTCAAGATGAATTTGAACACCTTGCTTGTTTTCAAACCCACCAATTTGGTGGTTGCAAAATACTGCTCCTGGTAACCCTCAGATCATTGGATGGAAGAATATGTTTAACTACTTTTTTAAAAGTTTTTTTTTTTTTAAAAAAAGGTTTTATTATTAAAATAATTCAGGTATGTTTGAACATTTTTAAGGATTGTATGAAATGTATGTTTGTATACTTGTATATTCATAATATGTGTGTATTAATGCTGAATTACTTTTTTAAAAGTTTTTAATTGTCATTGTTTTCAGAATCACTGTGCTCTGTTTCTTAAAGTATGCAGCCCAGCTCCCAAAACTGGGCAGGAGAAAAAAGAGCCTGATGTAAAAAGGAGGAGGAGAAAAAGAATTATTAGACACAAGCATAGCCATCCTCTATGTATGAACAGGGCAGATTCATTAATATACCTGACTATCAAAGGCCACTTCCCTGACCTTCCCACATTTTTCTTCCAGAACTTGGAATGGTGGATCTCTCAAGGATGTTGGATAAAGTCTTCTTAATCCTACCCAATTACTGCTTGGGACAAAGCATCAGCAAATTCTACCAGAACTATGAGTTCATTCAGTTCTGCACCTCCTCGATCGAGTCTCTCCTTGTCTGCAAAGTGTTTAGTGAGTATCCAGAATTACCGTACTTTTCGCCCTATAGGACGCACCGTCCCATAAGGCGCACCTAGTTTTTTGGGGGGGAAATAAAGGGAAAAAAATTATTTCCCCCCCAGGCACGGGGCTGGGGCGGGGGAAGCCCAAGCTTCCCCCGACCCCAGGCCCCAGAACAGGCAACTCTCTGCAAGCTGCGGGAGCCCAGCGCCGGGCTCCCGCGCCTTGCGGAGAGCTGCGCGAAGTCTGGGCGCGCTGAGCTCAGCGCGCCCAGCCTTCGGCATGCAGGCAACTCTCCGCAAGACATGGGAGCCCAGCGCAGGGTTCCTGTGCCTTGCGGAGAGCTGCGCGAAGTCTGGAGAGCGAGAGGGGTCGGTGCGCACCGACCCCTCTCGCTCTCCAGGCTTCAGCGAAAGCCTGCATTCGCCCCATAGGACGCACACACATTTCCCCTTCATTTTTGGAGGGGAAAAAGTGCGTCCTATGGGGCGAAAAATACGGTAATCTTTTCGTCTCTGGCTTCTGTGGCAAGCCAAAACAACATCATCTTATTATTATTATTATTACTATTACTATTTATAAAATTTGTATAGCGCCCTATACTCGTAGATCTCATGGTGGTTCACAACATAAATTGCAATATTAAAAAACTCAAAATACATAATAAAAACAAAGATAACCCAATAATCCCCCCTTCTGCAACACATTTAAAAGGGCATTAGATGTCAGTCATTACACACACACCCCACCCCAGGACTGCCACTGAAAACAACAGCCTTGCATCAAGCTCACTGCTTCCCTTCCCTTGTGCATATTCAGTGTTACCCGTGTCCTGATGTTCAGGCACTGCAGAAGAGAAAGGTCTCAAACAGGGCTGCTCTTATCAGCAGTGTCTCCATCTTATCCAGTATTTGAAACTCCCATTGTTCTAGGCAAATTTTGCAGCAGGGGATTTCATTAGCACAAACAGTTTCTGAGGTCTGGGCACAGTACTGCACTTAAGATTTCAGATTAAAACTGCAGAGTGGAAGGGGGGTAAGTAAAGGAAAAGGAAAGGAGGACCTTTTTCTGCCTCCCCACTTCTCCCCTACTCTCTGAAGACTGGAGAAGAGACCCTCATAAGAATATTAGGGGGGATGGGCAGGGGAAGGACTAGACCATGTGAAAATTGTAGCTCTGTGAGGGGATTTGGGGAGTTAAAAGTACTTGTTTGGGATTGGACAGTGCCCTTCAGTATTTTCTCTCTCTCTCTCTCCTACCATTCCAGATATTACTTTCCAAACCAATTACTTTGCATGGGAGAGCCCTGGGATTGGCAAATACTTGACTGCCATGGCTGTACAGGGGCTTGTGTTCCTCATCCTCCTCTTCCTCATTGAGACCAACATCCTTTGGAGACTGAAGAACCTTGTCTGCAACGTGCATCGGAGGCGGAAGTGGGTAAGGATTTCCTGGAAGGAAGAAGTGTTCCTGGGTTGACAGAATTGTAAGCCAAGCTTCCCAGTGGGCTGTGTATACAGTGTAAGATATTCATCAAGCTACAGAGTCACAAGGCAGAACCAGCTGGAAAACAAACCAAGCTTCGGAGAAACAATTCTGCGTGGTTAAGCTGTAGTTGAGTAAACAAACCATGGCTTAGTATTATGTGTGAACCAGGCTAATTACTTGTTCGGCTGTGCCAGAATCTTGCATTATTGCAGTATGCTCATCGTCTATTTTCTGTTGGCTTTTTCTACAACAGGTGATGCTGCTGAACAGAGTCCCCATCCTTCCAGAAGACCGGGATGTTGCAGATGAGAGGAAGAAGGTTTTGGAGTCACCAACAGCATCCCTTTCATCACTGAATAGTCCCTTAGTCATCAAGGAGCTTACCAAGGTAAACGTCTGGCCCTCCTATGTGGTTTCTAAAGCTTAACCTCTCTTTGAAGATGTTGTTGTTGTTTAATTTTTATACCTCTTACATGCCAAAATGGCTTCTAAGCAGTTTACCAGTATAAAATCAATTGTACTATGCTATACACCAGGCTTCCTCAGCCTCGGCCCTCCAGATGTTTTGAGACTACAGTTCCCATCATCCCTGACCACTGGTCCTGCTAGCTAGGGATCATGGGAGTTGTAGGCCAAAAAACATCTAGAGGGATGAGTTTGAAGAAGCCTGCTATACACAATAAAACAAACCAGTTAAAAAGCATAGCAATAAAAACAGCTTAAAACAACTACAACAATTAAGTCAGGAAGTTCATATTCAGAGGAATGTTTTCCTGAAATGTGTGTATTCAGGAGCCGGCAGAATCCCAATACCAATGGGGGCCTCTTGAACAGGGAGGGCATTCCGCAACACTGGTCCTGTCAGTGAAAAAGCCCAACACCATGAGTGTTAAATGTGCTTTAAAGGTATGGTGTAGATGTGACCAAATCAGACCATTTTCAAGGCTAAATAAAAAAAATCCTTCCAGTAGCACCTTTAAGACCAACTAAGTTAGTTCTTGGTATGAGCTTTCGTGTGCAAGCACACTTCTTCAGATACACTGAAACAGAAGTTGCCAGATCCTTCTATATAGTGAGAAGGTGGGGAGGGGTATTACTCAGAAGGGTGGTGGGAATGGGAGATTGGCAGATAGCTGAGATGAGCCTGCTGACGACTCTTAACGACTGTAATAGGTCTTACAGGAAAAGGCATGACTAAGCCATTTCTCACCTTCTCACCCCTTGCCTTTTCCTGTAAGACCTATTACAGTCGTTAAGAGTCGTCAGCAGGCTCATCTCAGCTATCTGCCAATCTCCCATTCCCACCACCCTTCTGAGTAATACCCCTCCCCACCTTCTCACTATATAGAAGGATCTGGCAACTTCTGTTTCAGTGTATCTGAAGAAGTGTGCTTGCACACGAAAGCTCATACCAAGAACTAACTTAGTTGGTCTTAAAGGTGCTACTGGAAGGATTTTTTTTATTTTGACTATGGCAGACCAACACGGCTACCTATCTGTAACATTTTCAAGGCTGTAAGACTAACCAGGCTCCAACAACCACAACATGACCACTATTCTCATTTATTTATACTCCCAGTTGGAGGCAATGTGAGATGATTTTTTGCTGTCTTGTCCTCCAACTTCTGGAGGAAGTCCCATTTCCAAGTGGAGAGATACCAGTAGAGATTGGTCCACTAGGGCAATTGGGGCACTGCCCCACCAAACTTCAATATGCCTTCAGCCACCTCCCACCACTTCCCCACCCAGCTTCTTCCAATCAAGGGGTGGCTCTTCCTGTTGCTCTGGCTCCACCTGCTGTTGGTCTCCCTGCCTTCCACCCTACCAGTCCCAGTGGGCACCAGTCACACAAGTTATGGCGTCACTTCTTTGGGAGGAATGAGGAGGAGCCATCTTGCAACCCAGCAGTTTGTTTGTTTGTTTTGCTCTTCCAGGTGTACAGCAACAGGGACTCATGCCTGGCTGTGGACAGAATATCCTTGGCAGTCAATAAAGGGGAGTGTTTTGGGCTTCTTGGCTTCAACGGGGCAGGGAAGACCACCACCTTCAAGATGCTGACAGGGGATGAGAGCATCACATCGGGAGACGCCTATGTGGATGGCCACAGCATCCTGGCCAACATCAAAAAGGTAAGGGTTGAAACAGTAGGAAGAGCCCTGCTGGATCAGGCTAAAGACCTTGTCTCAATTCAGCATCCTGTCGTCAAAGTGGCCTCTGAGATGTCTCTGGGAAACCACAAGCCTGGCATGAGAGAGCCAGTGTGGGTTAGAGAGATGGGCTAGAATCTCAACTCTGCCATGAAGCTCACTGGGTGAGAGTCACGGCCTCTCAGGCTAACCTACCTCACAGGGTTGTCAAATGAGGAGGGCAAGGCCATGTATGCCACCTTGAGTTGGGGGGGGGTAGTATGTAAATGCGATACATAGATAAATAAATACAATGAGCGCATTAGCACTCTCCCTACTTGTGATCCCTGGAAACTGGTATTTAGAGGCATATTGCCTCCGACAGTGAAAGCAGAACAAGGCCGCCATGGCTAGAAACCATTGATAGGTCATCCTCCATGAATTTGTCCAGTCATTTTTTCCAAGTTGTTGGTTGTTACTTCTGTGCTGCTGCTGCTCCTTCTTCTTTATACAAACAAACTGGATTCCTTACTTTTATTTGTCACCAGACCTGCACCCCCTCCAACCTTGGAACCAACCCTATAGTCGCTGGTGGGTGCCAGGCTCTGTGGCCTCCGTGTTTCACATTCAGGGCTTCTCTCTTAGAAGCTCAGATTAACAGAAGCAAACTAGAGCAGCCTGGATAACCTTCATCAAGTGCAGGTCCAGAAGAGGCTGTTTTGGGTTTGGTGGGCCACTGAAACCATCAATAGGGAGGTTGCCGGGCAATTCTGTTGACTTTGGTCTGTCGTTTACATTCAGGTCCAGCAGCGGATTGGTTACTGCCCTCAGTTTGATGCCCTTTTGGATCACATGACCGGGAGGGAGACCTTGAGCATGTACGCCCGGCTGCGAGGGATCCCCGAGCGCTACATTGGCAGCTGTGTGGAGAACATGCTCCGAGGCCTGCTGTTGGAGCCACATGCGAACAAGCTCATCAGGACGTACAGGTGAGGCAGAGAGATGCTGGCCTCCAAAGCTCAGCCCCCTGCCGTGGATCCAGTCCAGAGAGTCCTCACCACACAGTTGTACTGGCACCAGGTTGACCCACCCCTGAGCTGGAGAGCTTTCCTCTCGCTCTTGTGCAGTTCCTGTTCGTTTCAGATAGGCTTGTGCAGGAGAACTTCTCAAGGGAATGTGTCCCCCGAGACAAGAGTTGCTTGCCTCCCACCCCCTCTTCCTCCTCACGCAGCTAAAAAAATAAATGAGAGAAGGGGTAATCCTAGTTGTCGATTCAAAGATTCACTTAGTGTCTCGCCCCAAGTCCATTGTTAATGGGTAAATTGTGGGTGAAGGCAGCCGGGGCAGAACGATCCCTTGATGGCTTTGTAACAGGCAAAGTCCATTGATACCTTCTCCTTCCACAGCGGCGGCAACAAGCGGAAACTGAGTGCGGGGATAGCCCTGATTGGTGGCCCCCCTGTCATCTTCCTGGATGAGCCCTCCACCGGCATGGATCCTGTTGCCAGGCGCCTACTGTGGGATGCAGTTGCCAGGACGCGGGAGTGCGGGAAGTCCATCATTATCACTTCACACAGGTTGGGACCATTTTCTTAGCCTGCACTAGCATGGTGGGATGGGAAGGGGTATCGAGGGAGAAAAGGGGCAGTGCTTATTCAACCCACTGAAAATTAATGAAAGACAGTTTGGGCTCCAGTACACCTATTATTTCAGAAATCTCTTCTATCACATCTTCCTCAAATCTGTATGCATGTTTGCACAACCACTGCATGTTCCATGGCTTGTATGTTGGTTTTAACGTAATTTGGTTTGAGTTACTTTTTGGGTTTTCTTTTTTTTAAAAAAAATGGTGACTATAAATAATTATATTCAACAGCATGGAAGAATGTGAGGCTTTGTGCACCCGGCTGGCCATCATGGTGAATGGGCAGTTCAAATGCCTGGGGAGCCCACAGCACCTGAAGAGCAAATTTGGCAGTGGGTACACCTTGCTGGCAAAAACCCAAAGCGATGATGAGGACAACCTTCAGGCCTTCAAAACATTTGTGGAGAAGACTTTCCCAGGTATGTACAGACAAGCTCGTGAGGACCTAAATCATAATAATTAGGGTGCCGGGAAATATGTAGTCAAATGAGTTTTAGTCAAACAATCAGTTGACTTTGTACAAATTTTACTATAGAAATGTGTTTGAATTTGCATATGTATTTGCATACATTTGCATGTGACTTAAGTGATTCTGAAGCAAGATGAAGCACATGCTTGTTGTCTCATAACCAACATTGACTTAGAAGAGGGCATTCTCTCTATTGTGTGAGAGATGCCGCCATCCATTTTTAATAAAGCTTTACAATATATAAATAGCAAATGCAGTAAAGAATGCTTAAGCATACGGTATTAAAGAAATGATTGAACATAGATTAATTGCCCATTTTCAGATGGAGCTACTGTGTGTGTGTGTGTAAGCAGTTTGTATGTGCTTTATATTAAATATATATTTAAAAATCTGCCTCCTGAATAATTGGGAGAATCTTTTTAGCTGTTTAAATGTTTTTGAATCAGTTTTGTATAATTAATTGATCAAACACTGTTGCTTTGTTTATGATCCTTAGGATTCACTTAGGGCTTTTGAGAGTTAAAAGCACTCATCACGTGAAATCAACTTTGTTTATTTACTTATTATTTATCTATCTTGTAAATCTTTACGACAACCCTATAAGGCTGGTCTGTTTTACCTCTATATTTGGGGTTGGAAAGCTTAAGCTGGGAGATTACAGGGTGGGGTGGGGTGGGGGGGACGTTGTTTCTGTCCCCAAAGGCCACTTAGGGAATGAATGGCAGCCCGAAGCAGAGGCTTCCTGATTTGTAGCTCAGCATCTTAGCCACACTTGTCTGTAGCTCCTCTCCTCCTCACCGCCAGCCAGCTTGAATGCCAGTGGCTGGGAATCACAGGTGGGCAGAGTGCTGCTCTGCTCAGGTCCTTCCTGCTGGCTTTCCATCAAGTCATCAGCTTAGCCACTGTGAAAACAAGATGTGGGACTGCATGGGCCATTGGCCCGATCCTGGCAGGAACTTTCTGGTGTTACTATGCTGGCTATATATCTCTGCTTCTCCTCTTCCAGGGAGCATCCTGAAGCATGAACATCAGAGCATGGTCCATTATCACCTCACCAACAAGAACCTCAGCTGGGCACAGGTAAGGGCTGAAGGGAATCTGCCGGTGGGCTTGAGCAGTGGCCACTTCTGAAGGCCCACCTAAAATGTCCTCCTTATTGTACATTCATGATAATTTGCAGGGGTACTGGGGGGGGGGGAGGCAGGGTTGCTAGACCAAAGGTGGGGAACCTTTTGCAGCCCGAGGGCCACATTTCCACCTGGAAAAACCTCTGAGGGCCAGAAGCATTTTCCTCTGCCCTCTTGAGCTCAGGGTGGTGGTGCAGGAGATAGTATTCTCTGTAGTTGTGGAACTCCTTCATTATACAGCTCCTGGCTTTTGACACTTCAGGTGAATGTTATTAGGTCTCAGATTCTTAAAATTTCTGTGATTGTAAGTTGCTTTCGTTGTCACCCACCCTGGGTGAAAGGTAGGTGATTAATAATAATATTTATTTATTTATACATACATACATACATACATACCCCGCCCATCTGGCTGGGTTTCCCCAGCCACTCTGGGCAGCTCCCAACAGAATATTAAAAATAGAATCAAACATTAAGAACTTTCCATGACCATAGCTGTCAACTTTTCCCTTTTCCTGCAAGGAATCCTATTTGGAATAAGGGAATTTCCCTTAAAAAAAGGGAAATGTTGACAGCTATGTCCATGACATCTGATGGGAGGGCATTTCACAGGGCGGGTGCCACTACTGGGAAGGCCCTCTGCCTGGTTCCCTGTAACCTCACTTCTCACAGTGAGGGAACCAACAGAAGTCCCTTGGAGCTGGACCTCAGTGTCTGGGCTGAACGATGGGGGTGGAGACGCTCCTTCAGGTATACTGGACCGAGGCCATTTAGGGCTTTAAAGGTCAGCACCAACACTTGGAATTGTGCTCGGAAATGTGCTGGCAGTCAATGTAGGTCTTTCAGGACATATGGTCTTGGTGGCTGCTCCCAGTCACCAGTCTAGCTGCCGTGTTCTGGATTAGTTGGAGTTTCCAGGTCACCTTCAAAGGTAGCCCCACATAGAGTGCATTGCAGTAGTCCAAGCGGGAGATAACTAGTGCATGCACCACTCTGGCAAGACAGTCTGCAGGCAGGTAGGGTCTCAGCCTGCGTACCAAATGAAGCTGACACGGAAGTGAACTGCGCCTCCATGGACAGCTGTGAGTCCAAAATGACTCCCAGGCTGCACATCTGGTCCTTCAGGGGCACAGTTACCCCATTCAGGACCAGGGAGTCCTGAACACTAGCCCACCCCGTCCCCCCAAAACAGTACTTCTGTCTTGTCAGGATTCAGCCTCAATCTGTTAGCCGCCATCCATCCTCCTGCCAGACACTCACACAGGACCTTCACCTCCTTCACTGGTTCTAATTTAAAATAAAGGTGGAGTTGGGTATCATCCGCATACTGATGAACACCCAGCCCAACCCCCCTGATGATCTCTCCTAGCAGTTCCATATATACATTAAAAAGCATGGGGTAGAGGACGGAACCCTGAGGCACCCCACAAGTGAGAGCCCAGGGGTCTGAACACTCATCCCCCATCACCACTTTCTGGACACAGCCCAGGAGGAAGGAGCGGAACCACTGTATAACAGTGCCCCCAGCTTCCAGCCCCTCTAGATGGTCCAGAAGCATGTTATGGTTGATGGTGTCAAAAGCCGCTGAGAGATCCAGCAGAACTAGGAAATAGCTCTCACCTTTGTCCCTAGCCCACCGGAGATCATCAACCAGTGCAACCAAGGCAGTTTCAGTCCCGTGATGAGGCCTGAATCCCAATTGGAAGGGATCCAAATGGTCCACATCTTCCAGGCATGCCTGGAGCTGTTCAGTAACCACCCACTCAATCACCTTGCCCAAGAATGGAAGATTTGAGACTGGGCGATAGTTGGCCATATTGGCTGGGTCCAAAGATGTTTTTTTAAGAAGCGGTTTAATGACCGCCTCTTTCAGTGGGTCTGGGAAGGCTGCCTCACAGAGGGAAGCATTCACCACCCCACAGAGCCCATCACCCAGCCATTCCTGACTCTCTTTTATGAGCCAGGATGGGCAAGGATAGGTTTCACTCGTCTAAGCAGCCTGTCCACATCCTCAGAGGTAACAGATTGGAATTGATCCCATGCAACTTGACTAGACAGGACTCTAGCACTCTCCCACCCCAGCCCTGCTCTTTACCTCCTTCCGAATCTGAGCGACTTTATCTGCAAAAAACTTTGCAAAATAATTGCAGGAGATCTTGGGGTCCTTACCGGGCCCCGATGGCAAAGGTGGTTCCATTACATTGCAAACCACCTGAAAGAGTCTCCTGCTGCTGTTTTCTGCAGATGCAATAGAGGCGGTGAAGAAGGTCCTTTTCACTGTCGCTATCGCCACTTGGTAGGCTTGACGTTGAACTCTAGTCTGTGTCTGGTCCGATTCAGAATGAGTTTTCCGCCACCAGCGCTCTAGCCGACTCAGCAATTGTTTCATCACCCTTAGCCCTGGAGAAAACCACGGGCCTATCCAGGCTCCATGCAGTTGGAGAGGGCACTTCGGAGCCAGACAGTCGATAGCTCTGGTTAACTCTGCATTCCAGCGGGCCACCAGGGAATCAGCTGAAAGACCACCAACATGGGATAAAACATCCCCTACCATATTATGGATGTTGCAGTAAGAATAGATCATAGTAAGAGGCGGCGCTGGCTTGTTCTTGGGGAGAAGGGAAGATCTTGGAAAAGCAACCCAAGGCCTCTTACAAACCTTTCAAAAGCGCTGCTTGAAGGAAGGTGCTTCCCTCTTCAGCCTCTCACCAAGATTTTGCTGTCTCCTTTCTCCCAGGTGTTCGGGGCACTAGAGAAAGCCAAAGAGAAGTACTGCATGGAGGATTATTCCGTCAGCCAAATCTCCTTGGAGCAAGTCTTCATGAGCTTCACCCGTTTCCAGCACTACACAGAGGATCAAGGGAAATGAGGCGGAGCCCCTCTGCCTGCTCCACACGGACTGACCCTGCTGCCTATACATAGTATATATAGAGACAGTAATTTATATTATCAGCCATGTCTTCAACAATGCATCAAAAGGACAGACATTCTCAACGAAGCGGTGGGGGGGGGCGAGATCTCCTGCTCTCCGCAGTGCCAGGATCAAGAGGAAGAGCATGCATGATGTGTGCGTGTGCGTGTGTGTCATGGTGTACGTCCGCATGTGGCGAGGCATGGGAAAGAGCAGCAAAGGGCTGCATCTCAAGGCAGCACAGCCAGCCTGTGGGTCTTAACTAGCTCTCCCTCCGCCTTTAAGCCAACCAGAGAGGACAGTGTTGCACCACCACGCAGGTAATGCACTCCTGGTGCTGGGATGACTGGTGGACCCTGTCTTTTGCATCGTCTCCTCCAGGACTTCCACTGGGTCAACATCTATGTCATTGGCCCAGTGTGCCTCTGCAAATGAGGCACTGGCAACGCACACGTCTGTCTGTCTGCAGCCCATGTCTGTATGAGGAAACAAAACGTCCCCCGTGTGGCGTATCCGTCCAGCCCGACTTCCTTTTCGCCACTCGCTTTCCTCAGGCGGAGCGAGACAAGGAGGGCAGCATGCAACCGGTCACGGTCCCCACCTCACTCTGGGGTTCCCATCAGATCTGGGATTATTTATTTATTTTCCACAAGATGCCGGGGGGGGGGGGGGAGAGATAATGCATTTTGCTTTTCAGACAACTGTGAGGCTGAGTTTAGCATAGTAGGAATCCCACGGGCACCACCCTTGCACATTCCTTCATCCATGTCACTAACCTTAAATGTTCATGGAGAATCTCCTTCGAGGTGGTTTTGCTGTAGTTTAGAGCAATGTTCTTCAACCTTTGGTCATCCCCAGATGTTGTTTGCTTATGCTTCCTATCACCTGCAGGGATATGAGCAAGCTGGAAGATGAGTAGAGAAGGACAGCCAAGATGATAAAGATACCAAGCCTTACAAGGAACGGTTGTGGGAGGTTGTGGGTAGGTTTAGCCAGGATAAGAGGAAAGGGAGAGGAGATATGACAGCCACCTTCAAATATCTAAAGGGCTGCCACGTGGAAGAGGGAGCAGGCTTGTTTTCTCCTGCTCCAGAGGGTAGAACCCGAACCAGTGGATCCAAATTACAAAAAAAGAGATTCTGACTAAGAACTTTCTGGCAGTAAGAGCTTATTCAGCTACTTCAGAAGGTGCTGGGCTCTCTTTCTCTGGAGGTTTTTAAACAGAGGTTGGATGGTCATCTGTCAGGGATGATTGAGTTGTAACTCGATGACCCTTTGGGTTCCTTCCAACTCTACAATTCTTCAAATCTATGATCCCTAACCATTAGTTAAGCTGGCTGGGGATGGTGGGAGGCAGAGTCCAGCACCATCTGGGGACCAAAGGCTGAAGAGAACTGATTTAGAGAACTAGCCAAAAGCTTCCATCAGCCACGGATCATGGGAGAGTTCTCTGCTGTATGAAATCCTAGCCAATTGCAAAGAAGTGGAACTGCCACTTGGCAACCTGTCCTTTTGTCTGTGTATGCTCCAGGACCAACTAATCATGTGCTCTGTTACGGCTTGATTCTGGACCCAGGTGGGGACATTGTTCTGCACTTTTGGGGTTTGTAGCAGCCAAGTCAGCCTTGCAGAAGCGGAGGCTGTTGTCAGGTGGAAGCATCTCCGTGTCCTCCTCCTCCTCTGAAATCTGGAAAGAATAGGCCGGGAAGGTGTTGGTGACAGGCGGCCACTTATATTAAGGTGCTCTGCTGGAACCAGGGCTTTTGAATCCCTCCAAGAAGTTGGAGTGAGGAGGAAGTTCACGCCCAGTTTCAAGGTGCTCACCTGCACCTGCCAAGGTGCTCACCTGCACTGTAGGATATGTTCTGTTGTAGTGCTGCTTTTGTCTCAGCAGATGACCAGGATGTGTTCCCACTTAGGGCCAGCTCAGCCCCTGGTTCCCCAGAATGAAGGATGCTCCCAATGCAGGGCAGGGGAATCCTGAGACTCTACAAATGCCTCTTTGACCCCAGTTCCCATCATCCCAAAACCGTTGGCCATGCAGGCAGGGGGTGATGGGGGCTGCAGCCCAACAACAGTAGGAAGACAGGCTCCCCATGCCAGCCTTATCACCTCTGTTAGGGTGAGTTAGCACATTCCCCTTGGGGAAAAAATGAGAGAAATCCCACCATGTCATAGTAGACATTATTGTGGTTGTCCCTTGCTTTCCCCACATGGGGGCGCCTTATAGAAATTACCATATTAAAACCTGCCTTTTGTATTGCATTGAGGAAAGATTAAGGAACAGAGTGAAGGGTCCTAGCAAGGGGTTATTCTGCTTGTCCAAATGGGGAATTCTGGAGACTAGCATTTTGTAGGGCCAGGTGCGTTGCAGCCCAAGTGCCCATCCCGGCAAAAAATTTTAAAAATCCTGCCTTAGATAAATGTGGGCCTAACTGCATGCACCTGTCAAGACTTGAACAGCACCTGCTAACTAAGCATCTGCTCTGCACTGAGCCCTCTGTATGCTGCTTGCTAGATCACCAAAAAAACAAAACCCACCCAAATCTGCAGCTCCAAGTTGGAGAGAGGGGAACCCAGCAAAAAAACAAAACAAACCCTTCCATTTTGTCCCTCCTTTAATGCATCCTATTTTTGCAAAGGCAATGATGGCAGTTGCAGTGCTCAAGGTTTTAATGAGACTCGGAGATTGTCAGCAGATCAGGCAGGAAGTGGCCTAGTTCTTCATTCCCAGGCCCTCTAGCGAGGAGATAACTCCTGGCCACCAACCCTTAGCCATTGGCTAAGTCCTTGCACCTGCATACGAGTAAAATTTGATATCTGGAAAAGAATTCCACATCTGCAGAATCCTTAATTTGCATTACCATAAAACAACGTTTTGATCCCTTAGTGCTCCAGAAATAAGCTTGGAAATGCAGTTGAAATACCAGAAGACGTGTGACGGGCTATGCAGGCCCCCCAGTTCTGAGGGGGTGATGTTGTAGTGCTCTTCATAATTCGTCCCTGCACATGGCTTAGCAGAAGTGGAATGAAATAGCAAATGTAGGCACGTTAATGTAATACATCTAGATGTGTTAGCTATGCTGTCATTGGAGCAGAATCTGGGTCTTTGAGGCACACAGTATTTTTTGGTCCATCTGCCCCCTTTCTTCTTATACAGGGAATTCCATGGAGGGGATGGCCATGATTCCTAATCATGTTTGGTGCCAGAAAAGTACTCCTTCAAACTACACTACTTAAGGCAGTTGTGCACTTGCCTTCAATTGGCTTAAAAACTGACAGCTGCCTGAATGGGTTCTTCAGGTCAAGGAGAATTGGACCCCTCTTGATATGGACGTGTGTATTGCCAATCTTTGAGGAGCTGGCCATCTGCATACTGGTTAGCTGACCCTGGAGTGGAAGCGATCGGGTTTCTGGAGGTGGAAAAGAGGGAGGAGCCAGTACTCTATTCTGGGGTTACTTTGTGCTTGTAGTTGTTTGTCAATGGGTTGCACTGTAGGACCAGTATGAAGATAGTCTGTGCTCTAGAAAGTGTGTATCTGCAGACCAACGTCACTGATTGGGAGTGTATCAGATTGCTTAAAGAATTGGAAGACAGAGAGCTAATTTTGCCACTCAACAGCCTTGTGTGTGGCATTGTGAATTGTTGTTTTCAAAACTTCTCATGGCCACCTCATTGCCCTTTTAATAACTGTGATGTCATGTGGCCACAATTTTAAACAGAGGTTGGATGGCCATCTGTCATGGATGCTTTAGTTGAGATTTCCTGCATTGCAGGGGGTTGGACTGGATTACTCTTGGGGTCCCTTCCAACTGTACAATTTTATAATTCTGTTATTATCTAAATAAGAGTTCTGGTTGCTGCGTCCCACAAAAGGCTATCCTAGTACTGGAAAGGTGCAGAAACAGGGGTGAGATTATCACGGTGTGGTTAGAGCACTTCCCTGCATCAGGCTGGCCACTGGGGCTCTTCAGAATAACCCAACTATGCATTTTCCAAGGGGTGCCTTTGGGTCACCCCCGGGCGCAAGTCGAACCGCCCTAGGTGCATCCAAGAGTTCTGTGCATTGTGTGCATCATTTGCTTAGCCTCTTCTATGTGGCAGAAACCCAATCCTATCATGTCTGTGAGCAAATGGGGTGGAGCGGGGAGCTAGTCGGTCCTTTCTATCACCACCCCTGCCTTTGGCTTACAAAGCCACCCACTCAAGAAAGGCGCTTCAAACTACTTATTTCAGGTGGTGCATGTTCCTTGTTGTCTTCCTTTTTAAGAGTGTATTAGTGGTGTCCTTTTTTTGTCCGTTTCCAGTGGTTTGTCTCTATTTTCCCTCTTCAATCACATTCCGTCCAGTTTGGCTGAGGCCAGCCTAAGGTGCCACTCCTCCTAGTGAACCCAGGCACAGTCCACCAAGAGGTTCTCCTGCACAAGCCATGGCTCGCATACACAACATACGTTTTAAAATGCATTGCTTCCCTCCAGGAATCCTGGGAGCTGTAGTTTAATCCTCATGGAGCTACAATTCCCAGCAACTGCTGTTCCCCGGATCCTTTGGGGAAAGCCATGCTCTTTAAATATATGGGGTTGTTGTGGCCTCTCTTGACATGGAGATGCTCAGTCCACCTGTCTTATCCCCCACTCCACCGTCCTTGGTATATTAAAAATATACCAGAAGCAGCAGCCACCTCACCTAACCTAGGCAGGGCCAACACCAGGTTCAGCTGCTCATTACTTGGTGCAGGCCTTAGCTGAAATTTGCAAGGTTCATTGGTGGAGAAGCAGCTCCCCTTTTTGCAGAGAGAGCCAGTAGAGGACTGTGCAGGTGCTTCTTTGCTCCGTTGCCTTCCTTCCCTCCTGGGCCCCTGGGCCTTTTTTCACCCCCCCCCCCCAAGGTGCTTTCTGACGAACAAAGGAGTTGCAAAGCCAAAGGGAAACTCTGATCTGCTTCAAGCAGATTGGAGAACAGCCTTTGCTCTTAATAAGGGCTGATCCACTTTCAGAACTGCTTCAGGTTTTTACAGGCACTCAACACTGGCTTTTCTAGGCAACAGCGGAGGCTGCTTCATTTGGGCAAACTGGGCGCTGCCTCGTCAACTTCTGCCAAGCTCCAGCTGCCAGGCTTCTTACTTCATCCAGCCCAGCAAGGTGGCACAGCCTGCCAGCTTCCTCCTCCTCCTCCTCCGTCTCAGTGTTGGCCCTTATAGAACTTTGCAAGGAGGAGGATGGGGACAAAACTAGAATGCCTGTCCTTGCCTCTGGTTCCCCCTACTGTTGGGCTCCCTGCCTCCCTCCCTACCAGCCCCAATGGGCTGCAACCACCACTATTTATAATCATGTGGCAGTCACCCACCAGGTCCTCTAAACAGTGGCTATTTGCCAGGGAGGTGGTGCATCTCACTGGTGCAAGTCTTCAAGTGTTATGTGGAATGTACCTTTTATGGAGGGGGTAGGTTCACCTTTCATTGGTCCACCTTTTGCTTTACCATACACTAAACTCTGCAGCTGTTCCCCTCCCCTGGGACCCCCCCCCCCCGCTTGTCCATCCACATGGGATCTAGATCTATGGTTTTTTAAACCTCCCAGGGTTTCTTGAGGAACCTTATTCAGTAGGCCTTCCTCAGTGAGATCACTAATGGCAAACAGGCTTCCTTGGAAGGTGACTAACCTGCTATCAGCAATATCCCTGTGCTACCACAGAGGGCTTTCAGGTGTTGAGTTTCTCCCTTTTTTATTTCATTGGTTCTGCCCCTGCACATCGCAGTTGCTGTGAATGGCAGCAGAACCCTGAAATAAATAAGTAAAGCAGAGGGTGGGGGGTGTCCCCCTTATGTTCCCAGGTATGCACTCAGTTAATTCACAGGGGCAATGGTGAGGCTTCCATGCAAGCAGACTGGTTCCCTGGGGATCGGGAGTTTTGACAACCACTGCTTTAGATGTCTCGAAAGTGTAAAATAGTCACAGTTTTGTTGTTTTCAGTTTGACTTACACAGCAAATCCCTTCGTCTTGCACAAGTCACTGCATTTTTGCACAATTGTATGTGTGTGTGTTTATGGATCCAGTTTGTGCTCTGAAATTTCTCAGGTCTGTTATTGCACCAACCCCCCAAACACAATGTACTGAAATGTTTTTGCTGCAAAGGCAAACGGAACCAGCGGAGATTGCCTCTTGCTGCTTTTGGTCACATGATGACAGTGGCAAACTGAGCACTAATCAAAACCACGAAAGCCACCCATTAGCTATTGCGTCCTCCCAATGTATGTGCCCCTTTTCTGACCCCCCCCCCATATTTCACTTTTTATTTGTGTGTGTGCGCGCCTGCCTATGAAAATACATTTTTAAACACTAAGGAGGATACAGGGACTTCTGAAAGGGAGGGGTGCAGGGTTAGTCCATGTCTCAGACATGTGAGTGTGTGTCCATCTGCTCTTCAATGGCTCTTATGTACTGCAGTCAGTTGTAGTGGTGACATTTTCCCCCATCTCAAAAAATAAACTGGATTTTCAAAATAGTGACTCTGCATTTTTCCCTGTCGTGGTAAATGGGGGGGGGGGTATGTCTCTGTGTGCAGATGCGCATGCATACACACCCACATCCCAAAGAGTGTAACATACTTAGCAGGTGTGTGTCTGTGTATGTGCTGTGCATAACTACATGGCGTCAGCTGCTGCTCTGCGAGAATCACAGCTCTGCTCTGCTGCCACAGTTGGGAGGCATGAGTGCCTCTGAATACCAGTTACTGGAAACCAACAGAAGGTGAGAGCTCTCTTGTGCTCAAATGCTGCTTGAGGCAACTGGTTGGCCACTGAGAACAGGGTGGTGGGCTATATGGGCCATTGGCCTGATCCAGCTGGGACACCCTGATGTTCTTAAGTAGAACAATACCCAAGAACATAAGAAACTATCCTCTCCTGAGCTAAAACTTGAAGCAAGAGCAGGACTTTGCACTCTGTGTTGTTCCTGCCTAAGCACTTGTATTACCTCCCAACATGCATTGGGGGGGGGGTTGGATGATGTACAGAGTGAAAAGCAACAATACTGTCAGAAGAGATAGCTCAGTTGGTTAGAACATGGTGCTGATAATGCCAAGGTTGCAGGTTCAATCCCCCCCGTGTTTGACAGCTGCATATTCCTGCATTGCAGGGGGGTTGGACTACACGATTCTACATCCCTGCCTTGACCAAACGGCAGCCCAACACTTAGCAGCTGAGGCAAAAGCAAACCTGAAGTCCCCTGCGCCACCAGCTCCCCCCCTGCCCTTGATCTGCCAGCCAGCAGAACACCACCAGCAAAGGCTTTTGTAATCGTTTCCTTTTTTGCAGGAGTGGCGTCCTTGGCCCGCTCCCAGCCATAATTCCTCCCCACGCAATATGGCCTTGTTCCACTGGCACATTGGTGCTTTTATTGAGAATGCAGTCTTGGCTTTACAGGGCAGCGCTGGCTTTCCAGAGGGTGCCAGCTCCAAGTGGGAGTAGGACAGGGTTGCCAGACCCTCCCCTAAGCCTCCCCCCCCAAACCCACGTTGCCATGGCACTTCCAGACATTCAGTCTGTCTGAATCTTCCGGTGGAAAAAAAATCCAGAGCTTCTAAGGAAGCAGTTCGCTGTCGGTCACTCTCCTTCCTGCCCCCAAAAGTGGGCTCCAGGGTGGGGGACTGCCAAGGGGTTCCCCATTTTCTCTCTCTTTTCTCTTTGCTTGGACGGGTGCATATTTTCCTTATGGTAAATTTAAAACTTTTTTTGTTTTAAGCTTTCTGCGTAACCCCTTGTTAAGATCCGTTCTCGATTTTTGCCAGGAACTGTTGGGCCCACCAGTCCTCAAGGTCTATGGGCACAAAATCTGAAAAAAAAGAAGATTGGGTCCATTTAAGAGCACACGCAGAACCAAAATCTGCCTGCAAAATCTGAAGGATTAGGCTAAGAAAATATCAAAACTTCAGCTTCTCAAATAACTTAGTTTCTTTTGTTTACAAGAGTCAGACTCAAAATGGCCACAGAAATTAAAACCAATATAAAGTAAAGTAAAAGTTCAGTCATACCTTGGTTGTCAAACACCCTGGAACTCGGACGTTTTGGCTCCCAAACGCCACAAACCCAGAAATGACAGTTACGGTTTGTGAACGTTTTTTGGAACCCGAATGTCCGACAGGGCTTCCGCGGCTTCTGATTGGCTGTAGAAGCTTCCTACAGCCAATTAGAAGCTGCGATTTTGTTTTTGAACGTTTTGAAATTCGAACGGACTTCCGGAATGGATTCCGTTTGACTTCCAAGGTACGACTGTATATACATAAAAATGCTGTAGAACACAATCTGCCCACAAAAAGAAGGCACTTATTTTGCATCCATCAACCCAATTACTATGCTAGAAACAGGAGACTGAGGGCCTCTCCAGCCTGAGAGATTTTTGTGGGTGTATTCTGCAACATGTATTCATCACAATAATAGTGCAAAGACCAGGGTAAAGAGGTGCAATAATCCTGGTAACCATTTCCAGAGGGGTTGTTTGTTTAACAACCAATCCCTCTTCACAGGAAAGTCTGGGAACTGTGGTTCTGGAAGGGGACCGGGGGGGTCTCCTTGCAATATGTCTTAGTGAACTGAGTAGGGAGTCACTAGAATATAGATGCAAATTTGGCATTTTACCACTAAACAATGGCTCTTCTAAGTATCATGGAATGGGGGACAGGGTGAGGGCAAGGGAAGAAAGCTGAGAATTATTTTCCGGCTTGGATTTTTTAATCTGAGCCGGGGAAGAATCTAGGGGCTTGTAAAGGTTGCCTCTGGTTCTGGGGATCTGGCTGACATCTCTTGTGTATCCCACAGCGCTTGATTCCATGCCACACCTTGAAGGCAGGCCACACGCACTTACTTACCTTTCAGTTCAGGGCCAGGTGTCTTTTCTGTGTATTGCACTGGACCAGATCTGCTGTCCCCTTGCTGGACGCCATCCAGCTGCTGCTGCACCTGTTGCCAGGCTGGAGGGTGGGAGAGAGGAGGGCACATGAGGAGAGAAGGACACTCCAAAGCAGCAAGCCTCATGGAGGCCCCATTTTCTGGCTGACAAGAACTCGAGCTGCTGACGCCTTTCCTGAAGAAGGCTTTGGCCCCTTTGCAGGCCAAAGACTACGTAGCTTTCAGTGGGGAACCAGATCCAGCCTATGGGCCAGATCCTTATCACTCTTTGCTTGTAGATCAAGTTTGACAGGTGGGTGGGGCTGCTCACCTGTCAATCACATGATGTCAGACAGTGGTGGCTAATACCCATTGGGACTGGGAGGGCATTAGCCCAAAAGTAAGTAAAGGTAAAGGGACCCCTGACCATTAGGTCCAGTCGTGACGGACTCTGGGGTTGCGGTGCTCATCTCGCTTTATTGGCCGAGGGAGCCGGCGTGCAGCTTCCAGGTCATGTGGCCAGCATGACTAAGCTGCTTCTGGTGAACCAGAGCAGCGCACGGAAACACCGTTTACTTTCCCGCTGGAGCGGTACCTATTTATCTACTTGCATTTTGACATGCTTTCGAACTGCTAGGTTGGCAGGAGCAGGGACTGAGCAACGGGAGCTCACCCCGTTGTGGGGATTTGAACCGCCGCCCTTCTGATCAGCAAGTCCTAGGCTCTGTGGTTTAACCCACAGCGCCACCCGCGTCCCATTAGCCCAAAAGTAGATGGAGCTAATAACAGGCAGGCATAGCCAACTAATTCTAGATTTGTCCCCATCCTTCCCGCTGAGTTTTATGAAGGCAACACTGAATCAAAGCAGGAGGAAACTCACAGCCAGTGCCACCCTCTGGACCAGTTGGAAAGAAGGAAACAGGAGGTAGAGGCTGGCTGAAAGCAGGCTGATGCTGGCGGGAGCAGTGTCCCACCTGACCTAATGGACTGACCTTCACTAACATCTGCCGGCTCGTTTTCTTATCCCAGGAGTCGTCCAGACTTCTGCTTGTCTTGCCACTTTCCTCCGGGGAAACCTGCTCTCTAGCGCTGAATCGGAGCAAACGCCAATCAGGTTTCCCGCGGATTAACATTTGCTCCGATTCAGTGGTAAAGAGTGGGTTTTTCCAGGGAACATGGTGGGGCAGACACATGCTTTCTAGGCACAGGAAAAGAAGTGTAGATGAACCCTTACAATCTAAGGCTTAGACCTGCTGGGTGGGTGGGGAGAAAGGAAGGCAACACCTGTTGAATTTTCCCTTTCAAAAAAATCTATTTACATTTTTTAAAAAAATCTGCAGACACACATTAAACGTCACATATAGTTTTGACCGTAGGCGTGATGGTGTGAGGACCCCGAACTCCTTTACACCAGATCTCCTTAGGCCAGGCTGCCATAGGTGGGTGATGAGGGCCATTTACCTATTCAGGGCCACTGACCAATTGGAAAATGGAGTCTGGGTGTGGCCAGAGGCAGAGGTGGGCAGAGCTTGCAGTTTTGTAGAATTGCGTTTCTCTCTGGCATGTGCAAAACCGCAAAGTGGAAGAGGAACCATTTCCCAGAAGGAAGAATCCAGAGAGCAACAGACAGCTCGCATTGACTGGTGAGACTGAGGGCCCTGTGAAATTAAGCCAACCATTGCCGATCCCAAACCCCACACCTAGACAGAAGCATCTCCAGCCAAGCTGTAAGGAAAACAAGCACAGGTTAAAAACCTTGTTCCTGACCTCAACAGAGCAGCTCACCTACCTTCATACACGAACCGAACATTTTCTTCATGTGCCACGGTATAGTTTTCCTCTGTGGCCAACGTAGGGGGGGTCATGAGTGGGGGTCTCTTGCCATTTACCCTGTTGAACACGAGCTTTGGAGCTGGGCTGCCAAAACAGAAGCAGAGAGTGTTATTCTTCCACAGTCATCATTGTTGTTATTATTCAACCCTTCAAAGCATTTGCCAAAAGATGTACAGTGAGGAAACCAGACACACCTCAAATACGACATTCATTGTTTATTATTATTATTATTATTATTATTATTATTATTATTAGACTTGTTATGTCTCCAAGTGACTGACACATTAAAGACATAAATCTAAGCACAAAATGCAATAAAAGCAGAACAACCCCCACAGGAAACTTGGCAGGATGCTAATAACAAACCAACATCATCTCAGTCTGTCAAAAGGCCTGGTGTTAAAAAGATGTCAGTGAAGGTTCCAGGTGGACCTCGCTGGGGAGAGCATTCCACAGAAGGGAAGCCACAACTAGAACGGCCCTTGTCGCTTGTTGCCACTCCCTGTGCCTTCCTTGGAGGGGGAACCTGCTTGTGGTGCTTCCCTGCTCTGCAGTATTTTCTTTCTCCCCAGCTAGGAGAGATTATGTCTATCTTTGTCCACTGCCCAAATAAAGCAGCTGTACAGAAGGATTTGACACCTCCTGTAAGGCTGTTGCTGAGAACAGCAGCCCTGCAACCTGCCCATGGTGAGGGAAGGGAAGGCAACGCACAATACGTTTATAACGCTTCATCTCAGGTGCCCAATAAAAATGGTTTTATTGTTCAGTAAACTGCTGGGCTTACAAGGCAATACCTGGCCTGGCACCTACCGTAATACTTGCTCGAGGGCAATCAAAGCATCTTAGCTATGGGCGGAGGTGGGTGAGTTATAAATTCTTCAAAAAGATCAGCCGCAGAATAGATTTCTATGGGAACCCTGGGGACTGCCTCGGGCATTGGGCTCAAGGCGGTGCTGGGTTGGGGTGGGGGTGGGGTTCCTGTCATGAGCTATTATACTCAACTATCCACTGAGGAAAAAATAGTGCAATCTGCTCATCCAGCATGAATAAATCAAAGATCTACAGATCGCTACTTGCAATTTTTACAGGGATAAATTGTGTATGTAAAGCAGGGCATTGAAGATTTGAAACAAGGAACAAATAGGTGTGCCAAGGGCATGTAGTGTCTTGTATCCTGGACTAGGAGCTGGCAGACCAGGGTTCAAACCTCCCCTTGCTGGGAATAGTCTCTTGGCCTGACCTACCTCACAGAGTTGTTGTGAGAATGGAAGGGGAAGTGGGGAGAGCCATGTGGTGCCCATTGTATCCTGAAACTGCAGTTGATTTGATAAGGGAACCTTAACAATGTGAAGGAATAAGGAATTTGCCAGGCTCCTACACATAACCCATTCATTATGCTTTCATCCTGATCTGCTTCCACAAAGCTTATGCAGTGGCCAAACTACATCCAGTCTTTATTGACTGTCTATTCTCATTTGCTTTGCTTTTATATGGCAACGACCATTAAGCCCACTTTGCTTGTACAGTGGTTTAGGTCTTCCCATTAGTCATTTGTTCACCCCACACTTTTCAATGCATTTCCCCATCACTTTCCTGACTGCAAAAAGCCTGTTTATAAAAACAGGACTTTGCTGTGCTTTAATTGAGCAAACCTTAAACTTATGATCTGCAACTGAATCCCTGCTGCAAAATCCTAATAGTCTGGAGGCCACCCAAGTTTCCCCCAACTCATACAAAAAAAAAAAACAGAATGTCATACAAGGAAACTCGTTGATTTAATTTTTTAAAAGAAAGAGCTGTCTTTGTGTTCAAGAACGTACTGTATCAAGGATGCAATGCTGAACATCTTCCAAATCCATTAGTTCTCTAGATCAGGAGACCGCAACCGTGACCTGATTGTCCCCAAGCCAAATCCAGCAGTCCCCCAAAATGGAGCAATTGCCACGTTCCTTGCTTTTCCCTCCATGCCCAGTTCACTATCTCTCCCAAATGTTAGGCGCAGGGGGAGCAGGGAAGGCTGGTGCCCACTGGGGCTACTAGGGCAAAAGGCAGGGAGCCCAACAGTAGGGGGAGCAAGAGCCAATGAGAGGCGGAGATGAATCATTCTGGTTTGGTCCCCGTTCTCCACCTCCTCGCTAAGTTCTACAAGGGCAACATTGAGACTAAAGAGGAAGAAACTGGCAGGCAGGACCTCCCCCTGGACTGGTTGTAAGTACGGAGGCAGGCAGGTGGGGGTGGCCAAAAGCAGACTGATCTTGATGGGGGCAGGGTCCCATTTGCCCTAATGGACCAGTCTTCACTGAGGGCAAATACAGATTTGGACTCATGCTCCATTTGCGATCAGTGGAATGAACGTGTGTCAGGAAAACTGGGTGAACACACCATTGGGAAAGAGTAAAGATTATCCCTCGTCTCATCCTACTATTTCAACATACGTTTAGGTATGGAGCAAGGATTCTAACCCCATGTTAGTGTATTTTGCATCATCAAAATAATCCAGAATTAACAAGCACACACTTGTGCAAGCCAAGTGGACCATGTCAGGTGAGCTGGGGGAAGCAACAGGGCTGCCAAGACACACCCCTTCATCCCCATTTCCTATGGTACAGGATTATGCCAGGCTCAAAGCTGCCAGTCTCTCTCCTCAGCTCACAGGCTGTACACTCTGAATAGCTACGGTTATCGGTGAAATGGATCTATCAGACCAGGCATGTTGGCCAAATGACACAGATCCCTTTACTTTTAAAAATAAACAAAAATAAGAGCCTATTTTGTTGCGAGTTGTTAATGTTGCTGCTACCTGCATTATGAAATGCAATCAACAAGGAGGATAACTGCAATGAAGAAAGGGCCCCAGCTCAGTGGCAGAGCATCTGCTTGGCATGCAGAAGGTTGTGGGTTCAATCCTGGGCATTGCCTGGTAAGGCTGGGAGATATTCCCTGCCTGAAGTCCTGTATACACTATCAGTGTTCCTTGACAGAGTAATGCAAGCTTGATCCATCTATCCATCTTGCTGGCTACTATATATTTGGGAAACAGTTTGTCTGCTTTTTTTCTATAGGTCAGGCTGCTTCTCAAGATATTGTTACCAAACTTGGCATGAGGATTCCCAATGTGGGGGTGGTGTCTTTGCCAACATTTGGACACCAGGCACCATTCTGAATCAAGATGGCAGACCAAAATGTGACTTTGACATGACTTCACCCAATTTCTGATGGATCAAAACTCACAAATTACACTATCCATTTAAAAATCAAATTTCCAGGACTTTCTAAGAAGATCCAAGACACATGTGTGTGTGTGTAGCAGGAAAGTTCCGGTTCTGAGGAGTTCCATCTGGGTTAAATTTCAACCGTAAAAGAGGACGCCACCCTCCAGGCTAATAGAGGCAGAGTTCTGTAGTGGTTGGAGTGCCAGACCACAACTTCAGAGCCTCACCCTCTATTCCTCAAATCCTTGCTCCTCATAAAGCTCAGAGGGTTTCTGTGGAGATAACTTTCCAGTGAAGGGTGAGCATGGGTATAGCCATGGGCTAAGGGGCAGAGGGGGGCAGCTGCCCCCCCATCAAGCAAGACAAGAGAAATACTTAACTAACTGACCAAATCACGTTGGTTCTGCCCCCCCCATCCTGGCTACACCCATGAGGGTGAGTAACAAATTTAATTATGATGGGGGAGGGGGGATAAAAATACAAATTGCAGGCAGTGGCGTAGCATGGGTTGTCAGCACCCGGGGCAAGGCAAGTAATTTGCGCCCCCTAACCCGTGGAGCCAGGTAGGGGCAGAGAGCTGCGAGTGCGAGCGCCCCCCCCCCCAGATGTTGCGCCTGGTGCGGCCGGCCCCCCCTGCACCCCCCACGCTACGCCACTGCTTGCAGGAAGTGTGTGAGCTAAATGTAATAGCCAACAGGATAAATAGAAACAGAGAGTGAATATGAGCTAGCTTTAAAATTAAGGGCTCACAAGATCGGTTCTACAAAACCTCGCGAGCGCACCACTTCCGCGGCTTCCTAGGGCCTTTTGCCTCCGAGGATGGAAGAGGCAAAGATCTCCTCCGCTCCAGATTCCTGCGCCGGCACCAATTGCGAAGGGGGCCCCGCTGGGCTCGGCCCCGCTCCGTCTTTGGGACCCCCTCCTTGGCCCCGCCCCTTGCAAGGGGGTGTGTCCGCTTCCTCGGCGCTTTCCAGGGGAAAGGTCGCCCGCTGGGCAGGGGCTCGCAGTCGATATGGAAAGACGCGCCCGCCCCTCCCTCTCCAGCTCCAATGACGTCGCCTCCAAACACCCCCGCGTGGAGAAGGAGATTCCCCTCGCAGCCCAACACGCGCACGCACGTGCCACTGGGCGTCCCTGCTGCACCCAGCGGGCCCTGCGCCCACTCCCACCCGCACCGGCCCACCCCCACCGACCCCCCGCCTCTTACTCGTTTCCTACGAAAGCAGCCCGCCCTCCACGTGGGAGCCATGGGGCAAGGACAACCCGGTAACCTTTCCACAAGGTCACCCCCTCCCCCGTCTCCCCCCCCCAAAAAAAACACCGGAGGGCTGCATGCCGCGGCGATGCCCCCCACCCCACTCACGCCCCCTCCCCAAGCAAGTCGGCCCAGGCGGGATCGCAGCGATTACGCACACCCCTCCTCCTCCCCCGGGCGGCTGTCACTGGAAGGGCCCAGCAGCAGCAGCAGGAGGAGGAGGCGCCGCATTAAGGAGATCGCCTCGCACGCGGCGCGCAAGGTCACCGCCGCTCCGGATCGTCCTCTCCGGCCGCCCGGGCAGGATTTCCACCACCGCTGCCCAGGCGGCCATTGGGACCGGGTTCCGCGGTCCCGTCCCTGGCTGCGCGTGGGTAGGGGGAACCCAAGGGCCGCCTTCGCTCACCTTGACAGAGGCCACTCGCTGAACTGTTGCTGCTGCCGCCGGCGGCATTTCAGGTCGGCCAGTTTGCTCTCCACCTGCTGCGTGGGACCTGCGCGGGGAAAATCGAGGCAACGTCCTTAAGGGGTGGGGGGCGCGACCTCCCGCCCAGAGGAGCCCCATCAGGCCTGGAGGGAGAGCTGAATGATCGGAGCTTACGTCCCCCCAACACACACACACACGGATCAATTTTGCAAAGGAAGGAAGGAAGTTTCCCAGAGGCACGGGCTGGGGAGGATTGCGGAGGGTCCTACTCCCTCCTCCCTCCCTCTCAAAGCACAACCGGGTTGGCAGCGGGGGGGGGGGTTGGGAGGGCGAGAGAGGAGGCACTTACGCACATGCAGATTCATCCCCACACATAAACGCCCACCTCCTTGTCCCGTCCTTACCTGTCCTCCGTTGGGTGGCTAACTTGCTAGGTCCCTTAGTGATGGTGTACATCATCTGCGTTTCCAAGCAGCACCAGATGAATGAAATGTGGGTCAAGGCAGGGAAAGGGGGGGGCGATCTGCCGCACGCGCGCGCCCAACTAGAATAGTTTAGGTTTTTTTTTTAAAAAAAAAAAAGTGTGTGTGTCCTGCACACACAACTTTACATGGCAAGGTGTTTTTTTAACAAAAGCAATAATACATAATCATAACAAGATGCCTCTGTGCGCTCTCCTTTCTCCCCCACGTTGCGCTGATGGTGGTTCCCCCGCAAACCTTCCCAAGTGTTGTTGTTTTTGCTGCTGCTGCCGCCTGTTGCAATGGCAAAGTCTTCCTGGCTTGCCTTTGACTTTAACTTCTCGGCGGCGGCAGCTGGACGCGGCGCGGTTCTCCTTTAACTAGGCGAGTGGGAGCGCGAGCGAAGGAGGCATGCCTGCAACACGCCCTCCCGCCCATCGCGCCTCTTAAAGGCGCAGCGCGGCGCTTGGCTCAGCCTGGAGGTCCGCAGATGACGGTGCAAGAACTTTTCGAAGTCAGAGGTCCCTTTTCATGCGTTGCGCAATTGCACAGCAGGCTTTGAAACAGCGGGAGAAGGTGCGTCGCTAGGCTACTCTCTTGGCTCTCGGGCTTGATTCACACGAGCACGCGAGTGCAGCAGGTTTCTGGGATTCTCGGCACCCCAACAGCAATCCTGAGCTGCATAAAAGTGGGCTGGACCGCTTCATGGCAGCTGACCAGGAATAATATCTGGGATATTTCATTATGTAAATAATCCCCTGCAAGGAGAAAACTACCACATCAGGGCTGTAGTCCAGTACACCCACACGTACTAGATATTTACTTTTAAGGAGAGTAGCCTCTTGTGTGAACTATTGCAGCAAAAAACGCAAGGAGTCTTGTGGTACCTTACAAGACTTAACACATTTGTCATGACATATGCTCTCAGGTCTTATGGTCCACTTTAGCAGATTCAGGTAACTCAACTGTCTTAAGTTGCAGGTATACACTGATGGGATAACTAGGGATAACACTTCATACATCTGATGAAGTGGATTGTGGGCCACATAATAAGAGCGTTTGTCTTTAAAGTGTCACAGTTGGCTATGTTTTTAATTTATCTTTAATGGAAAGGAGGATTCAAAAATTTCATTCTGTGCCTAAGCATTGTGCTCCGTATTACCCCCTTATTCTGCCCCATGCCTAGAGAAGAGAGAGCAATTATTCTACTTGATGATTCAGGGCCAAATGTGTGAACTGGCTCTACTAGCCAGGCTGGAGTAGAGGAACTGAATGCAGAGAAATCAAGGGATGTTTATGCATGTGCCAGTCAGCAGACATTTCTTCCCATTTCCTGATCCATCTTTAATGTTCCTGTGTGCAGTGAAAACATCTTAAGAACTAGCCTGCTGGGTCAAGCAATACGGTCCCATAGACCAGCTTGCTTTTTGTGTATTCTTAACACAAGATAATAATACAAAAATAGCTCTATTTCTGATGTTCAGGCTGTGAGTGCCATTCCTTATGTTGCCAAAATATGGAACCACACATAAACGCATACACAAAATGGGAGGCATCAGCTGGCCTGCAGTGGGGGGAGCAGGAACTCAGTGGTTTGCATGCAGAAGGTCCCAGGTTCAATCCCTGGCTTCTCCAGGTAGGGCTGGGAATATCCTCAGCCTGAAACTCTGGAGAGCTGCTGCGTATCAGTGCAGACAATACTGAGCTAACTAGATTAGCAGTATGACTCAGTAGCAGGCAGCTTCCTATGATCCCATGATTCACAGAAGCACAAAACACAACAACCGTGGGGAATGTAGAACAGGAGGGACTCAAAAACAGACAGGGAGGGCTGAACATGTTTGGAGACCATGGAACGCTGCCTGATTGTGTTCAGGGGAGAATAAAAGAAACTGGGGAGAGGAGAATGGAATGGAGGGGCTGGAATTCGGGACATGCAATATTTTGTTGCATCCTATTTGTGATAATGATGACAATAGCAGGAAAGCAACAGTATTTCACACTCTGTAATATGTACATGTGTGCCCCAAGTATGTATACAAACTCAAGAATAGCTGTGAGCTTGCTTTCGTTGGGTAATCTCATTTATATTATGTCTAAATTGAAACGAGCAATCTCTCAACTCCTCACCAACACAAAGAAGCCCTTCTCTTTCTGACCTTTCATATTTGTCAGTTGAAAATCCCTGTTCACAGCAATATGTCATGGAGAACTGTAGGATGCTCTTGAAGAGTCATTCCCAAAATATAATTATAAATCAGTCTTTTCCAGCACTCTGTTTGAATGGCAATTCTGTATTCAAACTCTGTTTAAATGGCAGTCCTAGTTGTGATCACTTGATGTTCTTGTTCTCTTTTTGAAAATATCTCTATCCATATTCTGCAAATAAAAAAAAAGCAATTGATAGTATAGTATACAATATTACACTGGAATGTTTACATGTTTCTTTGAGTGTCCTTGAATCTTCTTGCCACACCATCCTCTCCTGCTACACCACCAGTTTACTGTTTGGGGAGTCTTTGGGCCAAAAAGCAGCATATAAATTTAACAAAATATAGCCAGCTTATCACTGTGCTCTACAGGACAGAGCATTCTGCAGACACCATCTCATTAGGAGATACCTTATAGGAATCAGCTTTTAGTGCGGCAGAACATATCTTTGGAATTCCCTCCCATTATATACCAGACAAGCGCAGTCTCTGCTGTCTGATGCCTGTTGAATACCTTCCTCTCCAGCAAGCCTTTGAAGTGAATTTTTTTATCCCACTCAGTGAATACGTGAAATCATTTTCATTGTGTTGATACATGACATTGCTTTATGGTTTTGCAGTTTTATTGTAAAACTGCTTCGTGATGTTTTGTAGGAAGCAATTCATAAATGAAAGGAAAAACACAAATAATCAAATTCAATGCTTCATCAAAATATTATGATTCTCCCCCTCCTGCATTTTCTGCCCAAGGCGCTTTTGCTGAAGAGGATTCTACTCTCACCAAAGCTGGAAATAAAACTTTGGTGCTGCTGTTTCCTGCAGTCTGAGGTCCTTCAAGAAGGATGGCAGGTACTCACTGTCGGAGCAGCTGCTTCTTTGTGCAGAAGGTCCCAGGTTCAGGCCCCCGCATCTCCAGGGTATGGCTGGGAGAGAGAACCCTGCCTGAAGTCCCAGAAAGCTGCTGCCAGTCAGTGTGGACAATACTGAGCTTGATGGACCAATAGTATGACTCAGCCAGTATCATGCATCTTCTTATATTCCTATGTATATTAAGAGAAGTGCTTCATGGGAAAGCCAGTGGGCTCTGCCTTGCCTTCACCTTTCTCCATGGGCTCCAAGGTGAGCCAAGTTCAGAGGTGACCTTGGGAATTCCTGCTCTAGCTAGCCAAAGGTCGGCAACGTTGCAAGGGTGCAACGGCAACGTTGTCTGTTTGTAGGTGAAAGGTGCCGCTTTCCTCCCACTGTTGCATTACATGCCCTCTAGCCTACCTAACGAGCACTCGATGCCAAACTATAGAAGAAGTTAAATTAGATGGATGCCTCTTTACACCTCACAAGCAGTTTTTAATTAACTAACTAATTAATAAATAATGTATATTTAAAATGTAGATTGCGACAGCTGGGAAGGGCTGGTAATTCACAAGACCATATGTAGTGGGATTTTAAGCCTTTCTTCTCCTTCTGCAGTGCTGAGGAAACTCTTCTGAAACTGGTACAGTATTTTGCATTGAGAAGAAGTGCTCCCCCCTCCCCACTTTGGCCGAGATGCAGTGACTCCCCTGCACACCCACTCAAAAACAAGTGGCAGTTTTTTTAAAAAAGGGTGGTTTCCCCCTTGAAACTGCAAACGTTTCACCTCCCTTCCTGCTGCAATCCTAATAATAATATAACAAAAGCTGCATGTTAGGTTATGTCCACATTAGTGACTTAAGCAGAGCCGTCTTTCCCATAGGGCTTAGTGGTGCTTTGTGCCAGGGCGCTGGCCTCTCACAACGAGTGGGAGACAGTGGGCTTTGCCGGCGGCCTCCCCTTTCCCTGCATGCCCGCCAGCTGCTCCCCGTCAACCATATGGCTGGCGGGCATGCAGCTTGCCTCCCAAGCCTCCACGGGAGGAGAGTGATCCCTGCAGAGGCTTAGGATGGAAGCTGCAACCACCCATGGCTGGCAGTGTGCAGCTTCAGGCCTCCCCCCACTATCCGTGGTAATTGGGGGGCGCTGGGTGGATATTTGCACCCCGGTGCCGCATCTGCTAAAGACGGCCCTGGACTTAAGACACAGCAAAGTCCTAGAGCCATAGAATTGTAGAGCTGGAAGGGACACCCCCCCACACACACACAATGCAGCAATTTTTAGCAAACCCACAGCCCAGAGATTTAGAATCTCATATTCTACTGACTGAGCCATCTCATTGTCATCCCTTCTTGCAGCTGTGTTTCAAGCCACATTTGCACAAAGTTTCATCTCATCAGAAAGCAGCTGAGGAGGTCTTCTACTGAGAAGGATGGCCTTTTTGGTTTCCCTGCCCCTACAGCTCCCCCCCCCCAATCTATCCACGAAGCTGTCATCTTTGCATACCCATTCAGCTAAACGTGCATTGTGCCAAGCAGCTGTCTCAAATGTTCATATTACCCTGCATCTGCTTTTCTAACCGGATTGAAGCTGGTTTGAGAAAAAGACAGCAGTATTTGTCAAGAATCTACAGGATCAATATGGATCGTGGCTAAGTTTGTGTGAATGTGGCTTCAAAATCTAGCCATGGGAGCCCGCTGGATGTGGAGTAAATGGAAATGGGAACTTGCATTTTGATGCAAAGATGTCTAGTTTGGCCCTTGAGCAACTGGGGGAAAGGGAAATCCTAGTACATACCCTTCAACATTTCATAATGACAAGAGGGGTGTGTGTGCTTGCAGTAGCACCCCAATTCTCATGAAACACCAATTCTTACAGCATGGATTTTTGAGGGTCTGCTGGATTCACATCAGAAAGCAATGTTGGTGGCGCTTTAAAAATTATATAATTGCACCGGTAGCTGGAAATGTTCCAAGGTCCATGTCCTCCTGGAAGCTGAGCTTGTTTACATGAATGAAGTGGATTCAGAGCTGGATTTACCAATGTCTGGGCCATAGGTGAAAACAGTTTACAGATTATCCCAAGGTATGCGGAAGCTTTCGTAAGTTGTGGGCAGATCATCTTTCTTATGTATCGGGCCCCCTATTCATACGGATGCAAAATTAATCCAAGAGTCCCACCCTTCTGGGAGCAGGGGGACACAAACAAGTGTCCTACATTATAGGCGACAATCTTCTAAGCCGCAGGGTTGTCCAGTTGAGAGATTATGGCTGTGCACACATTACTTTTCACTCTGGCTCCAGTGCTCTCCCACTGCTGGCGTTAAAGCCGAGTGCATAGGACAGTGGTTCTCAAAGGATGTGGCAGGAGGGGATGGCAAGTGTGGCAGGAAGATTCAAGGACAATCAAAGAAACATTTAAACATTTCAATGTACTATCCTATAGTTTCAAAATAAATCTTTTTGGATATACCATCAGAAACATTATCTGTGCCTCTCTTCAAGAGCATTGGCTACTCTTCTATGGTTCTCCACAGCATATTGTTGTGAGCGGGGATTTTCAACTCGTTTATAACTATATTTTGGGAACAGTTCATTTCTTATGTAGCTGCATTGTTTTATACTTTCTGGATGCCCCATGATCAAATAATAAAATAGTTGTGCTCTGTGTTCTCAAGTGCTGCTAGTTGTTTCTTTTTATTTTCCAATGTATTTCTTACCGATAAAATATTTGCTGTGATGCAAGCAATTTTTTATTCCGAAACTGTGGCCCAGAAAAAGAAAGTTTGAAAACCACTGGCCTATGACATTAGCCACAACATAATAGTTTTTAATAGTTTAGGAGACCTTGAATTGTTTAAAGTATGCATTATTTTAAGGTGCATTGTTTTGCTGCCCTGGGCTCCTTTGGGAGGAAGGAAGGGATACAGATCTTTAATAATAATACTAATACATTCCAGGATGGTCCCTTCAGCAAAACGGGTATAACAACAAGTCTGACATAACTTATACTTCCATCCACAGTCCTTCCCCCTGCAAAATATGGGGTTTAATAATGATGGACTTTATCTACATTGGCATTAACAAAGTAAGTTTTAAATGTTTGCAAACTCAGAAAAAATGTTACATTTGTCATTTCCCTTTTTTGGGGGGGGGGTGTATAAAATACAAAAACCACTGAAAAGTCAGGAACATGTTATTTTTCCACGAAACTAATGGGAAAATTACAGGATACCTACCATTGCGTACCTATAGGTGGCTCCCTCTTACGGCTTGATAGGAACCCCCAGAGCAGCAATTTCCTAACCGCGCCGCTGGTGTAGTGGTATCATGCAAGATTCCCATTCTTGCGACCCGGGTTCGATTCCCGGGCGGCGCAGGATATTTTTTTTCGTTTTACTTCGCAAACACTATACGTATGTAATATTTGCACGCGCAAACTCGTGATAACAGTTTCCCGCTTCTCCTCCTTTGTGTCACGCGCCTACTTTGCGTCTATATCCGCTCCATGATTTTAAAGCTGTAATTCTACGTGCATATTTAGCTGGGAAGAAGCCCCACTTAAACCCTGAAGAAGGGCATTACTTTCGAGTATACACGAACGGGGAAAAGCTAACTGTATTCAGGGCTCACCCCCATCCATTACATCCAGAATAACCTGTTTTCCAATACAATTTAGTTCTGTAGAGTATTTGTAAAGGATAATACAAACCTAACTTACAGGGTTGTTGTATTATAATTTAGACAATGAATATGAAGTCTTTCAACACAATAAAACTTAATAATAATACAAATTGTTTTTATTATTAACAACATCTCAGAGTACACCAGTTCACCGGCTACTGCAGCAAAAAGGAATAAAGAGCCCTGCGGACTAACACCTTGAAATATCCCGTTTCTTTTTTGCAGCCGAAATTTCAAAGGAACCTGTAAGGCATGAATTAGCTACAGCAGCGCAGACACTTACTAGGGAGTAAATCTATTGTTTATTTGCTAAGCCCAAACACACATTCAAGAAGCCCGCGCTTCCTATCCTTTGAAAATCAAGATCCCCCCAGAAACCTGGTTTCCGGACTTTCCAAGCACCCGCTTGCAAAACCATCGATACCAGGAGGAGGGGCAGAAGTGGAACCAATAGCCACGCTTCCCCCGCGCTGCATTCTGGGAATCGTAGTCTTTTGCTTTGTGGATTCATTTAACTTCCTCGATCTCCTTCCCTCCCTCCCTCCCAGCAGCTCTGAGGACAGAATTCCCAGCCTGCAATCCTTGGGTGCGGGGGTGCGAGCCTCCTTAAAGGTAGACCTAGAGGACGAGCAGGAAAGTCCTTGCAGGCTGCTTGCAAGGGGCACCCAAGCGGATCCTGCAGCCAAACTGTTGCAAGGCGTCCTGCGGCTCTCCTTCTGCTCTGCAAGCGGCAAGTCCCTTCCAAGGACCCCCTCACCCCTCTTTTGCAGGATGAGTGCCGCGTTCGTAGCAGCGGCGGGGGAGAGGAACAAGGAGCCTATCCTGAGGGTCCTCCGGGACTACGTGAACCCCTGCCAGCCGCAAGTCCAGGTGCTGGAAGTGGCTTCAGGCTCCGGGCAGCACGCGGCCCACTTTGCCCAAATGATGCCCAACGTGCTCTGGCAGCCCTCGGATGTGGATCCGAAATGCATCGAGAGGTAAGGCGAGGCGTAGGAGCCTCGCTGCTGGGGCGGACCTGGGAGGCTGTTCGGATGGATCGTCGGAGTGGACTTGCACGGGATTCCCCGCCGGTCCAGTCTGGACACGAGGAGGATCCCCTGCCTGCATCCTGGGTGTCGTCTGAAACGTGTTCTTGACGCGCTTCAGGCCTCATGTGCACTATATACATTGAATGCACGGACTATGCCATGTGGCTGGTAGGTGGTGGGTGTTGCTCCTCCCACCCACTTTTCACAGCTGGCTCGCGGGGGCGGGAGTCTGCTCTGCCAGTGAGTTCCGTGCAGGAAACACACTGGCGAAGCAGCCGTGCCCAGCGGGACTGAGCCCCACCGCCACCACTACCCCGCCCATGAGCTGACGTCACCCAATGACACCAGCAGATTGGCAGCAGGTGGGCTTGGTTAGGGGGAAAGGGATCGGTCTGCATGATGAAGTTATTGCATCCATAAGAGGATGGCACGATGGCTTTCCGTTCTCTCCCCTTCTCTGTCGCTCCCCCACCCCGCAGAATGGACGTACAGAATCTTCTCTGCATTACAGACAATAGTTAAGAAATACATGTCTTATTAGCCTGTGCCCGCCTGTAAGACTAATGCTGGAAATTAATGGTTTTAGGGCTGTGGTCAGTATAAAATATTTCATTTGTATTTATTTAAAGGGATTTAAGTTAAGGGTGCCTTAAAACTGAACCTGGAAACTGGCACCCAATGTAAGCGATACAGGATTGGCATAATAAGTCTGGTCTCTAGCTCCTACTAGCACCCGGGCAGCTGTCTTCTGTACTAAATGGTGTTTTTGAGCTGCCTTTAAAGACAACGCCTTGTAGTGAGCGTTATTGTATTTGTTTGCTTGTTTTTTCTTCTTCTTCTAAGCATCTTTAACTGGTAAAGATCTGAAAGAGCATCTTGAAGGTTTCTTTCTTTCCCCCCATCAGGTTTTCAAAACAAAAAAACAGATACTAAAAAAGAGATAACATGCAATGAAAAAAGAGTGGGGAAGGAGGAGGGAAAAAAGCAAACTCAGGCTCCAGCTTTTGAATCTGCTGTTCTAAAAATGACCAGCAGGGATGGAAGCAGATCCAAAAGCCTAGTGGAATGGCTGTTCCTAGGTGACAGTTGAGGGAGGGCAAAATAATGTAAGCGTAGTTAAAAAGTGTCCCTTAAATTGTACTTGAAAGTGAGCTTGTCCAATAATGATTGGCCAACTTCACAGTTGCTCTGATTCTTGCTACGAAGGCTGGTCTAAGTGGACCTTGACCAGGTCCAGCAAAGCACCTCCTATGCCTCTAAGCAAAGGATCACTGAGCACTGCTCTGTTACACGTTAACTCTTCAGCAGATCTCAGTATTCATTCTGGTTTTGCAAATCTGAAACATATCCTTGGGGCAGGTGGGGCTGGGGAGGAAAGTATACCACGCATGGCTGAAGTCAGAGCCCCTAGTTTAGGGGATAGCGCAGACCATAGCTTAGTGTCAGGCCTATAATTCTTTGAATTTAGTACCAAACTAATATTACATCACTTGTGTAATTAGCAATTGCTTTAGTGGTTGGAATTTTTTTTTGTTAATTAAAGTAAACCATAGTCACAGGATCTGGATTGGGTTCCTGGCAGGATAGGTTGATGGGTATGGGAGCCTTACTACTTCATTCCCACTGCAGTTCTGATCCAGAAACAGCCCCCCCCCAAAAAAACCCCCACAACTTGCTTTTTCCACTGAAAGCAAAGTTTCCATTGGCACCTAAAATGTCCTAAGAACATTCATATATTAAGCTAACATTCTAATAGACATGCTATAAAAGGAAAACAGGATAGGGAGAGGAGGTGAAAGCCAGCTGCTGCTTAATTGGCCAATGGATGAGGACAGGTCAGCCTCCCCTTTTCCAGGAGAGTTGGGGGGGGGCGCGAGAGATAGCCCCACAGTGGCCCTTGGTAGAGGCCTGAGTACTTTTCATTTTAAAAGTTTTTATAAAAGCTGTAGATGGCAAGTGCGATCTGGGAAGAGGCGTTCTGTCTGTGAGAAGCCCCTCTTTAAGGACAACGTTGGCTGCTCTTTCCTTTTTTTAGGAAGGCTGTGGGTCATTTCCCTCCTATGCACAACTTATGCAGGTTTAATTGATTAATTAAACCTCCTTTGCACTTCATTTATCAGCTGGATTTGCTTTATGCTTTCAACTGGTTGGTTCGGTGGTGCAATGAAGCCATTTTATAAATGGGCCTTTAGCTCAGTGGCAGGATTATCTGCCTTGCATGCAGAAGGCTCCAGGTTCAGTCTCCGGCATCTCCAGGTAGGGCTGCATGAAACCCCCAAAGAGCTGCTGCCAACCTTTGTAGAAACTACTGAGCTTGGTGGACCAAATGTTGCTTCCTATGTTCCCACATTCAGACTGTGCAGTTAATGGACTTGTGCAAGGCCTCCTCTGTAAATGGCAATAGACATCTCATACATGAGATCATCCATCCCTGCTTTTCCTGGAGGCTCTCCTGCTGAGAAGGGCCCTGGACTTGTACCCCAGAGTCTCCTACCCTGATGGCACCCCTGTCCCTACTGAGAGCAAGCTGCTGGTGCCGGCTCTACCGTTGACCCTTGCCCCATCTGCAGTCTGGCTCTCTTCCTTCTCTTTCTAGCATTTCTGAATTTATCAGGGCGTACCGCCTCCCGAATGTCAAACCACCCATTTACTTGGATGCATCGCGCAGCTGGGAGACGTGGGGCGGCTTGCGCCCGGACTCTCTGGACCTCATTGTCAACATCAACATGATTCATATCTCGGACATGAGCTGCACGGAGGTGAGGCCACGCTCCTGTCAGCCCGCTTGGCAGTGAAAGCCTGTACTGTGTCTGCTGGGAAGTCAAGCCCACTGAGCTGAATGGGACTTCATATTATTCTGATTTATTTACCCAACCTTCACCCTAAGGTGCCGGGGCGGGTTAGGACAACAGAAACACCATGCTAAAAACAGTTTGAAATGCGGTGCTACAGGAAGTTCTTGCAAAGTATGATTTTATGTGAATTTGATTGCACCCCAGGACTTATTAACGACCGCTCCATTGCGCTTCCATGGAATCATAATATTATTTGTAGCATTGGATTTATGTATCTGCAATAACCATTTGTCCACACTGTATCAATTTCTTTTTAAAGTTGTGGACCATATGGCACCAAACAGGCAAGCCATTGTTCATTTCTGTATCTCTTTTAAGTTTGTAATGTTATATGTGGCAAAAGAAAGCAATTTATTTAAAAAGTTTAAAATGCAATCACAGGAATAAGGTAAGGCCCTAAAATATCCATCTAGGGTGCCAGAAGGTAAAAAGGAGTGTCTTTACCTCTTACTCCCAGGTAAGTGCATATAGTGGGAATGGGGAACTTTTTTCTGCACATTTCTATTAGGGCAATTTGGATAATGCCTTTTGCCTGCCTGATCAAGAGAGAGAAAGTGTGGTGTGAATGAAGAAAGTAGTCAGCTGTACAAAGGTAAAATTTACATTAATGACTCCACCCACCTTTGCTTTTGACCCCGCCCACCAGTAGAATCAGACTGCCAAGCACCACCTGAGCCAAATGCTTGCTGGACCAAGTACCTGGCCCAAGACTGGCTCTCCAAATGCGGCTGAACTCCAACTCCCATCAGCGCCATCCAGTATTGCCACTGGTCAGGGGTGGTGGGAGTTGTGGTCCAGCAACATCTGGAAGCGGGTATCAGGTTGGCAGGGGTCAATTCGATCTTCTCAGGTATGGATCTTCTCAATTTTATGGCCCCTTGGCTCAATGCCCTCTGCAGCGGAACCACCTGCACAACCCTAAATCCAATTCTGCAGGTTGGGGAAAGATAACACTAACTGTTTTGATTTGACATCTTAGAAGCTTCCTGGCAGTAGGTCCAAATCATACCTAGGTAGCTCCTTAACTGGTTTCTACTGGTAAGCAACAACAGGCCATTAAGTCAGGAAATGCTTCTAAACTGGAAGAAAAAAGTGATTTTTAATTCCTTTTAAAGTCAGTAAGTGTGTGTTGCACTAATAAGTAGTAGTAGATGCATGTTTAGCTGTGTGCTAGCAGCAGAACCTTGTAGTCTCTAGTTACTTATGTTACTAAGTCTTGTTCATATAATCATAGACAGTGCCAAGAACCGTGGCACTTAATTCCCCCCCACCCCAGATAAGATTTTAAGAATCTGCTTTTAAATGAAGTAACATCCATTTAGACCAAGGATTGTCAACCTGGTCCCTACCGCCCACTAGTGGGTGTTTCAGGATTCTAGGTGGGCAGTAGGGGGTTCTATGGCACAAGCTGAATCCTCCTTCCATCGAACATTGGTGGGCGGTAAGGAAATGTCACCATCAAGAAAGATGCGTTAGTGGGCCATAGGTATAAGAAGGTTGACCACCCCTGATTTAGATGGTCGATTCGAAAATTCTCAGAATATGCACAACTGATCCATTTGAGAGGGGATGAAAGCCAAAATTACAGTAGAGTAATCCCTTTATATCAAATGGTCTGTGAGAGAAAGCAAGCTTTCAGGTTTGTTTGGGTTCTTCAGCAGGCTGCATGTTAAGGGCCCAAACAAAAACTGGAAGGAAGGAGACAAACCTTAGTTTGCTCATTGGAATAATGGAATGGGGAATGTGTTCTGTGGAGTTTAAGGGTATTAGTCCTATCAGTTCCCACTTTTGTTTTTGTATTTCTGCTTAATCTTCAACCCAAGAGTTCCTACCAACTCCTGGACTTTTTGCAGCCCAAATGATCAGCTATGGCATTCAAGATTTTTCAAAAGAAATAGTCGTTGCAAAGAGAGGAAAGTGAGCTGGATTGGGAGAAGGTTGAGTTGGGGGCTTTAACCCTTAGTCTCTGCTGCTGCCCCGATTGGATGCGCCTTATCCAGCTTCTCATCAGTGAGTTGCAATGAAGGCAGTTACACTTTCCTTGCTTTTGGACTTGAGTGGTCTCTGTGTAGCTAATGCAAGCGCCATCTTGTGGTTCTTGGTTGAATGTCCTTCTAGCTAACAACCTTTCCTGGGCTGTTTGCTAATTTAGGGAACCTGCATCACCAACAGCAGAAATCTAGTGTGTTGCTCCCAGTTGCTTATACACCTACAAATGGTGCACCATATGGCCAGCTGAGGCTTTTAGTATAGCGGCACCAGGCCTTTGGAATGCCATTCCCTTTGAAATCAGACCAACAATTCTGATATTTTGCTGCCGGCAGAAAATGCCTCTGTTTTCCCAAGTGATTTTAGAGAATTAATTAGATTCAGTGTTGGTCATATCTCCTGTGTCTTATGATTTTGTAATTTTATGGTGGTTTAACAAATTTATTATTACACTGCCATGAGACCTTTTTCAATGATTTGGCAGGTTAGAAGTACACGCAGGTCTCGCTTACCGAAAACAATGCGTTTCCTAGAAATTATTAGTTATGAGAGTGTTTGCATAATGAGTTAATAATTTCCATTGATTCCTGTGGGGAAAATTTACACTGAATTTTGACCCCCGAAAGCAAAAAATATTAAAAAATGCTCTCTGATTTCCCTCCCTTCTTCCCTCTGTTCCTCAGCCAACCAGTAAAAGGCAAACAAGGAAATAAAAAAGAAATGTTTTGTTTGGATATCTGAATCTGTTGTGTGTATAGTAAGGTTTGAGTACTAATTCACTGTGTTTGGATAAGTGACTTTTAACACATTGAATGTTCAGAAAGCGGGACCTGCATGCATTCCTACAAATAAATTGATGCAACAGTGAGAGAAATGCACTCTGCACATGCTTAGAGGAAGCACCCTTGAGTCTACATAGAGTCCATTTCCCATTGTTGACCAACTGCATCTATGGAGAGGAGGTAGTCTAAGGTGCCTCTTGCTCTGGAAACCAACTACAATTTTGCAAAACTTACATTGTGTTCTTTTACTATTCCGTAAGGAATCTGCAAGAAATAGAATTTAGATACACAGGAATGATCCTACTGGAAAGATCAGTTGCCACTTTCTTGCTAATTTTTATACATATCCTACAAATGCTTTGTGATTCTCATGAAATCCGCTCTTTCCAAATGTGCTTGTTAACCTATTTCCTTTGCATTTTGTTTAATTATTCCCTGCCTCCCCCTGCCCCCAACCACAGGGTTTGTTCAGAGGAGCAGGAAAGCTGTTAAAGCCTAAAGCGGTGATGGTCACATACGGGGTAAGCTGTCAGTCAGGATCCTTGTAATCTAGATACTGCTGTTCCTGAAGCAGCCTTTGCCAAGTGAGTGGCCTCTAGATATTTTGGACTACAACTCCCATCAGCTCCAACCAGCAGTTAAAGAAAACAAAAAACATTGTGCAAAACTTGCAGTTCCTCCCAATTTGCTCTGTTGTATGAATTTGGCTACATACAGATAATGCCCTGGGAAATTGCCTTCCATTTGCAAGTAGCAGCAGAGGAAGGATTTTTCTCAGGACTTAAAAAGGAGCGGGGAAAATTATATTTACTTCTTTTAAAAAACCCTTGAATTTTTTCCCCCAAAGGTGCTTTTAATGCCACATGTAGTTTTGACCCTGGGCGTGATGGTACAAGGACCCTGAACTCCTTTATGTTGTGTTTCCTTAGAACAGCCTTCCCTAAAGATGGCGCCCTCCAGATGTTTTGGAGTATAAATTGTAGGCTGAAACATTTGGACGGCACAGCTCAGGGAAGGCTGCTCTAAAGTAACCAGAACGCAAAGCTGATGTTCTTGGGCCTCTGGTGGTGGTGCAGAACCTGTGCCAATCCAGATGTAACTGGACCACAACTCCCAACATCCTTGGCCATTGGTCACTCTGGCTGAGAATGAGGGCAACTGAAGTAACCACCTTTTGAGGGCTGCAGGTTTATCCTTTGCAACAGCCTAGTGATTCTGTGTATAGAGATTCTTGTGATGTTTTGCTTCGGTCTCGGGTTTTTTGGTTTTTTTCGAAGTTGGTTGCATTCATTCCCAACAATATGCCATGTCCCCCCCTAGTGGCAACCCTTGGCTCTGCAGAAAATCCAAGGTGCATTTTCTCACACTGCCAACTTTGAGGTAACAGGGCTGATGGTTGCTGGGTTTTTTTTAAGCTTTCTGTAATCTAAGCCCCCCTTAACTTCTGAAAGCTTCATTAAGAGGAACTTGGCTGTCTCAATTCTTAGATTTTTTTTTTCCAGTTCTGAGTTAAGGGGTGGCAGGACAAAGAACCCACACATTATTTGATTTTTATAAAAACAACAACACTTTTTAAAAAAATAAAAAATTGATTGTTTGATACCACTTTGTCTTAAACTGTTTGGTGTGTTTTCCCCCTGCCTGATTCCACCCCAAGCCTTATGCTGTGAATGGCTGCATCTACCCACAGAGCAACGTGGACTTTGATTACTACTTGAGGCAGAGGTAAGGAGGAGCTAGGCCAAATCGAAGGAGTTACTCATAGCATATAAAGCCCTCAGCAGCTTTGGAACTAGTTTACTGTGCCCTCTCAGCCGTTTCCATCTGCAGAAAAGGCATTTTCAAAAGTCCTGCATAATGTTCATTCTGCAACTGCAAGGAATCTTCACTTTCAGCATGGCAGTAGGTACCATTAGGAACTCCCTGCCTACTGATATTAAGCACTATGGCTGGTGCTTGGTAAAAAAAACCCTTTTTTGTTGTTGTTTTTGTTTCAGCAAGTCTAGCCAGACATGTAATTTTATCAGGCTCAAAGATCTGTTGGTTTTTTATGTATATTTGGATGGTTTTATTTATGTCTACTGTTTCTCAAGTCTCTGGGTTCTGGGGTTACCTTTGCTATTTTTAAATGTTTATTTTATACCATTTTATGCAAATGGCTTAGAGATTTATTTATTTTTGATTGAACAGTATATAAAATAAGGAAGAGTAGTGTGGCTCTACTCCTGAGTTTTACTAGGTTGACATCTGCACCATCCATTCAAAGCACTCTTATACCACTTTAAACAGTCATGACTTACCACTATGCATCCTCAAGATTGTAGTTCATTGAGCATTGTTAGGAGGCCCCCATTCCCCTCACAGAACTACAGTTCCCAGAGTTCCCTGCGAAGAGGGATTGACAGTTGCACCACTCTTGACAACTGTAGCTCTGTGAGGGAAGTCGGGGTCTCCTGGCCACACTTGGGGAAGTCATGACTGCTAAGGCGGTATAACACTGCTTGGCATGTAAAGCACAGACATGGCCCAATTCAGGCCATCGTTAGCCACACACGCAGAGCTACAATTCCCAGAGTTCCCTGGGAAGAGGGAGTGATTGTTAAGCCATTGTAGATATCACCTCAAGCAGGTTTCTGACATGGGTGGGTAGGAAACCCTCATGTGGAGGCAGCAGTGTTGCTCTCTGTATGTAAGCACCTCTTGAATACAGTGATTGACTTCATTCTCTCTCTTTCTTCTCCCCTCCACTCCCAACCACAGAAACCCAGCCTGGGGCCTCCGGGACACGGCTTTGCTGCAGCAGCTTGCTGAGATCAATAGGATGTGGTTGGAGAGGATGGTAGGTGGTCATAGGAACCTAAAGAATGGGTTTTGGGGGAGGGGGAGTGTGTCGCCCCACAATTATTGTTTGGCTCTTCTTAGCTCCGGCTAGCATGGCTAAGGGACGCGGGTGGTGCTGTGGGTTAAACCACAGAGCCTAGGACTTGCCAATCAGAAGGTCGGCGGTTCGAATCCCTGCGACAGGGTGAGTTCCCGTTGCTCGGTCCCTGCTCCTGCCAACCTAGCAGTTTAAAAGCACGTCAAAGTGCAAGTAGATAAATAGGTACCGCTCCGGCGGGAAGGAAAACGGCGTTTCCGTGCGCTGCTCTGGTTTGCCAGAAGTGGCTTAGTCATCCTGGCCACATGACCTGGAAGCTGTACGCCGGCTCCCGAGGCCAATAAAGCGAGATGAGCGCCACAACCCCAGAGTCGGCCACGACTGGACCAAATGGTCAGGGGTCCCTTTACCTTTACTAGCATGGCTCAAGGATCTGGGAAGATGGGCACCTGTCAGGGATGGGTGTCAGGAGCATAAGTCACACGACATCAGTAAAGTTAATTCTTTATTCAAGGAAGCAAGTTCTGCTTAGGTGGCTAGGTGTAATAATCACAGCATCCCTTCCCAGTAGATCTTGCCCTAATGAGGCAGTTGCGATAACTGAAGGTCCCTGCCTTCCACAGCTCTCTAAATCTCCTCCTCCCCTGGGTCCTTCCCAAGCTCCTCCCTATTCTGGTTCTGGGAGACCAGCGGGGAGGGGATCTGGTCGCAGCAGGAGCGGGTGACACCCTGACTTCTTCACCAGCCTGACTCATCTCTGCTTCTTGGCCCCTCTCCTCTCTAGTCTCCTCTTCTGGACTGCTCTCTGCCACAGCCTCTTCCTGCTCACCAAACCCTGTTGCCCCTTCATCTTCCGACACCTCCTCCCGGTTTGCTCCTCCTTCTGCCTCTGACCACTCTTTGTCATCCCACCACCAACCCCCTGGCTCTGAGCCTTCTTCCCCTGGGAGTTCCTTTGGGGTTCCCCAGCTGGTTTCTCCCACCACTGAAGTGTTGTTGGCCAGGTGTGGAGTAGCACACCCCTGCGAATGGCAGCAGGATATCTGTGGGTGAGGGAGGGGGAAATACGTGTTGCAAATCGATTTGGGAGGAGCAAATTTGTCTCTTGGCGAGTGCCTTCACTATGAGAACACCGTGGCTGTGTTCTCCCTCCACTGGGAATCAGTTGCTGGGAACAGCAGCTGGAGGGAGTGTGTAGCTGAAGACCTGGTAGTCTTCTGGTTCGCCATGGTGAGAATGCAGGGCTGGATGGGCCTTTGGTCTGATCCAGCAGGGCTCTTCTTGTCTTGTTCTGAAGCAGAGTGTGTTAGACATTCTTGTGGGTCAGGTGTGAGGAACCTTTGCCCTCTGCATGTTACTGAACTACAACTCCCATCAGCCCCAGCAAGCATGGCCAACGGCTGGGGCGGTGGGAGTTGTATAGTTCTTCAACAGCTGGATGGCTAAAGGGGGTTGCAGACTTTGGGCTCTTAAATTCCAGTGCAGCACAAAAATTTGACATCCCCACCTTCCATTCTTCAGCATTGTTGTGGCGCCCCTGCAGTGTGGCACCCAGTATCACTGCACCGGTTCCACCACCCTACAACCGCCTCTTCCAGAGGTTTCCCACACATGCTGGGCTCTCCAAGCAATTTAGGTTCCTGACCCTCCAGGGTTCTGAGCCTAAGAAACTGCCTTATATTGAGTCAGACCATTAGTACATCCCATTCTGTATTGCCTGCACTTGAGTGGTTCTCCAGAATGTCAGAAAGGGTTCTGTGCCAGGGCTGCCCAGAGATGCTAGGGACTGAGTGTGGGACCTTCTGCATGCCAGGTAGATGCCCTACCACCGAATTATTGTCATTGCCTACAGGAGCAGGGCAGGTTTGCCAGTACAGAAGTTCAGCCCCCAACATGTGGGGAGCTGCAGGAGAGAAGAAAGTCATACAAGGGAAGGAGAGGGTCTAGGGAATGTGCCCCTCACTCTCCCCACCCCCTGCAATGAGAATCTGGCTTGGAGGGGGAGACACCTGAAGAGTTGAACTGTGTGCCTGCATCCATATAATGTGGCTGCCAAGTATCTCAAGTAACCTCAAGATTTTCTGCTTCCAGGTCGACATGCCTGCAAACAACAAGTGTCTTGTTTTCCGCAAACACTAAGCCAGCCCATCCACTTTCTCTGCCAAGGAGAAGGGACCACCAAGGACGGTCAAAGTGTCGCCTGCCATCGCCAAATTTGCTCTGTGTCTGTCGTGCTCAAGCCCACCAGGTTTCTAGTAGCTTCTTCGGCTCCTGGGTGAAATAGCTCTTGGTGAGATGGGAATGATGTCCTGTGTGAAGATCTGCATCAGGAGAGAAAAGCCTTTACAGAGAATGGAGCTTTGCCCAAAGGTTTCTGGCCAGTGTTGAGCTAGCACAGGGATGGAGGAGCTGCAGTCCTCCCAGATGTGCTTGGACTCCCAATTCCCATCAGCCCCCAGGCAGCATGGCCAGGGGAGGAGGCAGGGATGGAGGGAACTGTGAGCCCAGGCACATCTGGAGGGCCTGCGGGTCCCCCAGCTAGCCCGTTCATGCTTCGATTTTGGTATTCGCTGCTGGTTTCGACATTGTGGGTTAGACATGGGCATCCATGTACCCATCTCAAACCACCTTTGTCTCTTGTGCATGGTTATTACCTTTTGCCTGCTTCAGTGAAGGCTTTGTTTTCAGGCCTTCTTTGATGGAGACCTCAATGTCTTTTGACCCTGCAACTGTGACTTTTGGGTTAAGAGGGGATTTCGGAGTAGAAAATATTACGGAATATGGGAGGAAGGAAAGCTCAGAATGACACTTCCCCAAGTAACCGAAGGCTATCGTGCAGAACTAGATGGGAAAGATGGATTTGATGACTAGTACTCTTTACAGTCCTCCCATTGGAAGAGGCTGGGACTGTTTTCCTTTCCTCCTTCTTCCCACCCCAGCCTCCAAATTCTGCTGTGTTCCTTTTCTTCCCATGCTCCTTAGAGCAAAAGTCAATGCCACAATGTGCCAACAACCCACCCAGTAAAGGAGAATGGGAACTCTTTGGCCTTTCAGTGGTTGTTGGACTCCAGCTCCCACCAGCCCCAGCCTACATGGCCAGGGGTGATGGGAGTTGTAGTCCAACATCATCTGGAGGGCCACAGGTTAGCCATCTCCCTGAGCAAAAGAGGTGCAAACCCTCAATCTCATCAGCCTCATTACTCTGCTTATGAAGGAGTGGCTGTAGGGGGGGGGGGGACTTTATTTTTTTTGGCGATATGGAGGCCTGCAGATTCCTCCCCTGCACTCATGATTAGGATTTTACACCACATGAATTCTGGCAATACAACACCAGACACATCCAGATAAACGGCATGCTATGAGATTGCTGGAGCTGTACCATTTGGGACTGCAGGTGTGGGCTGCACAATTGAATCCCCCCCCCCATCAAAATATCCCTGCCCAGGGAAAACTAGGATGTGAAGGGAAATGGCACTATGCTAGCCTTTCCCCCAAGAGTTTCATTTTCTGAATTCAAGAGAGTTTTAACAAAGTTGTTAAAATACTGGGTATTCAATAATGTAATTCCATGCCTGTATTCTGAAACGCTACCACCCCAGTAACATCATACCCACCTGCATCTGTAGGTTAGCTTACAGTCTAGCAGCTTTAATATGTCTTCAACTGAGTAATTTCCCCCCCTCTTTGCCTGTTCCAAGTGTTCCTGAAAAGAGGTAGCAAATCACTCCAGCACATCTTTTAAAAAATCTGTATGAAGTAATAGTTCCCTCTAGTGGTGATCAGCCACTAGAGCAGCAACAATGTATAGCTAAGGGCTGAGCTTATGGGAATAGCAAGGAGGAATAACTTTGCCGGGGAGATCTGTGTGGATGTAATACTGTGTGGACTCTGCTGCATTTGAGTGCAAATAAATATATTGCTTGGGTATTGCTATGTGAGAAATGTATTCATTTACTGTACTCGAATGAAGTACCAGAGCTTTACTCTCCTACGTAGTCTAGGTTGATGACAAGCAAAGCCGAAGTTTAGATTAAATATTTGTACCTCCACTTTTCTGTTATAATAATGTTCAAAGCAGCTTCCATAACAAAGGAGTAAACCTTGCAATATGTAACCTGAGAAGATAAAATTTGATCCAGAATCCATCTCTGAATATAAGAGCCTACTGGATCAAGCAAATGACCCACCTAGTCCAGTATCCTGTTCTGACAGTTGCCCAGGCAGGGAGACTCAAACAGGACCTGAGAGCAAGAGCACGCTTCACTCTTGAGCTTCCAGCATCAGGCAGTCATCAGAAGCATTTTCCCTCCCACACTAGAACAAGAAAGGGTTCATGCAGGCTTTAAGTGGTTGTTTTTCCGTCCATTGCTCCACACAGCAAAATAACCCCAAACTGATTGTCCAAATAAGTGTGGCTCTGCATAGGATTGCTTGTGATGGGGAGGTGATTCTGCTTTGGCCAGCACTGCTGTAGGCCCACAATATTGCTTTAAGACAGTCCTTGATGTTGCTGAACTACAACATCCACCATCCCGGGCCATGCGGAGGGCAATTTCCCCATCCCTGCCTTAAGAACAAGTCCAAAAGTGGAATAGCCACATGAGCACTGCAAATCAATGCCAAAAAGGATCTAGTTTCCTCATCCAGCCACATATGGGACAGGTGGTTGTCACTTTCTGTTTCTCCCTTAGCAATTGTTCTTCCTTCCTTAGGAAGGTCCCTCTCACATTTTGCAAACTCTGCTCCCCACCCGCATCCGGCTACAGTAAGCCTGTTTCTCCCCGTTCCCTTTGCCATTATTTGATGGGAGGCTAGTCCTCATGACCTTTTTAGCTAGAATTTGCTTTTACAACAGGAAAGAAAGGGGCTGGTAGAGAACAACCTCCAGTGTAAAAGGAACACAGGATTTCCTTTTCGTTATTATTATTATTAATTCCACATAGGCTGGGCTGGAGGGATGTCACAGGCGCAGATAAATTACAGCTCTCTCTCACACACAAAAACAGACAATAGGTAGTTACAAGCAATAATGGAGCTCATTGAAACAGTAGTGATAATAACTGAAAACATCTAAAAATGAGAGGCAGGTCCGTGAAGGTGGCATGGAATAAGGATTCGCCCCTCTGCACTCTGGACCCACTTGGAGGCTCATGGGCTTTCCAGGAGCGCCAGATTTGTCCTGCCAGTCTCCAACCCAGTCCTTGCATAGCTGCAGCACAGCACAAGAAAAGGAGAGCAGAGTCTCTTGGGGAAAGGGACGTCAGCCTTTGTCTGCCTTCCCTTCTCTGCCACAGACAAGCAGCAGCTGTCACTGCCGCCCATGCTAGTCCTGGAACCGGTTGAGAAGTTCGCACGTCTTCTTCTCCAGCAGTTCGTGGATCTTCTTGACCCGCTTATCATTGGCGGCCCGGATGTAGCTGTTGGGGTCGAGGACCGCCATGCCTTCCTGCACCTCGCCCATGATGATGAGGGGCCCATCCTCAGTGGTCATGTTGGGGCAGGGGCAGTTCCAGTCCATATCTGTCAAGGTCACCTCCAGGTACTTGATGTTGAAGAATTTGAGGCCCATCTTCTCGTCCTTGAGGATGTCATCCAGGGCAAAGCGGGCAATGCCAGAATCCTGGTCCTCGATGATCTCCATCAGCCGTCCCACGATGGCGAAGTCGCTGCGGCAGAGGCTGGGCACCATCTTGCTCTTCAGACGGCAGGCTTTGCACTGCAGCGTCTTGGGGAAAGGGCAGACGTCCTCGCAGCTCTCCTTGCCGTCGAAGTTGTTCTCGTTGCCCTCGCAGCCGCCGTAGATGAAGGAGTGGCACTGCTTCATCAGGTGGTTGTAGGCCCAGCGGGGCTCCCAGTTCTTACAGGGGCCCTGCACGATGGGGAGAGTGCAGAGGTTGACGGCGTTATTGACGCAGGCCAGTTGGCACTCTTCGTAGGTATCGAAGTGGTTCTGGTTAGCCCCACAACCGCCATAGCGGAAAGTGGTGCACAAGCCTCTCTTGGAGTCAAAATGCCAGCGGACTTGGTAGGCCTCGCATTCCTGCTTGTCAGGTTCCTTCAGGCACTCGCCAGGCGGGAGCTGAGGAGGGCTGGATGCCTTCGGCTCCCCTCTGGAGTGCTCTCTCTTGACAACAGACAGCGGGAAGTCCGCCCGCAGGAGGCCGGCGGAGTTCCTGGCCGTGCAAGTGTAGATCCCGGCGTCCTCCGGCTGGGCGTTGTAGATGACCAGCTGGCCGATGTTGGTCACGACCACGTTGCCATACATCTGGTCGGGCCGCATGATGAAGTTTTCCTGGTGGTCGCTCTGCTTCTCCCACGTGATGTCGGGGCGCGGCCGCCCACTCACATCGCAGTGAAAGCTGACTGTGCCCCCCACGTAGACCAACTGGTGGAAGGGGTTGTTGTAGAGGGCCGGCGGTATGGGCAGCTCAGTGCCTGCGCCAGGCGTCGGGTGAGCCGTGGTCTCCATCGGCACCGGGCTGGTGTTGGGCCAGGTGAAAATGTACTTGCACGGCACCACGGCCAGGCTGATGCCCCGGATGCAGGCCTCGGCATCCATGTAGCACTTGTTGTAGTAGGTGAGTCCGTCGGAGGCGCAGGTGAAGTTGGGTTCCTTCTCGCACCTGTCCTTGCACTTGCAGACGGGCTGCCCGTCCCAGATGTCACAGTCCGAGCCCTGTTGCGTGCACACAAAGCTCTCGCATGTGGCCTCTTGCACCAGCTCCAGCGAGGAGAGGCTTCCGTCCGCGTAGCGGGCTGCCACACAGCTCCGCAGGCCACAGACGTTGGTGCAGCATTTCTCAAAGCCTTCGCAGTCCTGCAGAGGAGGAGGAGGAGCAGAACTTTTAGATTTGAGTGAATCGGCATCGTTTTTCCCACCAAACTAGGTGTGACAGGGCCTTTTCGGTGGTGGTTCCCCAGTTGTGGAATGCCCTCTGTTGTGAGGTGAGCCTGTCTCCACCCATTAACTTTTGGAAGAATTTTAAAACACACCTGTTCACACAAGCATATCTGGTAGCTGAAGAATACTGTTCCTGGTAATCCTGAGATAAAATAGCTAAATTGGCAGAGCATGAGACTCTAATCTCAGGGTCGTGGGTTTGAGTCCCACGTTGGGCAAAAGATTCCTGCATTGCAGGGGGTTGGACTAGATCCTCGTGATCCCTTCCAACTTTACAATGATATGATAGCTGGATGGAAGTATGCTTTTAACTGCTATTGCTTTTAGAATGTTTTCAATTGTAAGTTTTAACATTTTAGGAATGTTTCTGCTTTGTTTTTAAGTTGTGTAACTGTTTGCCACCCAGGGCTCCTTAGGGAGGAAGGTGGGGTATGAATTCAAATTCAATAAATAAATATGCATATAGGAAGCTGCCTTATACTGGAGTCCAACTTCAGCCCAACTAGTTCAGACAAGGATTTCAGACAAGGAACTATCCCAGCCCCGCCAGGGATTGAATCTGCATGCAAAGCAGATGCTCTATTACGGAACTGCAGCCATTCTCAAGGCAGTTCCCACTCCATGGAAATAACAAAATATGCAAGAAATGGCATCTCCTATAACAATTAAATCACATTAAAAAATAGCTCACAACCAGAAGTTTAACAACAAAAAACCCTGCTACTATTTGGCAGAGTAATCCTGTTGTTTTATTGGACAGATGGTGAGTTATCTGGATTTTTGTATTTGGGGGCTGGGTGGTGGTTTGGCTGGCTTCTTATTAATCAGTTATGTGTGGTTTTGTATCTTACTTTTATTCTGGAAGCCTTTATTCTAAACCTATCTATCATCTATCTATCTATCTATCTATCTATCTATCTATCTATCTATCTTCTATCTATCTATCTATCTATCTATCTATCTATCTATCTATATCTATCTATCTATCTATCTATAGTAAGCAGTGAGTGCACACTAAGTGCAAAATGAAATCAGCTCCCATTAAAACAGCCTAATTGTTGTTTTTTGTTAATGTACTGTACAGCTTAAAATCAATAAAACAAACATAAAAAGCAAATAAAACAGATTCAGGGACTTCATACACATAAACCAGGGCCCAATTTCATGGGTCAGGAGAAACCTGGGCAAATAAATTAATTCTATGCTGGTGCTGAGGGGACACTTCTGTGGTGGTTTCCAAAACCTTGCTGGCTCACTGCAGCCAGAGTGGTGTTGCGGTGCCTTTTCCTTCTCTAAACTGTGGCCATGATTTTTCTTAACCCCCACAGTCCGCTTCTCCCATACAAGTTGTGGTGAATGGGAGGGAATTAGTTACACCAGCGGCAGGACTGGCATACTTGAGGGCCCCTTTGTGGGAGAATGAAGGTCAACAAAGAGGTCTTGCTGATTCTCATTTGCCCCCAAAGTGCCCTGTTTCCACACACTACCACGGATACATCCACCCCTGTGGAAGGTCCCAGGTTTGATCCCCAGCACCTCCAGGTTAGGACTGGGAATGTCCCCTGCCTGGAACCCCTGGAGAGCGGCTGCCAGTCAGTGTCAACAGAACTGAGCTGGATGGATTCAATATAAAACAGCTTATTTTGCTTTTGCGGGAAAACCATAGTAGCTCAGTCCTAGCTCAACATCTGCTTTGCATGCGGAAGGTCCCAGGTTCAAATTCTGGCCTCTCCCAAGTGCTGCTGGGGGAGATCCTTGCCTGAAAGGCTGAAGAGCCTCAGCCAGCCAATGTAGAAATTACCAAGCTAAATGGACCAATGGGCCTGATTCAGTATAAGGCAGCTTCTGAGGGTTTTCTGTGGGTGTGCCAGTGATGTTAAGTGCCATTCTGCAGGAGAACCTCCTCCTGTTGGCAGAGCAGCAGTTAAGCAGCATCTATTGGCCCCTCAGCTGACATTCATCTTGCTTTAGGATTGTGGCCTAAACCACAAACCCCTTGAAACAAGCAAGGAAGGAAAGGGCCTTGATGGAGTAATCCTCCGCACACAAGGGGGATTAAAAAAAAATTGAATATGGAGGCCCCTTCGGTTCCCCCCCACCAACCTTTTAACACCTCAGTGAGAACTAGAGCAGGTTCAGGGATGAATTATTTGGCTCGAAGGGAGGGAAGTCTGTGGTCCAGAGAATGCCACCCATCTCCGGATGAGGCAGCATGGCTTGTCTAGGGCTGTCAGCACCTCCCTCTGGCATCCCATTGAAGCAAAAAAGGGAGGCAGAGAGAGCTCAGGAGAGGCTCAGACAGGAGAAGCATCTCCTGGCGAACTCCCAGCTTTTCTGGAAAGGGCCTTTTTCTTTTTTTAACCTCATGAATCAGCTCATGTGTGAGGAAGAACAAAATGGATGCCCCGGTAGTAGGCCGCTTCACCTGTGCTCTGCCCCTGTGTCTAAATACATAGCTGCCTGTGTAAGGCCCCATCTCCTCTGTGCAACTACAGCAGCAGCATAACCACCTTAAACAGCCATGACTGTTTAAAAGTCATGTTTAAAAATCAGTGATACTGATTTAAGCACATAGTGCAGATGGGGCCTACGGGCCTCCTCTGGGTTGTGACCATAGCTGTTAACTATTCCCTTTTCTTGTGAGGAATCCTATTTGGAATAAGGGAATTTCCCTTAAAAAAAGGGAAACGTTGACAGCCATGGTTGTGACCTAGCAGAAACAACATCCCCAAGTCTTCCTATATGCTTATATATGCCGCTGTCAAGCAACCTGCCTCTAATACACACATCTACAGTGCAGGCTGGTCCATAAGGGTGAATGTGGCCCATCAACCTGAGCTTGCCTGCAGCCACCTGCCTACATTCTTATTGCAACCAGTCCTGGGAGCTGTCCTGCCTGTCATCTTCTTCTTCCTTCCTGAGTCTCAGTGTTGTCACTGTAGAACTAAACAGGGAGGAGGAGGAAGATGGGGACAAAACCAGAATTAGTGGCTCTGCTTGCAGTTTAATTCAGTTGGCTCTGGCTCCATTGACCCTTCAGTTCCCTTAACCAGGCCTCGGCAGTGGAGGACCTTGGAATCTCAAATTTCAGTGGTGCTTTGTGCAATGCCAAAATCTGCCCCTTTGCCTCCCATTGCTTTTCATTGTTGTGGCACCTGCCCCAGAACCTCTGCACCCAGTGCAACTGAACCAGTCGCACTCCCCTAGATCTGGCTTTGGCCTGGGGAACCTGTGGCCCCCCAGGTGTTGTCAGAATCCATCTCCCATCATCCCAGACCATTGGCCACGTTGGTCATGCTGGGCTGATGGGAGGCGTCGTTCAACAATGTTTGGAGGACCACAAGCCCCAACCATGCTCTAAGCTGTGGGGTACAATTTTACCTCTGAGGTACTTGTGCTCTCACCGGGGGGGGGGGAGGGGTGGCATTGCTGCTTCCTTATCACATAAGAAGTTGCTTGACTAAAATTGACCCTGACTGGGGTGGGGATGGGGGAACCAGTTTACCACTTTGAGCAAAAAAGATGTTTTTGGACGGTCTCTCACACAAGGGAATGAGAGGAAGGGAGGGATTAATTGCAAAGAATCTTTCAACTCCCTTCCCAGACAAAAACTAAGTAGCACAGCCACAATTTGACAAAGCTGATTGATTGATTGATTTCTATACCGCTTAATATGTTAAAAAATATTTCTAAGTGGTTTAGAGAAAACTGAAGCAACAACAGACAACTTAATCAAAATATTACAAAAATAAACAACTGCATATAAAAATTAATAGAAAGTTACTAATATATTTTAAAAATCAGCATCAGTTCATTTTCCTTCTGACACACCCTCCCTCTCAGCCTCCAGGTTCTCACCCAGGGTCCAAACAAACTCTCAGATCATCCAGGAAAGTATTACAGGGAGAAGAGTTCCTGGAAACAGCAGACATCACCCTAGTCTCTCACTCTAGACTTGCTTTCTATAGGCAGGTGGATGGCACCTTCTCTGGCTACCCACAACTGTGTCCCATTCAACTGTACTCTCCACACCCAATTCCAGGTACAGTAGGTTTGCCGAGTTTCCCAGGAGGTCCAAAGTTTGGGAAGAAGGTCCCCACCTCCGCTCACATCCTCTGTCCTCTCTTTCTCCTCCTCTAGTTGCCATCACATATGCAAATATATATATTTCCAGTTATGTGGGGGACTGATAAGAGAGATGGATGGCAAAAGCAGAGGATGGGGCTTAACCAAGTATTTGAGGGTGGGTGTTAAAGCCAGAGTCATAGAGGATCCTATTCTGGTTTCCTAGCAACCGCTTGCACCTCCCAAGGAAGGAAGGACCACTTCACACAAGAAAGACTTTCCTACATGGAAACATATTGTGTGTTGTTTCCTATGTGATGGTTTATACTGTGTCATATTAGGAGTGGGGAGATGCGGGTTCAAATCCTCACTCAGCTGACTGGGTGACCCTTGAGTCTCTCTCTCTCTCTCTCTCTCTCTCAGTCTAGCCTCCCTCACAGGATTGTTGTGAGGATAAAGGGAGGGAGGAGCAAGAAAGCATATGTGCTGCCTTGAGCTCCTTAATGGTTTCAAATGTAATAATGAAAATGATGACAATGCATGGAATTCTCCACATGGAAGTGATGTAGGGGCTTCCATTCCCTCAGCAGCAATTACCATTCCCATCTGTCAGTGGCGACTGCACCATTAGCATGAATGGGTACTGCTCCATTAGGGTGAACAGGGAACTGCCTCACCAACCTATGTCTGCCCACCCAACTTGCCTGCCTTCTTTGAATCAGATAATTGTAGAGTTGGAAGGGACCCCGAGGGTCATCTAGTCCAACCCCCTTGTAAAACTCAGCAGAGGAGAGGATGGGCCAGGAATTATTTGGCACTGCCTGTCATTGGCTCGCACGCCACCTACCATTCGCCTCTCTGCTCTCCACCCCACTAGTCCCAAGGGGCATTGGCACTATGCCCACCTGTGCTGTACTAACAACACCAGTGATATGTCTACTTGCCATGCCAGCGCCACCTGTCCTGGGGCAATGCAAGTGTGAGAAAGAGCCACAATGTTGGCTTCTTCCACATGTCTCAGGAGTGTGGGAATGAGGCACACTGTAGTAACTTCCACACTTGATGGAGTACTGTTAGATACTGCCCTTGGACTGTGTGGTTTACAAAGCAACTTCCTTTTCTCCTTGAGTCGCCTGGCTCATTCTGAGCTATGCATATACCTACTATCATGCACGCAGGCACCCACGTACACTGCAGGCTGCATACAGATAAGGTGCAGAAGTTCCCATGACCCTGGCTGTTCACATGGAGGAGGAAAAGGGACAATGTGAACCAGCCTATCAGCTTAGTCCTAAGGCTGAGCAAAATGTCACAGTTTCCCAAACTGGAATGTATTCATGCCCACATTCATGAGCATTGGTTCCTCCACTGCCCACCCCCTTGGAATTGCAGCATTTGGTCAAGGATGACCCAAGATATGATCTCCTTCTTGGAGGTACACCAAAAGCTGCCATACTCAGACCATCTAGCTCAGCTTTATCTAAAATGGGCTCCCATACTGGATAATTTCCCAGCCCAACTTGAAGATGTTGGGAGAACTGAACCAGAGTTCTTTGGTGTGCAAATATGTGCCCTGTCACTGAGCCATGACAGATTAGCACTGGGGAGTTCTCTTGTGCAAATATCATTTGCGCTCATCCGAAGCTCCTAAGAGTTTCTTTGCACATAAGAGTTCCGTGGTTGATGGTGCCCCATGGGTCAGAACTGTTTTTCTCTCCCATTCTGCCATCCTTACTGGCACCCAAAAACCTGTCACCACTTCGGGAGTCAGTCCCCCTGTACTGCTCCAGGGGCACAACATATCATTAGGTGAAGAAGGGGTACTACTTGCCCCAATGACTTGATTAGACACCCCTATTTCTGTGACCCATCTAGACTAAAGGACATCCTGCATCTGGGAATTGCGCGTGAGAGAAGGTGCGCAAAACAACAACAACAACCAAAAAAAAAACCAGATGGAGGGAGAATTGATTACAGCTGCAACTTTTATACCCAGGCACATTGATGTTTTGAGTTTTATGCAAAAGAGGGAAGGTGTGTAGCTTCCGAAAAGAAATAGAAAAATAATCCTAAAATGATGTAGGCTTATTAGCCTAACAATCTGCAGTATCTCTGAAGCATCCAGAGAAGCAAATAAAATAGATCCTCTGAGCATGTACAGAGTGCTGAGTAAATGCAGGCACCGTCCCTTTGCCCTTGCTGGCAGAGAGAAGGAACATAGGAAGCTGCTGAATTCTGAGTCAGACCACTGGGTCTATCAAGACCCTCCTGTATCTCGGATAGGGTTCTTTCCAGACCTCTTAACAGAAGGTCTTAGAAAACAAAAACGAAAAAACTCGAGGGAAGCCAGATTCTCAGCTGCACCATAAAGTTTATTGAGCATATAAAGCTGCCTGATGCTGTGTCAGATCATTGGTCTGTCTAGGACAGCACTGTCCACTCTGACTGGCAGTGGTCTCAGCAGAGTTGGGAATGAACGATGCCTATCGGGGACTGTTTTAACTGGAAACGCCAGGGGCCGATCCTCAGACCTTCTGCCTACAAACCAGGGAAGGGCTGTGGCTCAAGGGCAGAGCATCTATCTGCTTTACATGCAGGTGGTCCCAGGTTGAATCCCGAAAAATCCTGAATGCAAGGGAGCCACTCCTGCGCTTTTCAGATGAGGCACCTTCCTAAGCCTCCCTCGGTGACAAACCCTCGAGCGATGCGACCTCCCGGGCTGAGCTATTACTCTTTTGCCATAGAAGGGCATTTCACCCGAGGGGAGCACAGCACCACCCCCTGCTGGCTAGGCCCGGAACTGCGCGCCGAAGCTCTCGCAAAGCGGGTGGGCGAGAGAGCGAGCGAGCGAGCTCACCTACAGCGTCCCCGACTCACCTGATCGGCCTGGCACTCCCTCTCGCAGGTGCTCTGCGCATCCACCCACAGGTTGGGGTTCAGCTGGTTGGGGCACACCCCTAGGTGGCTCATCCTGATTGGCTGCAGGCTGGCCCCTTCTGCCAGGAGAGACAGCAGAGACAGGATGAGTGAAGGCAGCATGGGGTCGCGAAGGTGCTGCTCCCCTCCGAGCCGTCGCTGGCCGCCCTCTCGCTTCGAGCCCTTCCCGAGGAAAGTCCAAAAAGGCATCCAGCCGCGCCACCAAGCTCCTGCCAGCCACTGCTGCGCCTCCTTCCTTTTTTTGTGTGTGTTCCCCCACCCCCAAAACCCAGGAAGAGTCTTCCACTTTTGCCTTGTGTGATAGACAAAACAATCACATTTGCAAGGAGGCTGCGGGGGGGGGGGAGAGAAAGAGAGAGTGGGGAGAGGAAGGTGAAGGGAAGGGAGGAGGAGGGGGAAATAACAAGAAACCAAAGAAAGCTCTTCTTTTTTCCCTCCCCTCCGCTCTCACACCCCCCAGCACACACTCCTCATTTTATCGCCTGTCCTGGACGCGCCAGTGTCCATTCTGCCTTCTCCCACCAGCAGCCAGACACGAGGCCTTCCAAAAAGCAGCATCACTTAAAGCGCAGCCATCGAGAGGGAAAGGTCCATGTTTCACCAGCAAATGGGGCTCCCAGTCTCTTCCCTCGAACTTCATCCAGTTGTGGGGTTCGCCCTCCTGCTCCTCTTCTCTTTACTCAATGCGTTCTCTTCCAGTTTCTTTTTCTAAATAAAAATAATAAAATCCAGGCAGGCCCAGGGGCAAATGGAAAGGTGCTGGATCTTTTGGAGCCAGCAGGCCAGAGGCTAAGGGGAAGAAGGTTCTCTAGGAAAGGAAGATGGCTTGGTGAACAACCTTGGGGAGAGAGAAAGAGCGAGCGAGCACATCAACAGGGAAATTAAGTTCCTGGGTCAGGGAGGAACAGAGTTATAAAGCAGCTCTCCCGGGTGTGTGTCTGGGGTGAGCAGAAAAAGAGAGGCGAGGAGGGGGGTGTAACCGGAATCTCCTCCCCTCTCACCGATGGGCTGGGAGTTTGGAATGGAAAAGCGACTGACCTCAGACGCTAACCCTGTCTGGGTTGATCGACTGGGCAAACACTCGGAGGAGATCAAAGGGGGGTGGGGGGAGAAGAGAGAGAGAGGGAGCTGCAGAGCCTTCCAAAACCGAGAGACAGACACCACCGAGACCCACCAAGTGGGGGGAATTCTTTCAGAATGAGAGAACATCCCAAAGGCCTCTTGGCCACTGGCGGAGATGCTGACCATACCAGGCCTCCAAGGGCCCGGGCAAGCCCAGACCTCTTCCACAGGGCATTTTGGAGACTGGGTTCTCCCCAAATTGCCTCTCTTTCCTTTAAAAGGTGAGCGATGATTCAGGCAGCCGTAATCTGCAGCCGCAGCAAGAGGCAGGTGGGCTGAGGTGACGGCAGGTGATATAGGATCAAAGAGGCTGGAATGGAAGTTTGAAAGCCTACTAGAAGAGGCCCAGCATGGATACCTGGGAATCACTCTGTATTTTATTTTTCTGTATCCCATCTTTCCTCCAAAGAGCTCAAGGTGGTGAAGATCGTTCTCTGCCTTTCCCCGTTCCATCCTTTGTGGCAATGCTTGAGGTAGGTTAGGCAGACAGACTGGAACTGACCCAAGGTAACGCGACAAGCTCCATGGCTCCATGGCTCAGTTAGGATTTGAACCCTGGTCCCCCAGGTCCTAGTCTAACATACTAACCACTACACCACACTGGCTCTCTAGATGGGCCTGTATCGAGGCCTAAGGTAAAGGTAAAGGGACCTCTGACCATTAGGTCCAGTCATGACCGACTCTGGGGTTGTGGCGCTCATCTCGCTTTACTGGCCAAGGGAGCCAGTAAAAAGTTGGGATAGGAACATAAGAATCTGCCTTATTCCAAGACCAAGTTAGTCCATCTAGCGCAGTATTGTCTACACTGACTGGCAGCAGCATGCAAACCAGATGCCCTCCCTTCATTTCAGCTCATCTTTAGTTTAAAGCAGGGGTGGGAAACCTGCGGCCATCCAGATGTTTTTGGACTACAGCTGCCATCATCCCTGACTACTGAGCATGCTGGCTGGGACTGATTCGCTATGCTAAGCATGTCTGTTAATCTTCCTAACAGCACATTTGCAACAGAGTTCTGTTTCCCGTGCTAAGCCAGGCTGGGCAAGTCACAGCCGATTTATGTGAAAAAGTTCATCCACTTTGCAGGGGATCATGAAGAGTACATCTAGGTCAGGATTCAGTACTGGAACTTACTCACCTAGATATCTGTTTAAATGCCAGGGGTCCACTCTCCAGTATTCAAAGCAACAGGAAGTTCATCTGAGCATGTACAGAGTGCTTCTCTCTAGCTAGCCATGAACTGCAAGCAAAACTCTCCCACCCAGCTACAACTCCCAGCATGCTTCAGAAACTACAGTTCTCAGGAATCTTGTGGAGGACGGACGTCATGTGCTTTAAACATGGTACAGTCTTACCTTTGTTCTCAAACTGAATCTGTTCTGGAAGTCCGTTCGACTTCCGAAAACATTAGAAAACCAAGACGTGGCTTCTGATTGGCTGCAGGAACTTCCTGTACTCAATCGGAAGCCGTGTCGGACATTCAGCTTCCAAAATACATTCGCAAACTGGAACACTCACTTCCGGGTTTGCGGCGTTTGGGAGCCAAAACGTTCGAGAACTAAGCTGTTCGAAAACCAAGGTACGACTGTATGCGCATAGTCATGGGCGTTTGACTCTTTGATGAACATCCCAGCTAGACACATGAAACTGAGATTACCTGTCATAGCACCCTTCACCACAGGTTAGGGCAGCACAGGAGTACTGAGCTTTACAAGGCCATTGCCAGAAAAGGGTTGCCGCAAAACTCACTTTTACCTTGGCTGCCTTTTGATAGCAACATCTCCCGTTGCCACTTCACCCAGAAGACTTTAAGATTCGGCCTTCGGCAGCCAACCACAGCCACCTCAGCACAGCTTAAACCCTGCATGTACTGTTCTTCTTAGCCACAACAAGGGTGTTCAAACACCACTGAAGGCCTTTTAAAAAAAATGACAAGACTGCTTTGTTTATAACTAGGGTTGAACTATTTATCAGATCTGTCTCTCTCCTTAATACAAGAACTCATGGTCATCTGATCGAGTTGAAGGCTGGGGAATTCAGGACAGACAACTTTAAAGGGCGGTCAGATAAATTCATGGAGGACAAGGCTATCACCTTGTAGGAGAGGTAAAATACCAGTTCCTGGGGGGGGGGGTGTCAAGAGAGCTATTGTGCTCCAATCAGAATGCTGGACTAGATCGGCATACATAGATGGTCTGATGCAGCAGGGCTCTTCTCCCCTGTTAGGATCATAGGAAGCTGCCTTATGTTGAGTCTGGCTGCTGGTCCATCTAGCTCAATATTGTCAACTAACTGGCAAAGGATCACCAAGGTCTCAGGAAGTCAGTCTCTCCCAGCCCTAATTGGAGATGCCTGAAATGAAATCTAGGACTTTCTGCATGCAAAGCTCCACCGTTCTGCTGCTGAGCTCACTGTAATTGTAACACCGTTTTTTGTTTATGATTTTTATTCAAGAACTGACAAAAATGTGAGTAGCAGGCACCTTCTTAGGAGAGTCGTTTTCTCTCTCTCATTCACACACACACACACACACACAGCAGGATGCCTCTTCTAAAATGGTGTCACATTGCAACAGGGTTGACACATGATCCAAAAACAAAGAAAACCCAAGCCAACTTCCTTGGTATTTTCCCACTCCTATGGTTTTTTGTTTTTTGTTTTTTTTGGCCAAACTGGGTCTTTGAGGTGAAATAAAGCCTAGTTTCACCCATCATCTGATCAATCAACCAACTAAAAACCATATAATAAGTCAACTAAGTTTTCTTCAAGTTGGCAGTCTTCAACAATTTTACTCCACCTTTCAATCTGGGGCTGTGTATGCAGACTTAAAACACATCCGAGTCGTTCATTTAGAAATTAGTTCCAAGTTAATCATAACTAAAGAAGGCACTGTCAATTCTAGTTCACCCAGTTTCCCATTTTTCCAGTCTTAAATTCAGTTCCCCGCACTTTGCATCAATTCGCACATTCGCAAACACACAAGGTTTTTAACACTCATGAAAATTCATTGACGTTTTACTGCAAATTTCTCCCAATTAACAAATTTTTAATGCAATGTTGCCTTTTATGCACATTTTTGCAATGCTATTTCCACAGTGTATTGCACTTGTGTATTTTCTTTGTTTACTAATATATGTATTCTTATGCACACTTTACCCCCTCAATGTGCATTTTCTTATACATTACTCTGACCATACATTGTTTCAGAACGTCAGAATTTGGTAGGTTCACCTTTAAATGCAAACTGAATTGAATTTCTTCCTCATCCCTAGAGATGTTTAGCTTATCTCATGTATATAAGTGGGAGTTAATTTCAACTACCTTAGCCTGGATAAATACATTAACCAGCCTAGCATTCCACTGTTTAGATTATTAAGAGGGTGGGAATTAGGGAAGTCCTTAATTAAATAAGCAAATTCCACATTTACTCTCCCCAGGTTTCACCAAATCACCCTGTTCCCACCTCCTGAAATTCATAGCTAAAGGACCAGAAAATGTAAGAGACTGTGATGAACTGCAGCATTGTCCAAGGGCTTTGCGAAAAACTATGCACCCAAAATGCCTCCAAAGAAGGGGTCAGGAGGGTTTCACGGGGGAAATTCTACCCTGGGAATATCTTTTGCAGGCACCATCTCAAAAAAAGAAGAATCAAGGCAGCTTACAAAAAAAGATACATAAAATATACAAAATTTAAAATAAAAACAGCAAAAATATTATCTATAAATCCAAAAAAAGCGCACCTCTAACTCTTCCTACTACATAAAAGCTGACACAATCAACTTAATCACAATGCGCAATCAGTAACCAAAAACCATCATATAAACATAGGAATTAATTTGCCTTACACTGAGTCAAACCATCGGATCTATTTTAGCTCAGTACTTTCTACACTGACTGGCAGCCGCTATCCAGGGTCTTGGCCAGCTCTGCCTGAAGAGAGATGCCCAGGGATTGAACCTGGGATCTTCTCCATGCAAGACAGATGCAATGCTACTGAGTTATGCCAAGGCTCGACAACAACAAGATGAAGAAAAATAATAAAGGACTATCCGGAGTGAACTGGATAGAACTGATTAATTAATGCAGTAAAATAAGTGATGTCTGGACTTATCCGGAATTTTGGACTCATGCGGAGCTTGATATATGGGTACCCCCAAAAAATTTAAAATTTGGCTGTATAATTTGGAACCAATGTGATTTGAACAATGTGATGTGATTGGCCTATTAATAAAAATTATTAAAAAAAAAAAAAGAGTTATGCCAAGGCTATTAGATGGACCCTGCTGAATGGATTGTCCCAATGGTCCAGCTAGTAGCATCGCCTTTCCATCGGTAACCAGTCAGATGCCTCTGGCAAGCACACAAGCCGGGCCTATAATCTACAGCCTGCTCTTCAGTTTGTGCCTCTGAACTTGGGGATTGGACATCGTTACAGGCTGGGAGGACTAGTTTGGGTGTCATAATTGGGGCCACTTCAAGCCAGCAGAAGGAGAAACCTGCTGAAATGGTCACACCAGTCTGTTTTCTTAAGGGCCTAACCAAGTCCCATTTGCATGACTAAAGAGTTGGCCGAGTACATATGTGTTGCCATAGGAACGACTAGCTAGTGATGCTTTCCAAAGGGAGCAGGTCTTCCCTCCTCTCACCTGGCTGGAGAACAACTTGACTTGCTCTCCATGCCGATTCCAAGACTATGACTTTGGGACATCTCACTCCCAAAACCTAAGGGGTGGGGGAGCAAGATCTGGTTGATGTGCTGTGAGCCCTTCCATCTTATGCTCGGCTTATATATTTGTGTGTAAATAAAACCACATAATCACAAAGATGCTGCCTTCTCCAGTGACTTCCATTCTAAGGAAACCAAGTCTGAGGTATACGCCAGCACCCCTGAAATTTCTCAGCACTCAGAGATTGGCGTGCACACAGGAATATGGTTGACAGCCATTGATAGTCATACCTCCATGAATTTAGCTAATAGGCGTAAACTGGAAAAGGACCAGGGTTCAAATTGCAACTCACTGGGCAACTTGGGGCCAGGCAACATCTCTCAGCCTAAAGCAGCTCACATGGTTGTTGTGAAGATAAAATGGGAAGAACTTCATATGCCACCTTGAGCTGCTTGCAGGAAAAGTGGGACATCCTTGTAACGACAGATAGCATATGTCTGTCTGTCTCTCATCAAGAGAGCTGCTGCTAATTTAAATCAAAGGTGTCATATTTACAGCTGGGTTCCTTCCAGACCCCTGGGAAAGTAGCAATATAGCCTGCTAAGGGACTGGGGACAGAGCTGCCTGGGAAAGCCTGTTGTTGGCTGCTGTTAAGCTTCTAAAGAGCTGTGATGGAAAAAGAAAAAGAAAGTCTAGCACTACATATAACAGTTGGTAGAGCTAAAATAAATCCCCAGGGAGAAGTGTGTGTGCTGTCTGTTGCTAGGAAGAGTTATCAGCCAACAAAACAGCTTCAACGTACCTGCCGGTTGGAGATTCAGCTTTGCTCCATTGCAAAGTTGATGCCTCTCTCCCCCCCCCCCCCCCCGGTTTTCATGTCTCAGCTGCGAATGACTTTTGTTCCGGGAGTCTCCTGTTTAAAGAAGTGGCTTATGGAAAGCACCAATGTCCTCCTGTTAATGGGACCAGACTGGAGGATTGCACACAAAAGCCTCACTGCCAGCAAACACTGGGGGTGATTGTGTATGCATGCATCCACACGTGCAGGTTCATTCTGACTACAGCTTCTTTTTCTGGAGTTGTACAGTGGTAGTATAGTAGCACTGTGGGTTAAACCACAGAGCCTAGGACTTGCTGATCAGAAGGTCAGCAGTTCTAATCCCCGCGACGGGGTGAGCTCCTGTTGCTCGGTCTCTGCTCCTGCCAATCTAACAGTTCAAAAGCACACCAAAGTGCAAGTAGATAAATAGGTACCGCTCCAGTGGGAAGGTAAACGGCGTTTCCATGCGCTGCTCTGGTTTGCCAGAAGCAGCTTAGTCTTGTTGGCCACATGACCCAGAAGCTGGACGCCGGCTCCCTCAGCCAATAAGCGAGATGAGCGCTGCAATCCCAGAGTCGGTCACGACTGGACCTAATGGTCAGGGGTCCCTTTACCTTTACAGTGGTACCTTGGGTTACATACACTTCAGGTTACATACGCTTCAGGTTACACACTCTGCTAACCCAGAAATAGTACCTCGGGTTAAGAACTTTGCTTCAGGATGAGAACAGAAATCGTGCTCCAGCAGCGTGGTGGCAGCAGGAGGCTCCATTAGCTAAAGTGGTGCTTCAGGTTAAGAACAGTTTCAGGTTAAGAACAGACCTCCGGAATGAATTAAGTACTTAACCCAAGGTACCACTGTAATAGGGACAGCCCTAGTGCAAAGTGTGTCTTGAATGCATTCTGTGAAAAAAAAGGGACAATTGGAAGCCTGAGCCCATATTCCATGACATGCATTAATTACACAAATTTATTTAATTTACACACCTCAAAATAAGTTTATTGTACTAGTCAAAGGCCATGACAATTCTATACAATCCCAATTGGTTTAAAATATAATTCAGCCACCTGCAAATAAAAAGAGTAGAGAGGCAGTGCAAGATATCCAGTAACAGGGATGCCGCCGCGTCTACACTACTGAGTGGCAACTAAGTCCTCTTCATCTCCCTTACAGTTTATGGCTACTTTATCCAATTCCTTCTTCCAGATCTTTTTTGCCGCCAGAGCAAAAAGGGCCACTTTATGTGTCACCAATGCATTGTTGTCACTCAACATCCAAATTTGCACAGCTGCATTCGTTTCCCTTTCCTTTTAAAAGCATTTTTCATCGTTTGTTCTGCTTCTGCAAGAGATAGAGGAGAAGCAGAGAGCTTTAAGCCACTGAAACCCCAATCCCTGATCTGATTCAGCAATCCCTCTGAGCTTCTGAGATTTTGCCAGAAAGCACACACATGAACAATAAGAGCTAGAAACTTGACTTCTTAATCAAGGAAGAGCAGAGATTCTTGGGGACCTAAATATGACACCCAATAGCATATTCTGTTCTTGTGCAGAGACAGAGCATACAGGACCAGCCATAGAGCAAATGATGGCCCAGGTGAGATGCATCTTGCACATGCACACACTCCATCATTCGTACAACTTTTTGAACTCTTTCATTTTTTAAATTGCATTTTTAGGCTTGGATGCATGATTTGTGCAAGTGGCTTATCCCTGTCATTTAAAATGATGAGATCCTAGTGTGCAAATCTCTCTCTCTCTCTCTCTCTCTCTCTCTCTCACACACACACACACACACACACAGTTTGTCGAGCAGCCAGCCACATCGTAAATTTTCCCACGAATCAAAAAACACACAAAGCATTAATGCAATGCTGCCCATGTGGGTCAAACGAAGGTTTGTACTATTTTTGTTTCAGCTGTTGAGTAAATAGTTGAACAGAGAGTCCTTGATAGGATTCCCCCGAGTTTGGCAGGCAAGGCGGGCACCTGAGTCGCCTGCCCCTCAATCCGTCCCTGACAACATACAGATAGCTATGGCAGCGTAAAACCCAAGTATAAGGCTTTGGGAGCAGAAAGCAGCCTTTGCCAACTTGGTGCCCTGCAAGTATTTTGGACCACAACTCTCATCACTCCTGACTATTGACAATGCTGGCTGGGGCTGATGGGAGTTGGAGTGACGGCATCTGGAGGGCTATTGGTTCCCAATTCCTGCTCAGGAGAGTTTTTCAAACACACACACTCCTGAGTGCAAAGAAAAGGAGGATTTTGCCAGAATCAAAGCTCTCAGGCTGGAAGTTGCATACATTGTTGTTGTTGTTTAGTCATTTAGTCATGTCCGACTCTTCGTGACCCCATGGACCAGAGCACGCCAGGCACTCCTGTCTTCCACTGCGTCCCACAGTTTGGTCAAACTCATGCTGGTAGCTTCGAGAACACTGTCCAACCATCTCATCCTCTGTCGTCCCCTTCTCCTTGTGCCCTCCATCTTTCCCAACATCAGGGTCTTTTCCAGGGAGTCTTCTCTTCTCATGAGGTGGCCAAAGTATTGGAGTCTCAACTTCAGGATCTGTCCTTCCAGTGAGCACTCAGGGCTGATTTCCTTCAGAATGGATAGGTTTGATCTTCTTGCAGTCCATGGGACTCTCAAGAGTCTCCTCCAGCACCATAATTCAAAAGCATCAATTCTTCGGTGATCGCTGCATACATTAGTGATGGGTAAGTCAGACTAAAGTTACTATTGAGAACTTACCTAAGCAAAAAACCACACACATTTGTGAGAAAGGTGCTTGTCTTGTCTTCATCAAGCTTCTCAGTGGTGAGAGACACTCTGAACATGTTTAGAGACCACCTGCTTTGGGCTCTGTGGGGGGTAGAGGAGGAGGAAGGGAGAAATACAGCAATTTGAGAGGAGAACCTGAAATTGCAGACTTGCCAAAACTGAGTGGGTGTCAGCCCAATGGGCCCCATATAGTAGGAGGATATTAGTTACAAATTAATAGAATGGGGGGCGGAGAGAGGATTTCCCAGGCAAAGCCTAGCTCACATCAAACACCTTCCTTCTCTCCAATCCATCAAAATATCCCCTGTGGTCTCTTCCACCGGTGTAAAAAACTTCATAAACAGAGGGAAGAAACTGTGTCCAGAGAGAAAGAAGGAACAGGGCCTTTTAACAGAGGAGCAGCAGCAGCAGCAGTGAGGTGGACGCTCCCCCTGCCCCACGCCTGCGTTTCACAAGCAATCCTTAGATGCCTCACACCCATGCCACAGAGATCAAAAGCGAGAGCGCAGGATCAAGGGAGCTGAGACAGGCCGCGCTGGAGGAATGGAGCAGGGCGGGTGGGTGGGGTGGGGGGGGGGAGAGACAGAAAGGGGCCCACCAACCACAGGAAGTTATTGCCTCTGGTGTTTGATCCAGAGGTGCTCCTACGACCTCTGCCGTGACCCTTTGACCCAGGATGCTTGTCCTCTTTCTCAGAGGAGGAACAACAAGAGAGGCTAAGGAGAGCACATCCACACACACACACACACACACCCTCAGGCCCAGCAGTGTCTGGGACAGCCCAGCTCAAAATGCATACAACTGGGGCTAGGACTCTTTCTTGGGTGGGTGGGGGGCAGTGATTAGACAAATACCGTATTAGACAAATACTGTTGGAGGCAGTGAATACCAGTTGCTGAAACTGCAGGAGGGGAAATTGCTCTCGCACTCAGGTCCCGCTTGCAAGCTTCCGACGGGCACGTGGGCAGCCACTGTGAGAACAGGAAGCAGGACCAGATGGGTCTTTGGCCTGATCCAGCAGGGCTCTTCCTCCTCCTCCTCTCCTTTTAGATTTTAGTAATATTAAATTGTTGTAACCATATGTAGCAAAAAGCATTAACAGCCTGGCTTCTCATGCAACAGAAACAAACAAAGAAAAAGCACGTGAAATAGAAAATAAAAAAACAAAGAAATGGCATATGAAGAGGGAAGCAGGACAACATAACCAAAACTCCATAGTACCATGAATAAATTAAAAGGGAAAATGTTGACAGATACTTTGTCACTCCAGAAATGTAAAAACAAGGCCCACCTCTCATTAATTTTGTTTTCTTGATCATTATGTATTGTGTTTCTCTCATTTGTAAGTTTTATCATAACACAGATTGCCAAGTTTTCCTTAAACAATCAGTTATGGTAGGGGGGTCTTTCTTTTTCCATTTTTGTGCAATACACTATTTTGCTGTTGTTAGCAGTATGATAGTCAGCTGAAAATCAGTACTAATGGCTTCAGGATGAAGTATCAAAAGTAATTTTAGAGTTTCTTGCGAGATCATAGCCTGTACTTATCCATATAATATTTGGTACTTCTGTCCACAAAAACAAAAAACACATAGCATAGTAACAAACAAAAAGAATACCCCCCCACACACATATTATAAACATACAGATTTAATGAAATAAATAAACAAACAAATCACTATACTGCCAGATTCTCCCACCATTGTTGGTGGCATTTAGGGCAGGAAAAGCTCTCAGGATTCCTGACATCACAACACCTGCATCACTCGATGCACCAGAGGAGAGTTTGGGAATGAGATGCAGCAGTATAATAATAATAATAATAATAATACCCCACCCATCTGGCTGGGTTTCCCCAGCCACTCAGTTAGATCTAACCTGTACTTTTACCCCAAACATTCAGAGAACGAAATTATAATCTCAACAGAAAAAATATATTCAAAGGAAGTACGGAGGAAAGGCTGTAAGCTCAGTGGTAGAGCAACTGCTTTGCATGCAGAAGGTACCAGGTTCAATTCCTGGTGTCTTCCAGGCAGGGCCGGGAGAGCTGCTGCCAGTCAGTGTAGACAATACTGAGCTAGATGGGCCAATAGCAGCTTCCTATAGTTCCTATAGATCAAGGGTGAGGAATCTTAGGTCCAGATGAATTCTTTCCCCTGTGCATGCATTTTGCATGTTAGGTTTCCACAGGTTCCAAGCATAATATTCATTGCTATTCCCCCACTTGCTGACCAGACCTGTGAACAAAGCATGACAGAATGTATGTAGGCTGGTTTGAGGTTGCAGTTTTTGAACGTCTCCTCCATCGTTCTCTCTCCCCACACTCCCACTCCCCAATTACCTGTGTGCAACACAAACAATAGAAAATAGTATTTCTGTACTTCACACACTCACCTTCTAAACCATTTTAAAATCCCCATGAAACTGTTGTTGTTTAGTTGTTTAGTCGTGTCCGACTCTTCGTGACCCCATGGACCAGAGCACGCCAGGCACGCCTGTCTTCCACTGCCTCCCACAGTTTGGTCAGACTCATGTTTGTAGCTTCGAGAACACTGTCCAACCATCTCGTCCTCTGTCGTCCCCTTCTTCTTGTGCCCTCAATCTTTCCCAACATCAGGGTCTTTTCCAGGGAGTCTTCTCTTCTCATGAGGTGGCCAAAGTACTGGAGCCTCAGCTTCACAATCTGTCCTTCCAGTGAGCACTCGGGGCTAATTTCCTTAAGAATGGATGCGTTTGATCTTCTTGCAGTCCATGGGACTCTCAAGAGTCTCCTCCAGCACCATAATTCAAAAGCATCAATTCTTCGGCGATCAGCCTTCTTTATGGTCCAGCTCTCACTTCCATACATCACTACTGGGAAAACCATGGCTTTAACTATACGGACCTTTGTTGGCAAGGTGATGTCTCTGCTTTTTAAGATGCTGTCTGGGTTTGCCATCGCCTTTCTCCCAAGGAGCAGGAAATACACATGAACAAATGTTACCAGCCTTATCCAGTCAGTTTTCCTGTATCACAAGGGGCAAAATGGAGGCTTGTGGGTTGGGTTTTTGGTGGGATGCTGCTGTATACATTGATATTTGGGTTTTAAAAATTGTTTTAATGCTGAGGTTGTGCAGAATAGTGCAGCAGTGACAACAGAGGCCTTGTGCAAGATGTCTGTATCGATTTAACGTTTGACAAATGCATTTACTGTGATTACCATCTCCCCCACATCTACCTTGTGGAGTTTTTGAGAGAATATCTTCCACAATTGGGGGGGGGGGTGTCTTTGGCATGTGTTAATCAGTGCAGATAAGGGTATTGGGGGCCACTGGAAACATGGCTAAGTAATGCTCAGATAGGGAGCAAATGGAAGTAGGCATTGCCCCCCAACAATCCCCCCACAATGTGCTAACAAGCTTCTAACACTGCCAACAACTTCAGCTGCTTCAGCTGTATAAATGGGTGTTTGCACACTGAATTTTCTGTAGTAAGGAGAAATTTGGGTTAGCCGGAAGGGGGGCTGATCAGCAGCATGGGCAGACATTCTGACAGCAACAACATTGTGTGGGCACTGCAAAAAGCTTGTGGGTGTAAGCAGTACTGATTCCACAATAAACTTCAGGTGTGGAAGCACCCAAGAACAGAAACCGAGTGTAATTGACATAATCAAATATTTTTCCTGTTTACCCGTTTCCCCATTTTCTTACTCTTTCTGTCTTACACCTTACACCTATTTTTCAATTGCAAGTCTCTTGTAATGCAGCATGATCATGTCTGCTATTGCAAAATAATAATAGCATGCATTAAATAATGTTTAAATGATGCTTAATATTAAAACAGGAGCCATCCCTCCCTTTTTTGCCACTTTAGGATCAGCCTGTGACCCATTGCAAACCAACCAACCAGCCAACCAACCAACCAACCAACCAACCAACCAACAAACAGACAGAGAAGGATTTAGGCTTTTAGCTGTAAAATTGCTCTTGTGAGAGGATACACCATGAAGACAGAGGCAACCAGCTAATCCATGCTCCCTATACCTCTTTCTTGCTTCATGCCCCCTCCAGCCCCACACTCAAATGAACTTTGTAAGAGTGACAACAGCCCACAGTTGAGTGGGTCCCATTTATATAATTCTTTCCTTATATCTATTTCCTATGATGTCATTCACTTACAACATGTCAACTCATTGCTGAACATTAGATAAATCCTTTAAATGTAGGTATATAAAAGGAGAGATGTTTGTGTAATAATAATAATAATAATAATAATAATAATGCAGGAGCAATTCAATTTTTAACTACTGTAGTTGCTCCAAGTGATGAGAGAGAATAAAAGCACAAAAACTGTAATTGGCAGAAGGGAGGCAATTTCTCCTGCCGTGAGATTTTATGGGCTGTAGTATTCCTGAGTGACAGCCAGGCCAGACTCGATCTGTTTTTACAAGTCTGTCTCTCAAGGGGCAAATGCACACTAGCCTGACATATAATTACGTGATAATGCACTAAAATACGAGCAGAGGACAGTTCAGCAGGCATGATTCAGTCATTATTCCATGAGCCAGATCTTACCCAATTTATTTTCAGTGTAAGCTTTTGAAACATCTACAGCTTCTTTGCAGAATTGACAGGGATTCTCTGTTTTAAAAAACCCCGCGGAGCACTGCAGTTTATAAACATACATTTTATAGATCAACTGAAAGCAGCCAGAAAACCAGCAACACCCAAACTATCACCATTGGGCATCTTCTTGGATCTTGAAGAAAAAAAGCAGAAATGGTACAACGGTTCTCGGTGCATTTGAAAGATAAGAATCGCCTGGGGATAGTTGAACACGTTTCTCCCCTTAAAATGAGCTTTGCAAATAACCAGATCAAGCAGACATTTGTATTGTCCGATTTGTTGGGAGGATTTCAATGTAAAAAATATATCCAGAAGCCCATTCTCAGCAGCTGCAGTTAAGGAGTGCTCAAAGGAGGAAGAGGCGACCAAGGCATGCAACGGTTAAGTTTTGCTTCAAATCTCTCCCCACACCCCCTTACATAGAGAGGACATCTGTACAGAAAACAGAACGTCCTGCACAAGGAGAGCGTCATCTGCTCCGACTGTTTGTTTCCCAAACCCACCTGAAATCACACCAGCTCCTTTGATTAGGCTCCGTGGGGCGACGGTGTGCAGGGTACTTCCTGAAGCCGCAAGGGGAGCATTAATGCACTTGTTTGCTTACTCTTCCCTATCATTCTGCCCTTTACCACCACTTAAAACTACTGAAGAGCAGCTTAAGTTAGTAGCAATGGAGAATGCCTTAAGACATGGGTAGGGAAACTAAGGCCCAGGGGCTGGATCCGGCCCAATTGACTTCTAAATCCGACCCACGGACGGTCCGGGTTTTTACACGAATAGAATGTGTGCTTTTATTTAATATGCATCTCTGGGTTCTTTGTGGGGCCTGCCTGGTGTTTTTACATGAGTAGAATGTGTGCTTTTATTTAAAATGCATCTCTGCGTTATTTGTGGGGCATAGGAATTTGTTCTTTTTCCCCCTTCAAAATATAGTCCAGCCCCCCACAAGGTCTGAGGGACAGTGGACCGGCCCCCGGCTGAAAAAGTTTGCTGACCCCTGCCTGAAGACCTTCCATCTAGTAATAATACAGTGGTACCTCGGGTTACATACGCTTCAGGTTACAGACGCTTCAGGTTACAGACTCCACTAACCCAGAAATATTACCTTGGGTTAAGAACTTTGCTTCAGGATGAGAACAGAAATTATGCTCCGGCGGCGTGGCGGCAGCAGGAGGCCCCATTAGCTAAAATGGTGCTTCAGGTTAAGAACAGACTTCCGGAACGAATTAAGTACTTAACCCGAGATACCACTGTAATACTAAATTTTTATTTATGCCCCGCCCTTCCCGGTTCAGAAAACTGGGCTCAGGGTGGCTAACAACAAATTTAAAACACTTAATTGATGCAACAAAAAACAGCTTAAGATACAGTATAGAATGTGAATAACAATAAATTCAGAATTCAGTGCTCCATGTTGTCTAACACTGACTGATAGCTGCTCTCCAGAGCTGCAGCCCTACATGGATTTTACTAGGGCAATTGTTTTGTGTTAAGGCATGCGCTGTACCACTGATGTGCAGCAGCAATGGAACGAACCACAGTGTCTCTGCCTTGCTCTCCTTTTGAGCCCAGCTTACATGGCATACCCTCCAACATTTCTCCAGTGAAAATAGGGGCGTCCTATTCCATAATAATTTTATTATTTATATGCTGCCCATTAAACATTAAAAAAACTTTCCTATACAGGGCTGCCTTCATATGTCTTTTAAAGGTTGTATAGTTACTTATCCCCTTGGCTCGGGGTTCGCATAACTCCATACCCTCCCAACAATTCTCTGATGAAAATAGGGACGTCCTAAGGAAAAGTGGGACATTCTGGGATCAAATCAGAAACCTGGATGGCTTCTGTAAATCTAGGACTACCCCTGGAAAATAGGGACACTTGGAGGGTCAGACATGGTGAGAAGAAAAAGAGAAAATGCTGCTTTCATACCTGTTGGAAAGACTGAAAAAAGAAAGAATACATCAATATTCATTTTTTTAGAGTAGGCAGTCCCTGATGCACTCTTTCAAACGGCAGTGTGGAGAAACTTGCATGCAACCTAGGATGCCAATTTAAGCAGCTTGTTTTGGCTATTTTATAGACAGTGCTAAACTATGTATTAGTGCTACATGAGTGAGCCAGGGCTTATACCCACCCTGTTCTCCTTTGTTAGTAGCCCCAGGCTCATGCATGTAACACTAAACCATTTAGCAGTACACACAAAATTGGGTCATTATATTTTCCAATATGCTCCATACTAGAAATTAGCAAAATGGGTGCAGAATTGAAGGCTAATTTCTTAAGTTCTGGAACATAACCTGGCCACTTTTTGAAGTTCCAGAGTGGATTACAAGAAGGAAACATGCCCATACTTAGCTTCTTTAAAAAGTGTTTTCATTTATTTCACATACATGAAACTTGTGGAAAGGAGTACAATTCAGAAAGGTAGATTGCTGTTATTGCTCAGTGCTATAGATGATGGGGAGGTCTGCGGTGGAGTGGAACTTGATTCAGGCCTCCACAGGACGCAATTTAAGGCTTAGCCACTCTGCTATACAATACATCTACGGATTGGGTTCTTCTTCCTCTCATGGGTGAATGCTGTAACCGTGGCTCTAACCAGTACATAACTACATAGGCAGGAATGCTGGGTGGATTTAAACCTTAATCTTGAAAGGCATTCAAATGAATGTGCTATATTACACTGTTCTGTGTACCTCCCCCCATCATCTTGAATCTTTCCCCAGCAGCAGAAAAGCACATTTGTAATTTAGGGCAGAGAGGCTTTAAAACCACAATATCAAAAGCTTGTAGTTTGTAGTTTTGAAGGCTTGTAGTGTCTACTCTGTATCAGACATGTGTTTTACTCAGTTCCAGAGGTACAGTTGATAAGGAGTAGGCAACAGTCTGAAGGTCCACGAGGTAGCGACCTTGCTGAAACAAAGTCAGTCTGGGGCTGGCCCAGGCCAGAATGGGAAATAACTTGTAATGCCATGTATTGCTGCCTTGTGTTCCCAGAGAGAAGGTGGGATGCACACATAATAAAAATGAAGAATCTTTTAAGCGCTTTTAAATGCATTTTCTTGCCTTTTTCCAACGTAGAGCAATTACTGTAATGTAACGTGCAATGTAAAATCTTCAGATGTGCAAATCCTAATATGCATGGAAATGCATGAGCTTTGTGCACCAGCACGCATGCAGCCCCATCACTCATAGGAAAAGAGTAAAGTGTATAACTGCAGATAGACATGCTTTTCATTGCATGAACCCTGGGAACTGTGCATAATTGCTTTCTAAACAAGTCAGGATTCATAAGCCAAATTTTAAACCATGGCATCATACCCTTGATTGGAAGCCATTAACCATTGTTTCCTGGTTTGGACATAATGGGAAACCATGGTTAACAGTGGCTTCCTGGCTCGTTTCCTTGCTCATGTATATGTAGTGTACACGAGCTGTATATGAAGTGGACACATGGTGTGTTTAAGTATCCTGACTTCTTAAGCCAGGATTTCATTGTCTGAATGCCATCAAATTGTACCAAGGCCAGATCTATTTATTTTTTGCAATGCTAACAAGTTCTTTTCTTTAAAAAATTAAAATAAGCACGGTTGAAGTCTCCAGAAGGGATCTATGGGCTGGTGTGCAAACATCCATGCCCTTGGCACAGAATAGAGATTCTCTCAAGTCATGCAAGTGTGAAGAAAGCATTCCGCTTTGATCCAAGCCTTCAGTCCATGGCCAAATGCCTGTTCATTTCAAATGAGGCAGTTAGCAAAGTGCTTTCCACCATTCCTCCTGGGAATATCCCAGAGCCACAAGCCCCCTTAATCCCCTTAAATCCATCCTGCCCAGCCTCCCCCACTTCTCTGCTGCCCTCCCACTGTCCTTCAGCAACACCCCTTTAAAGAGCTCACTTGCTTGTCAATGACAACTTCCAGAGCCTGCAGGGTGGTTTTAAAACAAGATAATTTTTTTTAATTTATATAAAAACCATCAGTTTAACAACGTTTACTGTACAAAGGAATTAAAAACAGAGGAATGGTACGTGTGTGGGAGAGCAGCTAGTTTCTAGTGTTTGATATCAGATCACATTCTTTGAGTTGAACATTAATAAAATAAGGTACAAGTTCAGCTTTGATTGACAGACATTCCAAAGAGTCTCATTCCACAGAATTTGCCATGATTTAAAAAAAAAAGAAGAAGGGAAAATTAAAAACAGGCATTTAGGTGAGACTGAAAATTATGCATGTACAAGTAAGAAAGAACAAGTGCAGGTAGTTGAACTCTTCTACTCTGGTAAGAAAAGCTCCATGGCCACCCTGTCCCAGCAGATTATGTACAAGTGATATCAGATGCTGGAGACACAATAAGGAGGATTTACAGCCTGCCAAGCAGGGGTGGGTGCAGGGGGGGGGGCACTCCCAGCAATTCTTCAGAAAAACAATGCACATTCTATAGCTCTTTTGGGAAGTAGCTATTTTAAAACCAAGGGTGGAAAGATGGCTGTGTCCAGGCTGCCTCCTAGATCACCTGTTCACTGCACATCCCCAGAATGCCAGGCTGTTGAGTCAGTGATTGTCTCCCACTCCATTTAGAGCAAGCGGCAACAGGTGGTCGTGGCTGTGCCGACATGCCCTGTAAATCTCCAAGCTTCCATGCTCCTGCCCTGGATTTGGCTCTGGCTTTGTTCACAGCCCGATGAGATGCCGCTAAAGGCTTTCCCCTGCCCTTGACCTGTCCCCGCCGCCCTCTTTGAGCTCATGCCAGCAGCGGGGCTTGGCTCACCCCTCGTGCCAAGCCATCTTGGAGCAGCCAATAAGCTGCAGCTCTGCCAGCTAGGCTCCTGTCAAAGTTCCTGAACAGAATGGGTTAGTCAGCTGCATGACAAGCAACCAGCAGCATCATACTACCCTTTCCAATCTGCAATAAGGCTAAGTGGCCAGTCCTGGGCAGGATGGTGGGTGGTATTGAGGAAAGCCACCTGGGAGGAGAAATTCACCAGGGAGAGATAGATTGAGATAAATATGGATGGGGGGGGGGGGAAGGGAGAGAGAGAGAGAAAACGAACTAGGTGGTGAAGGACGTGAATAAATCAAAGATTCCAGAACGCAATTCATAGGCTCTATCAATAAAGCCAGCAGGTGACTGTAGCTTCACCCTCTGCACACTTCTGCTTCGTTTCCCATCAACTCCAGCCAAAGCTAAAGCAACAGCCCAATGTGCATTTGTGGCAGCACAGGGTACTCTAAGTGAACAGAGAGCAGGGCAGTGTACAAGGGAAAGAGCCACGGAAGCTGCAACTAATTTGTTTCTCAGTATTCCACCTCTCCCACCTTACCCCACCAATCTTAATACTCTTATGCATGCTATAAGAGAGGCTTTTACTATCTGTGTACAATTCTGGTGAATAAATTGATTTTTGAAAAGTGAAAAGGTGTTAATGGGGGTGGGAGGGGTGGGGAGGTGTGCCCTGGATTTCTAAGACTGTTTGGGCTCCCTGAGCAACTCTGTAGTTCAGAGAAGCTGTATGAACAGGATTGACAACACCACAGGGCTAGAGAGCATCAAAAGCAAGTAGCTGACTACAAAAGCAAAAGCGCAGTAACATGCGAGGATTTCTGCCCAGCCAGAGAACATGCTGCAGGAGAGGTTTTGTTCAGGAGCCCCAGATCTCCCCATGCCTCACACAACCCAGTAATTATGAACAGCCATAAAAGAGCAGCATTTACTGATGATCGTCTCTCCCCACCACCACCCCCCAGCCATGATCTTTTTGAGATTTGGTACAGTCTAACCTTTTGCCTTAAGCCTCCTGGGAGGCAGGGATGGCTTGATCAGTCATTAACCAATTCCAGATGTAGTCAGGACTCCCCCACCCTCATTCTCTTCCCCCCACCCCATCCCCACAAACACAGCAGTGTGATTCAGAACCCTGCCCTTGCTGTCCATTTAAGCCATGCACTTGTTACCAGGAATGTCTGGAAAATCTAAGTCAAAAAGAAAAGAGAGGAACAAATCCCTACCTCCTTTCACAAACAGAATTAAAAAAAAAAAATGACAGCAACCCTGTGAGTCTTATACAATTCTCAGAGTGTTTGATCATTTTGCTCCTTGACCCCCGTCAACCCCCCTCCTACTTCAATTAGCCCTAGGGGTCAAGGCTCAGTACTTCTATTTACAAGGCAGCACAACATTTCCCCCCTGATGTCCTTCTCTTTAAAAAAAGGCAGGAATGGAGGAGAACTAAGAAGAAAAAAAAAGTAGTGAGAATCTCTTTATATTTATAAATAAGTGAAAATGTCAAGCAGTCTGCTTTCTAAGGATCCCCAGCCAATCATGGTATTTCTGTTGGGTAAAGGCAGAACTCCATCTGGGTTGAAGTTGCTATAATTCCTGCCTCCTCACCCCCTTTTTTTAAAAAAAGAGTCATGTTCACTGTAGCACCAGCAATCCACTTGGGAGCGCAAGGTTAAAGTTGCAGCACAGAGTCCCATCTCCTCCCTCGCAGGAGGAAGAGAGTCATTCCCTTGAGGCAGCCATGCAGTTGCCCCTCAGAGCAGGGTGAGGGGCACACCTACTGCATTCTGGGAAGGCTGGCTCAGCACCCCCTTGCCATGTGGGATCCTGCCAACCTCACGTCAGCCCACAAGCCCCATGCCAATCCTGTAGGCACTGTTGCCAGAGACACAGAGGAACGTCAGGAGAGACCCCAGTGGAATGGGTTACGTGTGTGTAAACATCTGTACATCAGCGAGTGGGCGGGCGTGGCTGGAGGAGACACTCCCCAGCACCGACTTGCTAAGAGATCTTGCAGTTGTTGCGCGAGCAGTTCTGTGGTGGGCTCTGTGGCGGACGGATAGACTTGGAGCGCTTCAAGCTGTTGCCTTTGCTACTGCTCCCGCCTCCGCTGCTGGCCAAGGAGTATGAGCGGCCGTGCATCATCACTGCGTTCATGCCGTTAGCCATGGAGAAAGACTTCAAGTGGCTCTTGATGGTGACGGGAAGGGGCAGCTTGTCTATAAGGTGGACGGGCGTGCAGGAAACAATGGCACGGCAGCAGAGGTCTTGCAGGCTGAACACTGTGGATGTGGGAGGCAATAAAAAAGAAATACGGGATTAGAAAGGATGTACGATTGGGACAGTTCTTGTATCGTTTGCTCTGGTGCAAGTATACCATTTTCCATGAACAAATGTTTAGTTCTTTAGGTGTCAGGCACTTCCCCAGCCTTAGCTAGCACTGTGGACCTGTATATGGATGAGCTGAGCCTATAAATCCCAAATCCTGTAGTTTTAAATGTATGCCTGCAGCAAGCTACATTTTCATACATTCTTTGGAGGGGAAATAGCCCAAGAGATCAGTGTAGCCCGCTTCTGGTTACCAGTTTCCTTTTGTAAGTGCTCCATTGAATAAGTCAACCCACAATCTATCTAAATTAACACTTCAAGAAGTGCAACACCACAGCGACATCCTTCAGCCCCTTCTCCAATATCAGGATCCGGTTAATTCACCCCAGCCTCTGAATTTGTTTTACCTGGTTTTATCTTAGTTATCAATTGGAGTTGTTGTTTCATGTTTGTAATCCACCTTGAACATTTTTTGAATATTTAGCATAAAATCATATATACCCATTCATTAGATAGACATCTTGAAGTAGGGGCACAGCTGCATAACCTGAAAGTGCAGCTCTTGACACACATACCTCTCCTCACCCTGCAATAGCACACACCAGAACTTATTGTGACATCAGTTTACATAGGGAACCAACCAATCTGGCCAGAAGTACAAAGCTTGACTTGTGCGCTATTTCCAGCACAGTGGACACCATCAAGTCATGCCTTCAAGCTAAGCTGCCTGGTTCAACAGTACAGTCCAGCTGGCACTGCTAATTTCCCCATAAGATGGTTCCTGACAACTATGAGGACTAGAAACGTGCTTTTATTTTCAAAACATTTAATATATTGAACTCCATACTATCCCAATGGCTATGCAAGGCTCTGCAGCCCCAAGTAACACCAAGTATAGCATTGGGAAGCAGAAGCCCCAGGTTTTGCACAGAACACTGAGTTTAGGCTGTTTGATCAGTTTATATGGCTACATTCCTATAGCCTCTGATATGTGTTTCAGTATTCAATAACAACTCTTCTAGGGAGACAGAGTTCTTTCTCTCTCTTTCTCTCTACATTCCAGACAAGAAACTGAAGCTAGAGAATTAGTGACATGCCCAACAGAATTTTAGAGCTGGGAATGAACCCGCATCTTCTCCCAAATCATATTCTTGTGTGTTAATCAGGTTTCTTGGGCCATTGTCAAAGTAATTAATGCCTCCCCACAACTGGCTGGCGGGAAAGCCGACTGGCTGGCTAAGTCATGTCTGCAGAAGACACACTGCATATAAATTCCCTTCCAGACAAAGCCCTCGAGACTGCAATTAAAATTGGAAGAGGGCTTCCCTGCCTGAAAATTCAATGAGGGAGGACAGGCTTGGTCTAGAGGTGAGCAGACATGCTGCATGCCTCAGAACAGAGCACATTCCAATTTGACAAGTATACAAGCCCTGGCAACCTGAGGCAAACAGCCCTGAACTCTGATCCCTTCCCACAGCTGGACTGAGACCCTATGAGCAAACTCGCTCACACCCATGAGAACCTGTGGCCCCGTGTTTCTTTCTAAGCAGTGTGCAAAATCTTGTAACATCTGCTTTGCAAAGCAGAACTACTACTCTGGGGTGGGGCAGATTTGCTTTGATGAGGTCACTGCTGGGGGAGGTGGGGGAGAAGAGAGGAAGGCATTCTAGTTCTGTTACTTGAGGGCCTGACACAGTTCAGGTCACTAGCAAAGTTTCACGCAGGGAGCCAAAAGGGTCAGAGCAACTAATCGCTCACCTGAATGCAGCTGGAAGAGCTACTGAAATCTGCTATGAAATCCCCAGTCCACAAATCTCAGGCTGACTCGAACAGATATTACCAAAAAAAGTAAGTACATTAAACCAGACTTCTGTGCTCGTCAGCTGTGAAGCAGTGCTTGAAGTTACTATCCTCCCTATCTGTGCTCCTGTTACCCTGAATCTCAGAATACCTGTATACATGTGAACTAGCAGCAATCCCTTCTCCTAGTGGAGACTTGGATAAGAACCTCTGCCCTCTTGACTTTCCTTTTGTTCCAGTTGCCCTTAGGGCTGAGGACAAAGAAGACTTTTGCAAGCTGAACTATCTGCCAGCCTTGCATGTGAGAGTGGAAGGGGAGCTCTTTTGAAACTGAGCAGGTCAGCTATGACAGAGTCAAAGAATCCCTCCACCACAGAAATGATAGCATGCCATCTTCTGACAACAAGGAAAACTGCACCCCACAGGGAAAGCAGGAAGCTGGCTTTGTCAAGTGCTGTTTGAATGGCTCAGTGTAAGGCTGCTCTTCATATTCCCTTGTCCACAATGCTTCTTCAAACATCAAGCTGCTGGGAATGATTGACAAGGATGGAACAATATATCACACATGCTCTATATTAAGACCCCCAAAGTCAGCACGGGGGGACCTGAAGTCTGTGATCCAAACAAGCTGAATAAATTAGTTGCATTGGTCACTACCGTGGAAGATGCTGGACAGATTCCCATGACTGAACTACTTTGAGAGAAGTCAAATAGAGGTCTCAAGAAAATATGAAATTTTAGTGTCAATTGATAAAACTGAAAATTAACAACTCACTGAATGCTGGCTAGCTTATGCTATAAAGTTTGTTTAAGAAATCAAATCTGGAGTGGGAAAGTTGATACTCTAATAAAAAGATCAAGCCTGCAACATCCAAGCCTTTTCAATCCTATTTTCACAGCTATGGGAGATATAAAAACTGGCCTAGTTGGTTCAGTGCTGCATGCAAAAAGCTATTTTTAATCAGTTTCTTTTCTATATACAAGGAGGATAATGACATCAATGGAGAGAACCCAAAGTCAGGGTGGTATGTTGGGGCATAAAGCAAGTTCAATAAATTCACAGGGCTCAGTGAAGAAGAAGATTGGCAGGTATTGTCTCTAGAGGAGAAGACTCAAGGCACATAGAGCTCCATTTTTGTTTCATATCTAAATAAGGTCTGTTTCAGATGTTTCATTGTTTTTCCAGAGTGAGATTTCCCCTATTCGTACTAATATGAGCGAATCATCATTAAGCAAGCTAAGTCACAGTAATTTACATGACAGACATCACACATGACATTGAGGCAAACTACCGTAGCTGAATTCAAAGAGCAATAGTGGAAATGCCATGTGTACCAAACACCAAATCCTAGAAGGAAGACTGACAACTGGAACATCTATTCCTGTCTCAATGCATGGCAGTAACAATGGTGTGGGTGCTTGCTCACCTCTGTTGGGCCTCCAGATCTTCTCCATGCCATGCCTCATGAGCACAATACGAGACAGCTCCGTGAAGGACTCAATCACGTTGAAGTTGCACAATGGGCTGACCTCAAAGAACGTCATGCAATTTTTCTCTGCATAGGAGCGGGCTTGCTCTGTTGGCACTTGCCGTTTAAAGGCCAGATGAAGCCGGTTGCCAACCAAGATGCGGGGCACACCAGGAGCATGCTTTAGAGAGAAAAACATATCACTGAACATACGCACTTCCATGCCAGCCCAAGCTCATGTTCCAACCCTTTTCCTTTGGGGAGCAAAATACCTATTTGGCACTTCTCATTTACAAGACAATGCTGTGCTTTCATTTTTCAGGCCGGGTTCTGTGCTCCTAACCTGGACATGGCACAGGGTCCAATAGAAGAAGCTGCTATCTAGAGAAGGCCATGTCTAGTACACTGCTGGCTTTCCAAGGAGGAAATGGGGACTAGAAACTGGTTTAAGCTTGGCAAATCCCAGTATCTGCCCACACCTTCCATCCCTTCTACATTCTAGTGTTAAGTGTACTAACATATTTTCCTCTTAATGCTTGGCAATTAACAGATAACATTTTCTGATAACTATGTTAGGCCTTTCTGAAGTAGTAAACCTGTGTCTGGGCTATCCTACTCCAGACTACAGGCCAGGGTTTATATGAATAATTTCTCTGCCATATAAAAATCCCAGCACATAAGAGAATTTGTGCACTTGGGCAGGACTGGGAAGTGGATCTGGTTGGGAACAGAATCCCAATATCTCCCCACCCCTCCATGGGCTAACTTTGACAAGCAGGTGAGGCTGCAACCCATAACCTCTCATTATAATGATCCCAGGTGACTAACACCTGTCAAAGGAGAAAGATTCTAACCTAGACTCCACCTGGATATGAGTTTTCTTAGTGCAGGGATTTTTACTTGGGTGTTTGGTCTCAATAGAAGGTTATAGAAGCATTTCAGCCTGCAGCAGGATGCAATAGTACCCAACTGACAGTTTGCTTCAATACAGTATAAGGTCCTAACAGGAAACCAAAAATTCTGACATTCCCTGAACCAGATTTGTAGATGATGAGCAAAGATAAAAAGACCAAGTTTATGGAAGTCTAATGCAGTCTTTGCCATTCTTACCTCATCAATTTCCTTGATCCATCTGTCTATTCCATCAAAAGACCAGCGATTGGTAATGTCATAGACCAAGAGGATTCCCTGTATGAAACAGAAGACCAAATGTTCAAATTAAAACAAAAAAAAAAATTCCAAGTTGCTTACTTGTAGAAGGTATTCTCCTAAAGTTGGTCAATGGTGACTTCACACCCAACTGTGTGTTCTTTTCCTGCCTTTTTGCCATGTAATTCACTTCTACTGTAAGGTTTTCAAAGTATTCTACCCATTTCTAGTCATATGATTAGGAATTCTGAGAACCATTCTTTTACCAGCCTACTGAAGGCTCCCTCCAACCCCACGCCTGACCTATAGACTATAACATAGTTTTTTTGGTGTGTGTGCGTGTGTAAAGAAATACAAGAGGAATGTTTCAGAAAGCTGGATGTTTTCAGCAATAAGTTAGGACCCAGGCCACAAGCAGAATTGCCAGTCTGAAGTGGAAGAAATAGTGGAAGAGAAATAGAAATGCTTTTTTCCCCATGGCAAGACTCTAGTTTCAGCACAGCCATCATTCTGTAGCCTAAGCCAGGAGTAGCCAACATGGTGCCCTCCAGATGTTTTGGTCTACAACTCCCATCAGCCCATTGACTATGTTGACTGAGGCTGATGAGAATTGGAGGGCACCACCCTTGGCCTAAACTAATATGGATGCATTGTTAGGGCTGCCCCAAACACAATCACTGGTTCCCCCCGGCTCACTTCCAAACATTAACAAACTGATAAGCAATGACTGCAGGTGGCACCTTTGCCTGGAGTCAAGTAACAGAAGCTAAGCAGCACTGCTGACTGTACTCACCTGAGCTCCCCTGGAGTATGACCGAAAAATTGTACAGAACCTCCCTTGGCCCGATGTGTCCCTACAATGAAGGAGGGAAAAAAGTAGATGGCTTTCAGATCTCCCCATTCTACCTTCCCAACCCTTTCGTTGAATCCTTAGCCAATAACAAAACCATTCCATTCAGTGATCTGTTGGTTAAAATTGGAACTACATACTATACAAGAGGATACTGTACAAAAGTCATTATTTTTCTCCCCAAAATGCTGTGCTTCACATATGGATTTGTGTAGAGTGCACTCTCATACTCCACGCCTAAAAAGAACACTCTAACTTATCCCAGTCTTGTGTACCCACAAATATATTTCCTGCAGAAGAATATACACAAGAAAATTTTACCATACATGTTAATAAACACTAGTAAGAGTGCATATTATCTTTTCCATGCAAGTACACATACAAAAGATATCCCAAATGACTGGTTGTTCAGGAATATAGATTACATGTTAGCATCTGAGAACTAAAATTTTTTTTACAGCTCTATTTATCAATCCAGAACATCCATACTCTCAAGCTGGGTTCAAGTTCATTACTCCCATTTTATCTACTGATGCAGCTCATTGTTTTCAGTTCTTGGAGGCTGCTACTGGCAGAATTCAACCACAACAGAAGCTACAGCAGACACTTCCAGGTCCTGCTCAACACCAGCTGCCCTCACTTTGAATGCTTCAAAGACAATGACTATGTATGTAAAATCCATTTTGCAAGCCCTCCAGCAGGCCGCCTTTGTGTGCAAATTCATCATAGCTGTTCCCACTTCCTATGACCTATAAATGGGTAGGTAGAGACATACATGCTACATACATATACTATAGATATGGGATGTCCAACAGGTCGATTGTGATCTACTGTTCGATTCCTGGGATGTTTTGGTAGATCGTGGGATCCTCCATCCAGCCCTGTCCCCTCGCCCTGCCCTCTAGATCAGTATACTGGAAGACGGAGCTCTCGCTGTGAGGCTGACCGTTTCATTAGCAATCTCTTGGTGAGCTCCTATTTTTATTTATTTCTTCGACCTGACCCCCCCATGGGATTTTTCTCCCTAAAATAAGCTCAACAACTTTCACCTGAACCCCCCCCCCCAAAAAAAGAGGTAGATCACTGCCAGTTTTTAATTGTAGATCAAAGTCTATTGGAAGTTGGCCGACCCTGCTATAGATGGACTAGATGCTCATTGGTATTATGTTCCAGCTTCCTACCACTGGAGACAGGATTTGACTGTTCAACGTGAGGATCGTCAATATGTTCCACTAGAGAGAGATGAGAGAGACCAAGGCTCAAGTTCTAACTGTCATGGTTTCACCAGGTGGCCTTTGTCAAGTTACTAGCACCAACCCCCCTTTTTAGTGACAACAACAACCTAGACAACAACAAAACACACCCTCTCATTCAAAACTGCCCATTCTAAGATAATGGCTGAGCTCTGTCTCGCCTTTGGTGGTTAGGTGGGTGGGGTGCAAAGGTTAAGGCTTTTTTCACCAGGACACTTCAGCTTCAGAAACTTCTTCCAGTGAAAAGTTTGCTTGCCCCCTCTCATTTCTCTCTCTGCAATTACACGTTTTTTAAAAAAAAGTTATGCCAGATGTGCTTCCTGCCAAGAGCCTTTTATGTACTGATCTACAGTGATTACAAATTGCTGTCAAATGCGACTTTATTTATTTATTTATTTATTTATTTATTTATAAAAGTATTTATATACCACCCTTTCAGAAAGCATCAGGGAGTCTGCAGAAAAATAAGAAATCCCCCTCTATTAAGAGCACTACAGAACAATCATTAAAATGTTCACGTTTTTGTTTTTTTAAAAAACAACAACTGCATAGGCCTGTCTACATGAAAGTTCAGTTAACTTTTTGTTAGGTGAGTGAGAACATATTCTCTTGAAGATTTAAGAAGTGCTACAAATGATTGGTATGGATGGGGGTGTGGGCTCAGAAAATATCATTAATCCACAAAAATGCACATGCAAGGCTATCTTTAATGAATATGGCAAGTTGGTGGACTCTCTCTGTCACCCAACTTCCACATACACATAAAAGAAAAGTGTTGGAAGCAGTCCTTCAGTACTGCCTAGCCGTAGAGAGAATTCTTAGCTCTTCATTTAAAAAGCTGCTATGAAAACAAACAAAGGACAAATTTTGGCTGGAGAAGATATGTTTGAGTTCAGCATTCAATGGCTACTCCAGAGGCTGACATTACACTGAGGAATTCTTACAACTCTGTTTAGGAGTACAACGTGTTCTGTAGTAAACAAACATAGGGTGTGTTAAGGACACCAGCTGCCTCAGAGCTTGTGTGTAGATTTAAGCCATGCCTTCTCATCTATTTAAACATTACAGCACACCAAGGGGCATCACCAGACATCTGTGATGCTATGAGGAGTGCTGTGCTGACCTAAGCAAGTGCCTACATAAGTGCAAGCTGCGGTCAGGTTAGTCACAGAACACGTTGCAGTGTGTTGGTCTCTGCTGTGTCCAATGACCTGGGAGGGGTGCATGACAAACAGCTGGAAGCCTCACCACCCTCATTCCCCTGCATCAGATTTCCCAGGGAGATCAGATTTTTGGTGCAATTCAGGCATTACTAAATATCTAAAGGGTCAGATTTTTGCTGGCACTTTTCTTATACACCCGTCACTACACAAACTAGAAGCTTGTTCCATCTATCCTGTTGCAAATAGCATAATGTCAGGGAGAGAGTGGTAATCATTATGGTAGACCAGGGCAATGGATTACAATTCCAGTCATCCTCAACCATAGACTACGCTGGCTGGGGCTGATGCTGCCCAACAACATCTAGTGGGCACCACACTGGATGCTCTTGTGGTAGAGACTTTGTGACTAAGTTCACACACCATCCTCCTTGTGCAAGAGGCCATTTCCATAAGTGGCCAAAAACCAATGCTCTTAGAATGAACACTAAGTAGGAATCAGGACTGTTTTGAAAATGCTTTCATGCAGGACCAGATGTAAACATTTAAAGGTAAACTGTCCTTAGGCCACAGGGCAAAAAATATGGCAAAAAATAAAATCTGCCCAGACACACACAAACTGAAGGTGGGAAAAGTGACTTAGCATATCTTCCCCTACTGTCCTCCTTTACTTCCTTGTTTTTCTTCATATGTCTTCCATTCACATTGTAAATCTGTATGCAAGGTTAAATTATGTTGTATGCCAGGCATAGGCAAACTCAGCCCTCCAGATGTTTTGGGACTACAACTCCCATCATCCCTACCTAACAGGACCAGTGGTCAGGGATGATGGGAGTTGTAGTCCCAAAACATCCGGAGGGCCGAGTTTGCCTATGCCTGTTGTATGCTGTAAGCCCCTTGTTTTCTTTTCAGCATGTAGCAGCAGTAGAAGGAAGCTTGTGAAGCCAAGCCATACAAGAGAAGGATGGGATAAGGAAAAATGTAATCTACATGCTATAATTAAATGAAATCGATATCTATGAACGTCTCCAGATAAGCCCAGGCAGCCACTTCTAAGCTTGCAAGAACATTATATTGATGAACCCAAGTTCTTTCTTGGCTTAAGGTCATGTAGGCACTCTTAATACTTTGGTAAGATTTCAGCAATGCAACCTTACCAGAGCTCCAGTTTGACTCGTCTGCCATCTAACAGGATTGTTGTGGTCTTGTAGTCAATTCCTGTAAATAACAACAATGGAAGTGTGATTACACAAAAACCAGGCATAACGACACTATTTCAGTGACATGTAAGTGTTCATAACCAGAAAAAGCTGTCACAACACCAAGTGTTTGGGGGAATGATGCTTGTGGTAGTAGCATAGTAAGTTTTAATATACAAAACAAGCAACTCAGAAGAGCAATAAACAGACAATTATCATTTATCTGGTAGCAAGGACATTTAGGTCTCTTACAACACAAAAAAAGTTAGCTGTGAGGAATGAGGAACCAAGAGTTGTTTGTCAAACTGACCTACTTCTAGTTAAATACAATTTCTTCACCATATTTAGCATAACGTTAAATTAAAAAACTACTACAACAAAATTTATATACTACTTGATTGTAAAAACACACACACTACCAATTGTTTACATTTCCCCCCCTCAACTTGATGTTGAATTCATCCACTTAAGATTTGTACCCTCACTTTGAGTACAGTGTATTTTGTCTAGGTATTATTACTGAAATGTGAAGGCCAGGAGTGGCATTCAGGTATGTTACATTCAGACTAGACCCACAGAAATTAAGGACCTAACTCAAACATGTTCATTCATTTCATAAGGTCTACTCATTAGTTGAATGCCACCCAAAAAAATCTAGATTTTGAGCTAGCAGCGGCAACTGACCAGAGAACCTGTTGGTGGATCATTGGGACATGGACCTCAACAGAGTCTGATATCTGCATTTTGAAGCTTAATTTCAGAGGATGCATCTGATTGTGGCCAAGATCTGCACATTACAGCTTTGCATTACAGTTTTTGTATGCAAGCAAAAGGACATACAACCATAAGGTAAAGGTAAAGGATCCCTGAATGGTTAAGTCCAGTCAAAGGTGACTATGGGGTGCAGTGCTCGTCTCTCTTTTCAGGCTGAGGAAGCCAGTGTTTGTCCACAGACAGCTTTCCGGGTCACGTGGCCAGCATGACTAAACTACTTCTGGCACAACAGGACACCGTGACGAGTGCCAGAGCGCATGGAAATGCTATTTAACTTCCCGCCACAGCCATATCCACCACCAAAAGGTAGCATTCAACTCTCAAAAACAATTCATACTATAGTCATGTTGCTGCCATCTTAACAATAACTTGACAGCGCTATTGGCATGTCAAATGCCAGGTCAATGAGTTCTACTTCTAACTAGGCAGCTTTGTTATTAGCAAGTATACCAAAATACTTCATACATATTCAATTGTGTTGACACAGAGATTTCATTTCCCTGCCACACATCTGTGTCAATATCCTTGGAGACCTGGATATTGCACTAATAAGGTCTCAGCTGGTCACTTTTCTTCCTGTTCCTCCCAATGCTTTAATCTGCATATTAATTAGTCCATTGTTAACAAACTTCAAACAGGAAGCTGACTGCTGGCAATTGGTCCTGCCCCACATGAGATCAAGCACCACTTCCTTTAATTTAAGAAAGAAATCCCACTGATTCACCGTTTCCAGGGACACATGCTTTCAAACCTATCAGGTCGCATAAGAAATGAAGATTTTAAGTATAAGCAGTCTGACTTTGAAATATATAGTAAACTTTTCAACAGCTTGCTTCAAAAACTAATTTTTACATATGATTTCTTTAACTTGATCCAAACACACTAAACACACCCCACACTAAAAATATCATTTTCTCTGTAAAGAATGAACCATGGAGGAAAAATTCTTTCAAGGAAAGTGAACTGGCTATCTTCATCTGCCTCAGCTGCAACAAAACATGCTGTAACTCTCCAAAGGTTAGACTAAGCAGCTATCCTATCTTTAAAAGACATCTGAAGGCAGCCCTGTTCAGGGAAGTTTTTAATATTTAACGCTGTACTGTTTTTTTAACACTTGATTGGGAGCCACCCAGAGTGGCTGGGGAAACTCAGCCAGATGGGCGGGGTATAAATAATGAATAATAATAATAATAATAATAACAATAATAATAATAATTATTATTATATTATATTATTATTATTATTATTGCTTCACCCCCAAAGGCGCACTCCTCCATTGTCTAGTGACAGATGGATGCCAGCCAACCAAGTACTACTGGGATGCAGCCCTAACTCCAGAAAACTCTGTCCTGTGTCTCGCCAGTATAGTTGGCGACACACTCCTATTTTAATATCCTCCAACTATCTAGTGCGCAAGTTGCCAGTGTGGTGCCCTCCAGCTGCTGTGGAACCACACCTCCCATCTTCCCTGACCATAGCTTACACTGGCTGGAGATGAGGTCAAACAATATCTGGGGAAGCAGAGAGGATTGCACAGAGTTCTTGAACATTTTTTAGGGGAGGTGTTGCCAAAAATCATTCACCCACATGGCCGACGCTAACACTCGCACATGTCGCAACAGCTTCCTAACGTCTGTCCCCTCACCAGCAGAAGCAACCTATTGCCTGCCCAATTGCCACAGCGACACCCACTCAACAACATCCCTTGCTGCAGACACCAATAACACTCTGCAGACCATCTCTGGCTCGCGCCATCAACCAATCCCATGTCCCCCCTGGGCACTACCCATGTATAAGACAACCCCCTATTTTAAACATAATTTTCCAGTAAAAAAACCCTGTCTTATACATGGAAAAGTATGGTATATCTTCAGGGCCCACTCTGTTATTTTTGTTATTTTTGTAATTGAACACTTTAAAGCTGTTTTTAATATACAGGTAGCAACTGATTACGCTTATTCAATATGTGTGCAACCACACATACAAGCACCGGCCCAAACCCAGAAGTAACCCAACAAGTCACAAAAATGGGGCAACCTTATTCAGCCTCCCCCACGTTGGCAGATACATTGCTGTAGCTACCTTATGCACCAATAGAAAGGTAGCACAGTTCTTTGCCCTGGCAGAGAGAGAAAATATTTATTGCCAATTCCTAAGCAGCTGCCCAGCCCAAAGCTGAACAAATATTTCAGTTTCCTAGGAAGGAATAGTTTTAGGCCTTCAGGTTGGCTGCTTTTTAATTCATAGTATTTCAGTCACTATTTGGGCTGGACTTAATTCATAGTGATATCATTGGCCAAGCCAGACATGATGCTAATTGTGAAAGCTTTCCTTTAGTGCCAAATGAAGCTTCCTTTCTCCAAACCTATTAGCAGCTTGGGGAAATCAATACCTTGGGGTATGAGGGGAAGAGCTAAATCCCCTCATTGTGTGCCATGGTTCCAACCCCACCCCCTTGCATCTTCTCTTTAAATGTGAAAAAGTAGACGAGAATTGCAATGATACAATTAACATAATTTATAGTTTGACCCTATGCAAATATAAGGAAAGGTTCCAGTCAGTGTGAAAGGCTTTCCTTCTTATTTAGGTAAATCTTCACAGTGCTGGACTGTCCATGAATGCAACGCTTCCATAATACAAATCTCAGGCTAGCAGCAGTATCACTACTTGATCTTAAAATATTAAGGCCGTCAGTGCAACTCCTTCACAATTACACTAGACATATTTTCTTCAGGGTCAACGATGCAACCAGCCTCTGCTTCTGCTTTGCATTCCAGAACACTAACGCTCTTCAGCTTTTATAAACAGTTGATTACAATGTATCATAAGGAATCGTATCACAAAAAGGAACTCATTTCAGCAGCAAGTATTTCACTTTTGAAATCATCAGGCTTGTTCAGACAAGTTCATGAGGTGGAGTACAGCTCAACTGCCCCAACCATGTATGTTACATAACACTGAACAAACTTTCAAATGAATAAGGCAGAAACTGACATGTTTGTGCCACTGGGTGGCACTATTGCACAGAGGCTTTTGGGATACTGCTGAAAGTCAGCCTTTAAATACCTGAGTGCTTTAACTGCCTCCCCTTAAACTCCCATCTTTACAACAGCTGTAGGGAAACATTGGTGTTTTCTTCAGCAAACAAACTGTGAATATCCATATATTTATATGCATACTGAGAAGCACCAGTCTGTTGATTGATCTTATTAGGAGTTGTGTTACTTTATTTCACTATATTGCTACATTTTTGATTTGTTATTTACTCTGTTTCTAGTTTATGTGCCATCCACATCTCCCTGGGCTGGACATTATGAATTTACATATTAAAGAGTTTTCAGTGAGAAAGACCATTGGATCAAACTATGAAATTAAAAACTGAAGTTCAAGCATTCAGTCACATGGATATGCTCTGTTGGTGGACAATGTACAAACCAGTTTGATTCTATTGCTTATAGCAGGTCTACCCAACATGACACTCTAAGATAAAATGCAAGCCACTAGCCACGTAATTGTAGCCTATCAGATGCCTGAAAATGTTGCAGTCTCAGGCATGAAAACAAAAAAGTTTACCATTTTACCATTTATTTACTATTATATTTATATCCCACTTTTCCTTCAATGAGGCTTTAGGCAACATATACTGTCCCCCCATTCTCAGTTTCAACCCAACAACCTTGTTGGCTAGGCTGAGCTTCATGATGGAGTCGGAATTTGAATTCTGGCCTCCCAGGTTCTAGTCCAGCTCTCCACCCACTAGGCCAAAGTGGCTTCATTTCTGGCATGCCAGGCTCAATTCAGTGGCAGGAAATTACACAAATGTGGTTTAATGTGTCTAGCTATGTGGAAGACACAATGGGGCTATGCTCCATCCAAATATGGGTCACTGCAGCAGATCCATGATCATTTAAGAGATGGGAAGAAGGGGAGAGAGAGCAAAAGACAAAAAATTAGGAGAGAGCACAAAACAAGGCACAGAGAAAGAGACTAACAAGATATAAGAGTATGATAAAAGTTGTTTTAATGTTGCAGGTTGGTGCTAAATGAAAAAGCCCTGGGCCTGATAAGTTGTTAACTACCAACAGACAAATGGAAAAACATATTTCTTTCTAAGCTATGGTTGCAAATGTTTATTTCTTACATCTATATTCTTCTTTTCCTCCAAGGAACAAAATATGGTGTACATGGTTCTCCCCCTCCCAATTTCATTCCCACAACAATCCTGTGAGGTAGGTTTGGCTGAAACAGTAACTGGCCCAAGGTCATCCAATGGGTAGGGATTTGAACCCTGGCTTTGAAAAATATTAAGTTTTAATTATAATGCTAAACCATAATAATAGAATCATAGAACCATATCATTGTATAGTTGGAAGAGAGCCTGAATGTCATCTAGTCTAACCGCCTGCAATGCAGGAATCTCAAACTAAATATGCATGACAGATGGCCATCCAACCTCTACTTAAAAACCTCCAAGGAAGGAGAGTCCACCACCTACCGAGGGAGTCTGTTCCATTGTCAAACAACCCTTACCGTCAGAAAGTTCTTACTTAGGTTTAGTCAGAATCTCCTTTCTTGTAACTTGAAGCCATTGATTCAGGACCTAGCCTCTGGAGCAGAAGAAAACAAGCTTGCTCCATCTTCCATGTAACAGCTCTTTAGATATTTGAAGATGGCTATCATATCTTCTTTCAGTCTCCTCTTTCCCAGGCTAAACATACCCAATTTCCTCAACAGTTCCTCATAGGGTTTTGTTTCCAGACCCTTGACATAGCATAGCTCCCGACAGTCCTGCTTTTTTGTTCCTCCTGGGGTTCGTCTCCTGCATTGGGAGATCTTCCTCCCCCCTAAGGGCACTCTACCTGCATCTCTATTCCAGGACAGTACACTCTGGTCTAGCAAGAATTTCTTCATCTTGCCCGATAGCATGAAGTGTGGATAGGAGGGCCTCAAGTTGCTATATCTTCTCTTCCAGCAAGGCAACCAGTTTGCACTTGCTGCAGGTGTAGTTTTCCATGTTCTCAGTCAGGAAGACAAACATAGCACAGGTGTTTCAGGTCACACTGTAAGACAGCACTCTGGGCATCCCCATCAAACTCCTCCGCTAAACACTCTTGCAACATCCCTGCTTATAAGTCATGATCACAAGAGCATCATCTGATGGATTTCTTCCTGCTGGATTTGAGCCTTCACTGAATGGGGAGTCCAGGGTCCAGCAGGTGTCACTGCTGTCTCCACTCCTACAGCCCATATTCAGCTGCCATGCTAAGATGACAACACCCATGAGGCACTGCGTTCCACGGTTGATTGTGGGAGGGGTTCTCTGACCAAGTTGGAAGGCAGAAGCTGGTCTGCAGTTGTGGTTTCGTGTGCACATGGTAGAAAGCTGGCAAGGAGTAGAGCCCTGTGCCTGTAGCAGGGCAGCCCTGGCTTTACACCCTCCAGCAGGGTGCCTGATTCAGTAATATAATGGGGCCCATCCAGTAGTGAAGTGTAATGGATTTCACTGCGCTGACAATGGCCAGATGCCGCTGGAAATCCATCAATCAGGACTTGAAAGCAGTTATCCCTTCCCATTCAAGCAATTAGTTTTCAGTGGAATATTGTCTATGAACATGCAAGTATCATTTAATGATCATGGTTAAAAATGTCAACAAAGGTCTCCTCAATCATTTGTTTATAACCCTTTAAATAAGGATTCAAGTTAGTGGCCATCAACACATCATATAGTAGTGAATGTGTTATTTCACACTTCCTTTTTTGCCTGTTCTGAATCTAGTGGACCAAGATTTGTGTGTCTAATCACTGCTGGAGCATGAGGAACTCTCATGCCTGTAGCAATTCTCTGTTTCTCTATGTCTGTCCCAAAAGGATACCAAGAAATTAAAGTCAGAATTGGGCCTTAGTTATCCACCAAGTATGAAACTCTGTTTGGTAACTACATATCTAGAGGGCAAGGTAGGAATGCAGGCACTGCATTGAACACCAATGATGTTGTCCATATCCTGCTGGAACTGCTGCATTGGCAAGGCACAGAAAACCGGTCTGAGCTGTTTTCAGCTTAGCCCACATTCCAACTCTGCTTCTCTAGTCATACTGAATTTGTAATTAAACAGGAGTTAGTTTATTAAGACTTTGGGGCCCTTTAAGCTCTTTATACGTATTGTTATTTACCAACTTTTAGCACAACTAAAGCAAAAGTCATAAGCACAATGTTGTGAATCTGTTCATGCGCAAATACACCCAGCAACTCTTAAAGTTATTGCATCTACCAGGCCCTACACCTATGTTTGCTGTAGTCAAGTAATAATCTCAATTCTTGGCAAGCTTTCAGTTGTATCTATATAAGGAAAAAGGAAAATGGTCACCTGCAGCTGCCCATCTCAAAGTTGTTCTTATGATCTGTTTACATTGTACTTTGCTCAATCGGTTGACAATTAACAACACTGTGTTTCAAAGGCTGCATTACATATGAGGCAAAACAGAGTCACTATTTGCACAGGAAGCTCCCACATTGGGAAAATAATAGATCCAGCTATTATGCTGTCTTGTAAAGGCTAAAGGAGTTTATACACAATATAAAAAACCAAAGACAGTAAACAGTGATCCAGCAAGAGAAAGATAGACCTGGTATTAGCTCATTAGAACTGTTTCATTGCCTGTATGCCCTCTTGGACTATAAGACACCCCTGAAGTAGAGGCAGAAGATGCCCGTGACAAGAACTGGTAACAGCTATAGACTACACTCCATTATTGAAGAAGGAATAACTTTCCCCAAACTCCAATTCTTCTAACTTCTTAGAACAACTATGGCAGAGCTTTCCAAACTTCTCATGTTGGTGACACACATTTTAGATATGCATCATTTTGCAACACAGTAATTCAGTTTTACTAGCAAACCAGAGGTAAAACTAACCCCTTATAAGATATATGGTCACATATTGCACGACACACCCAGACACTGCAGCCAACACACTAATGTGTCACGACACACAGTTTGGAAAGCTCTGAATTATGGTAATGTGTTCCACATGGGCTCCCTTTAAGACAGCTTAGAAACTTCAGCTAGTACAAAATGTTCATCTCCTAGAGCATGGAGAGTGGCAGGAGCATATGCAACCAACCCCACTATGATTATCCTGAATACCAGTTAGCTTCCGGTATCAATTCAAAGTCCCTCCCCGCTTGCAGGTCAACTGACAGGGTGTGAAGATATCTGTCAATCGCCTGGCATCACAATGACATCAGGTGACTTGTTTTCACCCCTGCAAGCCCTGACAAGCAGCTGATTGTTAGAATCTAACTCTTCATACCCTTGGACCCACATATTTATGGGACTGCTTACAATGGCTCTCAAAATGAACCATTCACAGTGGGATCAAACCTATCCATTCTTAAGGAAATCAGCCCTGAGTGCTCACTGGAAGGACAGATCCAGAAGCTGAGGCTCCAATACTTTGGCCACCTCATGAGAAGAGAAGACTCCCTGGAAAAGACCCTGATGTTGGGAAAGATGGAGGGCACAAGGAGAAGGGGACGACAGAGGACGAGATGGTTGGATAGTGTTCTCGAAGCTACCAGCATGAGTTTGACCAAACTGTGGGAGGCAGTGGAAGACAGGAGTGCCTAGCGTGCTCTGGTCCATGGGGTCACGAAGAGTCGGACACAACTAAACGTCTAAACAACAACAACAAGATTTTGGAATGCAGAAATAAAGAAAACCATCAAACCACCTTATCTAAATTACAGTGGTACCTCGGGTTACATACGCTTCAGGTTACAGACTCCGCTAACCCAGAAATATTACCTCGGGTTAAGAAGTTTGCTTCAGGAAGAGAACAGAAATTGCGCGGCGGCAGCAGCGAGCGGCCCCATTAGCTAAAGTGGTGCTTCGGGTTAAGAACAGTTTCAGGTTAAGAATGGACCTCTGGAACGAATTAAGTACTTAACCCAAGGTACCACTGTATATAATTCAGTATTTGAACGATTGGTATTAGTAATTGTATTATAAATTGGTATTGTTATAATGAGGTTATTTTTGGATTGTAATTGAAAAGTAATTATTATCAGAATTGGCTTCCACAGTCACTTACGGACTCACTGTTAAGACCGTTTTCATGGAAGACAATCTTACTTGGCTATGAGTGATCGCCATAGAAGAAAGATGTATGGGACTGCTTCTCCCTGTAAGTACCAGCCTCCTATATAATTAAAATCAGCATTTAGTGCCTTGTTTCAGGTCCCATCATTGGATGAGTTATTTCAATGGTCGCCTTGGGGCTGTTAAATGACTTCCCAAAGATCTGCCAGAGCACCTTTCCGATTGCTTCCAGAAGGGGCTACAAGAATTTTCTATTAGGGAAAGTCACTGGGGTCTAGTACTTTATTTGCTGGTAGTTTGGGATGTTTACATTTATTTGTAATCTTATTTTCACTAGCAGATGTTGTGATTGTTAAAGTATTAAAGTAGTCATATCCCATAATTACAAACAAAAAACCCTACTCAGAGCATTTTAGATAATAAAAATGTGCATTTCCAGTAACAGGGGTAGACTTGTGACATTGTCTGACAAAGCCCCTACAACAAGATACACCACCAGGAGTTATGAAAAGACTATTAGAATTAGTTCTTTTGAATTAGTCATTTAGGTAGACACAAATAAATCAGTAAGTACATTTTTAAAATAAATGCAAGTATAACTGGCTTTTTAAAATCAGCAGATTGCTGTTCAAATACCAGACATAATCAGACCAGAAGGTGCACTGTTCCAGGACCCTGGAGGCAGATCTGGGATTGAATTTGGGACTTGCAGATGACAGAGAATAAGCCAAGAGGCTCATCCACAACAGCCTCTGGAGAAAAGTGCTAATGCACTAGGATTCTTGCCTCACAATAAATCCTGTCATCACAGGGACATTAACAGCAGCTTTACTTTCATATAATGGTTTGTTTTGTATTGTAAAAGGAGGAGGAAGCAACAGCTGATGGACCACAGCTTCACTTCATAAGAAGATATAGTTTGGCCGTAACTAGAGCTCACTGAAATATCGACGACCTTACAAAACAACATTGGTAGATGTGAATGCTTAGGATATCAGCAATCTGTAGACTTGCATAAGGCACAGGAGAAGTAACAGAATATTTGCTGAAGATTCCTCTAAGCAAGTTGATGTTTCTTTGACCCATTTTAGGTATTTTAGAGACCACAGCACTGTATTTGTTGTGGGCCATATACCTGAATACACAAAGTTCTGAACAACACATCAACATAAGTGGTTATAAGCTACTGTACTTTAAGTTCCTTAAATATATTCTTACAAAAACAGCCACATAAGTCAATGCATACATTACATGGCAGCAAACTTACATTTGCCACTGACTGCAAGCTTGACAAGCAGCTGCAGGCAATCCCTGTTTCCCAAGAAGCATACATATGTGTTAACACAAATTTAACATATGTGCCTTCCCTTAGACACAATGTGGACTTAAGAAGAAGAGAAGAAGAGTTTGGATTTGATATCCCGCTTTATCACTACCCAAAGGAGTCTCAAAGCGGCTAACATTCTCCTTTCCCTTCCTCCCCCACAACAAACACTCTGTGAGGTGAGTGGGGCTGAGAGACTTTAGAGAAGTGTGACTAGCCCAAGGTCACCCAGCAGCTGCATGTGGAGGAGCGGAGACGCGAACCCGGTTCCCCAGATTACGAATCTATCGCTCTTAACCACTACACCACACTGGCTCTCAGACAGCATGAGTATTTCAGAAAGGTACCTTTTCAGTCTACCATAACATAAGCCAGCATGAGTAGATAACAAAAGCAACAAAAATACATTAAATATTCATTTATTTTAAAGCCACTTAAATGTGAGAAAAGAACAATAGTAGGCAATTTGTTAACTTTGTTTTCCTCATCTCTAAAATTTTGTTATATAAACCACCAACATGTAAGATCATACAAACCAGCTGACCCAAGTGACGTACAGAAACAAGCTGTCAGTATTTCCTTATCACTTGACACACACACATTCACTCATCAGAAACCTGAAGATACAGCCTAAGGGACGTTTCAGTTATCACTATATATGTGGAATGCCCACAGACAACCACCTTGCAGTTATAGAAATGAAAAAAGGCAAATGGCTGGAGGGAGAAAACATGTTTTATCTCAGAATATGTTTCATTAGTTTCAATGTACCCTGCCCTGAGATTGTTTACTTTATGAAGGGCAGCTTATAAATCATTTAAATAAATAAACAAACAACAACTGCATTGTGATCCACAAGCTGGATAGTATATGACTATGAACCGGGAGGCAGGAAAGAGTGGAGAAAAAGCAGATCAAGTGCAAGAGTATGTTGACTACTAGCTCTACAAATCTCAAGGTATAAAGTTAAATAAGCACAGGCTAACAGATAGGTGTTTAAGTGGATCTACCCATGCAGAAGAATTAGATTGGAATGAAGTCTAGAATAGATTACTATTTCAGACTACAGATACTGTAGCGGAATAAACATTTTTGAATGATACTCACATAAAGCGCTCCATGCAAATACATTCTAGCCCAACCCTTTGCCTGCTGGGTCAGCTTTTCTACTGTTGTATTGCATCAACTGTTGCACAGATAACTGTGTTGTACACACCACTTTGAGCTTCTTAAGGTGAAAGGTGGGGTATATAACTAATGTACACTCACATCAGAGTCACATGCCATGCTGGTACAATATGGGAACAGCTTGCTAGATCAGGCCAGAGGCTCATATGATAGCCACCATCACCCACCCACCCCAAAATACACCATGTTATCATCATTATTTTTCCTGGTATTTATTGGCTGAAGTATATCTAGTGCTTTGTATCTATACATAAAGAATTTGAGAACTAAGCTACTCAACTTTGCAGCTATGATCCTATTATTAGTTGTGTACCGATAAGGTGGCCAGTCTGGTGTTAGATATAAGGTGCCTCTTCTTTGTTTGATAATTTCATCTAGTTCTAAATAGAAGTGTTTCTAGTGATTCTGGTACAGTATTAGCAATGATTTTCGTGTTTATCCACCACCAAATTTTACAAGAGGTAATACAAACTCATGCCATGTTCATTTTTGTGGTTCTTATTTTCTTCCCTTATACCTGCTGATGGAAAAGGTACAACCAGAGCCAAGAGGATGCCAGAATAGTTAACAAGTAGAGGCAAGGAAGCTATGAGAGAAAGGAAAATGAAGAGAGCAAAAAGGAAGACAAATTTTGGCAAAAGAAATGCAAGCAAATGCAATAAGGGGTGCAAAAAAAGAAACTGAGATGCACATCACTAAAAACAAAGAGCAAATAACACTAACTTTAAATACATTAGAAGCATGGAAGCTGATTGGACAAATAAGTAGTCAAAGGTATGCTAAAGGAGGAAAAGAGGATTTCCATGAATGGATTCTTTGCATCTGCCTTTACAGCATAAGATGTAGAGCAGATCCCAGCACCAGAATTAAATTTATCAGGGAGCAATTCGGAGGAACTGAGGAAAATAGCATTGCCAATGTTTTTTTTTTTAAAAAAAAATTATTAAAGATTTTCCTCGTTTATAAAAGCATATGTATTGTTTCTTTCTGCAGATCAGTTACATTTGTTTTGAGACATTGGTGTTATATGCAGTATAGGGTTGGGAAGAAAAGGGGGGGCAGAAGAGAGGGGGTGGTGGTAAAGCTTATGTTCTTTTAGTGTATGTGTGGGGTTTTGTGTCAGTGTCACTTGGGTAGGTTCTCTTTCTATTCGCTTGTTATGTTTCCTTAGTGGTGAGAGAGGTCGGAGTGGTCTAGAGTGTTGTTGATTGTCTTTGGTTGGCTGCAGTGAGATTTGTTTGTGCATTGTGGGGGGAGTTGTTGGGTTAAGTTAGCCTTATTGAATTGTATGCTGTTGGTGAGTTTGTGTTGTTAAGCACTGCCAAGAGTTGAAATTCTACGCCTTACTGACAAATTAAGAATTGACAAATAACCGGATCTGAATGGCATCCATCTGAAAGTTATTGAAGAACTTGAATCTGAATTGTAACTTTCCCCCAAGATTAGCCTCTACACTTGGATAATTTTAAGTGTAATCCTCAAATACATGAAAACAATTGTATATCAATGGCTACTAGCACTGTGTTTACCTGCTGCTGGAAAACACATGGGGAGAATGCTGTTGCACTTGTGTATGCTTGCAGGCTTTCCACAAGCACCTGTTTCAACAAGAAGTTTGACTAAACAGGCCTTTTGGTGTGATCCAGCACGGCTCGTTAGGTTCTTCAGGACAGCCTCAAACCAACTGTCGAATAGTTTCGGGATCAGGTGGATAGGAAGGGATTCTGCTACTCTTCCTTCTTTCAGCATCACTCATATTATGTTCACAATCCTTAGTCTACAAGGACAGCAGTCATAGTCCCACACCAAATTCATTCAAGAGGCAGTTTACAATCTATTTGTTCTGGCAGGCCAGGTAGTAGTAGGAGTGACACCATTTCTATAATGTCGTGCTTGTTATTGTTTTGCTGTATTTTGTATGGTGGTTTTATTTTTGTTTTTGATGCTGTTTATTTTCATCATTAAGCCTCCTTATTCTTACAGAAGGGTGAGTTATAAAGAAGTAAAGGAGCCAAATAAAATAGATGCATAATTAAAAGAGCCATCTTATGACCAGAAGGCATATTCATGAATTTGAGTAAGTCTATAAATTATACTCTAGTACTGTTATTACTTATATATTGGATTTGTTTTATTATATAGACAGGATTGGAGTATGAAAGCTATCATTTACATTTAATAAACTATGCACTCCACAAAGGCTTACTGAAGGCACCAACCCTTATCTAGATATATACTTCTCTGCACTCTGCACTAATATAGAGAGACAAGGATAAGAAGTTTGAAGCATCAGATCAATATTTCAATAGAAAACTTCAACATATTACTCTGATGCCATACTTCAGACAACTACTATTTGGAAAACATTCTCCTACATAATGATTGTATTCTACAAGGAAATGAATACAGCAACATATGGGCTGTAAAAGGATGTTTGTTCCCCACGGTACTTGAAACAGGATTTGCTTGGAACAACAGGAAGCAGCATCCTCTGCTGCTACAGGGAGTCTGAAATGCATAGACTTGCCACTTTAATAGAGAGGTGTTTAAGGATGATTCAAAGTTTCTAATCACAACACTCAAGGATGGTTTAGTAATTTTGCCTATAGTTAGCTTTTGTCTTCATGAGGTTCCATGGACTGCAAAATGAAACCAAATGAATACTGGTTGCTAATTATCCCCCCTCTTATCCATTTCCTTACATTTTCCTTTGCTCGTTAGGGTAATTTTACTTAAACAACAACAACAACTGGGAATAAGGAACACACACTGGAGTAGCACTGAGCAGGCATATCACTCATCAAGAGAGAACACCCACCAGCTAGCTTGTCAGATATTCTCAAATATTTTTTTCAAGTATCTAAATATGGGGAACCTTTTTCAGCCCAAGGGTTGCACTCCCTTCTGGGAAATGTTCCATGGGTCACATGCCAGTGGCAGGCAGGGTCAGAAGCAAGTGTGCCCAGGACAACAAATGTAAGCTTTACTTTTGTAATGTAGGGTAGTACCTACATACACTGACACATCTCTCTGTACTCCATCATGGCACGCAACAGCCATCCTGAGATTTCAAGGACACATTCCAGCCAGGTAAAAACACCAGGTGTGAAGCAGTTGTCTTCTGGAAGGCGATGGAGGCCTGTTCCAGAAGCTTTACAGAGCACTGTGTCAGACAAGGAACTCCCTCCTCTCCACAACTAATGGAACAGACTACAGGCTGTTATGACTTCATGCTTTCTCCTGAACCCTGCGTTTCTGTTCAGAGATGTCTGCAGTTATAACCCATGGCCAAGTAGGTAGCTGGGTACAGTGGTACCTTGGTTTAAGAACAGCCCTGTTTATGAACTATTCGGTTTATGAACTCTGCAAAACCGGATGTAGTGTCCCGGTCTACGAACTTTATCTTGGTGTACAAACAGAAGCCGAACGTAGAAGGGCACCGGCAGTGGGAAGCCTCAGTAGGGAAAGAATGCCTTGATTTAAGAATGGTTTCGGTTTAAGAACGGACTTCTGGAATGAATTAAGTTCATAAACCAAGGTACCACTGTATTTTTATGTGTTCCAAAATCATGGTTGATTAGGACTAGAGCAGGGTCTTTTTGAGTGTGCATACCCAGACTTTGGAATTTCCTGCCTAGAGAGACCTGCCCCACCCCTTCTGCCAGAGTGTGAAGGCCATCAGTTGCTAGCAATTTTAGTTTAAAAAATACCAATCCACCAAATTTAAATAATGTTTCAGTGTTTAACTGCATACAAACATCTCTCTCTCTCTCTCCCTGTGTGTGTATAATTTCTTATTTGTTTGTTGCCATGAATTCTGAAGGAAGGATTATTTAAAAGCTGATAAATATTGACGTTTATGGCACAGCAGCATCTTGACCATACTGTGCTGCATACTAGACTTGTTACAAAAGCAAGTGAGTTCTTTCATCAATAATGTGCACCCAATAATTCAGACACTCTTCAGAGGCTGGCCAGCCAACACAGCTCAGAAACTTGAGTAAGGCTTGAAGATCAATACTGTCATCCAGAATTGAGTATGGAACTGGGTATGAAGAAAGGTCTGTTGTGCACTTCAAACTATAAGACATTACAGCAAGATGTGTCTTAACACTGAGAGAAACACTACAAAGTATGTGCATGGGTGGGCACTCCTGCCTCAACAGATGCTAATGAATAGTGACTCTATATCCAATTCTTAACAGAACCACAAAAGCTTCCTTCCTTCAGTTCCTAAGCAATGAATTTGACCATAGTTGGAGCACCAGTTCAGCTGAAACAGATTATTGGTGTTTCATTTTCAAAGATTTTGACACTGGTATACATTACCAGTAAGAAAAGATGAACAATACAGCTTAATTAGGATGGCAAAAGCTATACAGTGGAACCTTGGTTTTCAAGCATTTTGGAAGCCAAACGAATCAGAACCTGAACACCGAAAATCTGGAAGTGAATGCTTCTGTTTTTGAACGTGCCTCAGAAGTTGAACGGCTTCGAGGCATGTTTCTCCATTTTCTCAATGGAATTTGCCGACCGCCCATTGCACCTTGGTTGTCAGATGTTTCGAAAGTCGAACGAACGGTTTTCCGGAACGAATTACGTTTTACAACCGAGGTACCACTGTAGAGGAAGAGTTTTGGGGGGCGCGCGCGTGCATGTGGAAAGTGAGAAACATTTATTTGTCTGTGTGTGTATACACATTGAGAGATACATAATCAAGTTTACTCTGCATAAAACCAAAGTTGTAAGAGCCTGCCACTAACTCAAATGTTTACATAATTTACATAATCAGCTGTTCTGAGACAGATTCATGTGAATTTGGGGGTAGCTATGATTTGACAATAGAGGCATAAGTCACATGAAGGAGTAAACATACCTACCTACCCTGCCCTCTGCCATTCATCCTGGAAGGTATAATCCAAAGTAATAGTCAAATTGAACAATAACAGGATATTATCTTTGATTAGTGAAGTTCATGGTTACATAGAGAAGACCCAGAAGAGTGAAGAGGTTTTGTTGCTAAAGAACTAGTTGATTGGATATATGAAGTAACTTGATAGCTTACCAACTTCACACCAAAAGAAATGTCAATAAAGAGGCACCAACCTATTTCAAGTACTTTAATTACCTAGCAAACCCTATAGACCCCAATGAGTTTGCCACAGAAGTTTCTTTGCAGCACAAGGGGAGGGATCTCAATGTCTTTCTACCCCTGCACCAAACAGATGTACCCCATTCAAGACGTGATGACATCACCATTGAAGTGATGAACTTCACCACCTCATTCCCTGGACACATGTAGTAAGCTAGCTGGGCCAAATACTCTTTAGCTACCTGCTCCAGCAGTAGAGTACACCATTAGAGTACATAGGGGACACCTCAAAACTTCCAGTTAAGTAGCTCAAGTTCTTTTAGTGTGTCTGTAACAGTGAGCTTCTTCACAGTACATGACAGCAAGAAAAAGAGAGGTTAAAAACAGCCCCATCTGGGCTGCCTCCTTACATAATGTTCCCTGAGGCTCCTCGATCCCTGTTCAGCAATTGTATGCATCACAGGAGTTCACATGGGGATCATGGCTGCTTGGGGTAATGAACACAATTTACAGCCTGTTGTGTGCATTTTATATTCCAGGCAATTGGGACAAAGACCATTTAATCCTTCCCTTCCTAACAGCTACATGCTCTAAGCTGCATGACAAAGATGTGAAGATGGAAGAGGGAAATGGGAAAGAAGTGGGCAGAGATATTTTTCAGGCCTTAACATTTTTATTTGAGGAAGCTAACAGCACTTTGCTCAGATATCTTCCTTACAGCATGTGGCTGGGGCAAGTGGCTTTACAGTCTGCTCACCCACCATTCTTTGAAAGTGAACAGCAAAGGAGTACAATTTCTGTGGGGAGGAGAACATGTACAGGGTTTACCTTTGAACCTCAAACTGAGGCTGCAAAGGACAATACACATCAGTGTACTCTGGTATCTATGCAGCTTTCTGAAAAGTGTTTTACACTGCCTGCAAAAACCTCTTGCAAGCAGAATTTCACGCTTATCACTAGAAAGAAAAGTGCCATTAAAGAAAAGACATGTAGGAAAGCCGGATTATAGAAGTCTGAAGCTGACTGTAGATATCCACAGTCTTAAACACAAGAGATATTGAAACTGCAGTCCTACAAAATGCAGCATTTTCAAAGTTAGTGACTAATAATAAAACCTGTCACATTACAACAATGCATTTAATTTTCTCTAATTGACAAGGTATGTCTATTATTCCTTTATTGGTTGCCCTCTTCAAGGATAAGTTTTATTTTAATTTCAACACAATTTTGTAGTCAGCTAAAGTAATAACATGGAAGAAAATGCATTTTGGAAGCCTCTAGTTTCAATAAGCCAGGTTCTGATATGTTTTATGCAGAAAAGCACAACAAATCAATACTAGTAAAGAGGTAAGAACACTGTTATTTAATCCATTAACTTTGGGGCAGTGGGCATAACTAACCACTCCATTCCCCTATTTCCCAAGACATTTAATATCTTCTGGATCAGTGTAAATATTTTTACATTTCCAAGGAATTACTGTGGGGGCTTCTCTCCTACTTAGGTCCAAGATGCTTGTGCACTGTCAGATTACTTTGGAATTCACAAGTTGACAGCAGATAAAAGCTTATTATAGTCTAGCAATGATGCTTTGGTGGAATTGTGGGAAATGAAAATGGTAGCTGCTCCCCCAGCTGTTTGGTGCACAGTTGCCTGCCCTCAGATAAGCTCACCAGGGCCACTCAAACCCAATATCAGTTCAGCTGAGATGTGCACTGGTATCCCCGCATCATGGGTGGTAAAGCCATCACAACTAGATTCTGTTCATACCCTTGTATTATATGCAGAGGTTTGTTTAAAACAAAAAATCACTAGATGACTGAAAACAGCTGCACACTGAAAGAGTCATTATATGCCCCAAGGATTATAAAATATTTGCAGAAGTCAGCAGCTTATCCTCATGTAGAGATAACTGCTTGCCCTTGAACCAATGGGCCACTCCTCAAATTAACCTCAGAGGACCACCTGAGGTTAAGCTAAATTCCCTTTATAGTGTTCTCATAAAACATTTGGAATGAGCTTGAGTATGATGGAGGAACGATAAAATGGAGAATTGGGTACATATTATTCTAAAGGAATGCTGCTTCTGAGTAAGAGGCCTTGACAGAATAGCACAAAGGTAGTAAAAAGCAATTCAAGAGAACCAAGACACAGAAATCTGGTGTGAACTCCAGATTCTTTAGCTATTATGTGAAAGCTATCCAAGCTAAACCATAGATAAACATTTCCTTGGAGAGACTGCTATTATAGAATTGGAGAAGAACTGCCTTCATATAAATATCCCTCAGGGTGGGTTCAGCACAAAATTAAGCCACCAACTTATAGACAAAAACAGAAAGAAACAGAACAAAGCTTATAAAAAAAACAAAAACAAAAGGGAGCTGAAGCAAACACAAAGAAAACTTTAAGATGCCCAACTAAGAAAATTTGAACACTGGTGTCTGCCATGCTTGTATAGTGATGTGCCACCACAGAGAACACTTCCCCTAACAATGGAATGCAAAGAAAAGCTTCCTCTGGAGCTCTTAAGGCATAGGCAGATTAATACAGGGAGAGGTGTTCCTTCAGGTATTTGGATCCCAAACTGTTATTTGGCTTGGAAGAGCGGGCAGCCAAAGAAATTCTTCCAGACTTGGTGTAGAACACCACCATCCAATTGCTAAAAGCTTTTAGTAGTGTGCTCTATGATGTTCCACTGAATCCCTGTTGATTCATTTTGCCCCTATTTGAAAATATAGACAACATGGCTTTATTTACAATCTTTTGTCCCATCTCATCACGTGTTAAAGTGTCAAAATATCCTTGGTATTAGCTTCATAAAAGGGTGTCTAAAAAGACAAAATGACACTTCTTCAAAGCACTCAAAGGGTAAATATTAGTCTGCCTACTCATGTATCTAAAGTGTCTTTTAAAAGTATTTATCATATTAATGGGGTACTGCTTACAAAAGGGAAAGGCAGGAGGGGGAATGAAGGGAAAAAAACAAGCTCCAAGAGGCAGCAGCTGATTGTTGGAACTTTGTCCAATGAACTTGGAATGAATCTCCTGCTTTACCTGTCTTCCATTTTAAAACCTTGAATTTATAAAGGCCAGGAAAAATATTTTAAACCACTGGGTTAGTCCTGCAAGTTACCAATAAGGGCTTGGAGAATGATATTCTTCCATCTGAGCTTGCATGAGTCATTTATTCATCATATAAGGCCCACACCTTCAGGAGAGGGAGCCTTCTCAGACATGATGCCTCTGACATGAAATGCCCTCTATCTTTTATCTTTAAGTAATAAATTGATCTCTGCAAGTTACATGCTTACACATGAAGAGGGGATGTGGAAATTCAACAGGGTCAAAACCAAGAAACAAGAAAAGAACAGTTAACCTTCAATACTCATGACCCCCCATTGATTATTCTAAACTTTTTAGAAGGTAGGATCATTTTTTCACAACTGAGGATAACGGTTTCAAACTTCAACATGTCAACACAATATTAAACTTAGTTGCACTGATATAGCTCATGTTCCCCCAGAGCTGCATTAAACACAGGATAAATGGCCTTCTCTGAGTTTACCAGATCCTGAAGGCTTAAAGACTATTTACACTGTATTCTCACATAAAGGGATTTTAGGGGGAGCAACGATCAAGGCAACAGAATCCACAAATCAGACCACTTGAACAACTCTGGAATAGTTTATCTACATTTACTCTGGAATACATTAATTTACATGTACCGATACAGGAAGAACAGAATCACGATTTATGTAATCACACTTTAACCATTCTGATTTGGGATATGCCACTGCTCAGCTGTGGAGCACATGCTTTGTATGCAGTAGGCCTCAGTTCACTCCCTAGTATCTCCAGGTAGGGCTGGGGAAGACCCTCGTATAAAATCACAGAGAGTAGCTGCCAGTCAGTGTAGACAATGGTGAGCTAGATTCTCCAATGGCCTAAGAGGAAAAAGCAGCTTGCTATGTTCCTGGAACAGCAGCTAACACTGATTTTGAGGAAGTGAAGCATTTTGAAGCCTGCAAATGTGAAAGGACAATAGATGCATTTCTTTAACCTGGTCTTTGACACCATATCTATATAATGTATGTATGTACCCCCAAACATTTTTTTTATATAAAAAAGCACTGTATGTATTATTGCAATTGTTTTAAACTGAACCCACTCTGGGAGACTGAGGTGAAGAATAGGTAAGAAACTGAATTAATAATAATAATAATAATAATAAAGATCCCAGCTCTGTGTTTCCTTGCAAATACTTAGCTATTGGTCATGCAGCTGCACTGCCATTTGTGGCTGTTGTCAATCAACAGAGAGAAGAGGAAGATGGTTTTATAGCACTCATTCCTACACCATGCACACTGAATAGAGACAATAGGACATATCATCAGGTGTATGATAAGGACAAGCACCTAACATAAGTAGCTGGATAACAAATAGAGTTCAAACGTGAAGGTTTATGATACATCATGTTGCTCCTCCTCACAACCCAACTACTTGCAATTGAAAGACACATTTGCAATGGTTCACCAGAATAGTTTTGAAGACATCAGCTGGAAGACCTTCATTATGGAGGAGCTGGCTGTTAATGGAATGAGATTTACATATGAACCATTCAGCCTATGCCCTTTAGACATCTGATCCAAATAGGAGATAATACTTGCACACTGCTGGGAGGGAGAGAGAGGGAAAGGAGGAGGAGAAGGGGGAGGTTGGAGGGATCAAGTTTTGCATTCCTCTGCAACAACTTTCTAGGCCTTCATGAAATGTCAAAACTAATGTAGATGCTCTAGTGCCAAGTGATGCAAGTCAAGTGTTGCAATATTTCTTCTCCAAATTACAGCAATACTTGCAAAAGAGCAACAGCTTTTACAAAACTGATGGTATCAACATTATGATGAGCAATTTCATGTAGCAGGCCTCAGCTGATTCTTAAGCAACGGCCTCTAGAATTGGTTCGGGTCTGGGTGATTTAATGTTGTAAATAAAATTGCATTAAAGGCGAGGAATGGACAGCACGACAGAACATCTGTTTAAATAGAATGTGTTCAGATATTTCTAGGTTTTGGCCAAGAGCCTTGGTATGTTTAAATTTTGTACTTCGGGTGCAGCACTACTGCTGCCAGTTCAAAAACCTAGCAGCAATGACCACAGATAAAGGCTAACTGTAAAGTAAATAGCAGCTATGAACATAAGAAGAGCCCTGCTGGATCAAACTAAAGCCCTATCCAGTGCAGCATCCCATTTCCCACAGTAATTGAGCACATGCCTATCAAAAACTCATAAGTAAGACACAAGGATAAAAAGCCTTCTCCTGCTGCTTTTCCCAGTGGCTGGTAAGAGCTAGGGAACCTCTGATCCTGGAAGTAGCATATAGCCATCATGACTAGCATTATCCTCCATTAATTTGTCTAATCCTTTTTAAAAGCCTTCTAAGTTGGTGGTTATCACATCTGAAAGAACTTAAGTATCCTGATAAAGGTAAAGGTACCCCGACCATTAGGTCCAGTTGTGGATGACTCTGGGGTTGTGCGCTCATCTCGCTCTATAGGCCGAGGGAGCCGGCGTTTATCTGCAGACAGCTTCCGGGTTGATACCAGAGCCAAAATGTGTTTCAGTTTCAACTGAGGATAAGAAAGGATCAAGTATGAAAGGTTGTACTGACACCTTTTATTTTGGAAGCCTGCAAAAATGATTTTGTTCTGAAAGGCTTTTGACCTTCCAGAATGTTAAGACTGCTGCTGTTCCATTTCAGATCTTTAAGTTCTTGCCTAAGGTAAAGGTAAAGGTAAAGGGACCCCTGACTGTAAAGTCCAGTCGTGGACGACTCTGGGGTTGCGGCACTCATCCCGCTTTACTGGCTTGGCCACATGACACGGAAAAACTGTCTGTGGACAAAAGTTCTTGCCTAGACTGCTGTAATTAGTTTTTTTTTTTAGTTGATTCTGATTTTGTACGATCTACATAAAATGCTATTCTGAAGCATCACTAGAGGTTTTTACTTAGATGTGATCTATATTTGAGAAATATCATGTCATTTACGCTCCCTAATTAAGTTTTTTGTCAGTGGCATCAAGCCTTTTGTTCATTCCCTAGCTGACTCCTGAACACAGCTCTACATAGTCGTGCCTCTTCTCATGCAACCATTTCTATCTACAGCAGCTAAAGCAGCCACTGGAACAGTACATTTTTGTGGCCAGCAAGGACTCTGAGCAGCTGGAAGTCAAACCGTCACCAGATTAAAACATGTGATGACAGTAGGCTGGCTAGTTAAAACCTAGGTCTGTCCTAGTCACCTCTAGTATTGGATAATCCTCCCCCCCCCCACCCCCAGCAAAGCAGGTACATGCATGAGAGGTGTCAACTACTCCTGATGCCTACTTCCCCAATTTTCTGACCTGTCCTTTTCAGCTATTTTTCTCTTCAGCTAAGCTCACAATATTAGAAGTGAGCTTGGCAAGTGGAACACATTGGGGGAGGGGCAGAGAAGAAGAGATTCTAGGAGGTAGCAAGAGCAGAAAGCACAGAATAGTCAGCTTTCTGTAAACCCATTTTACTAAAACATGAGACATTCCTACTCCTTGGGGGCAGCCCCATTTAAGCAGGTCTGCTTCCACACTGTATACTTTGAGCTTCACATACAGTTGCTTTCAGTGTAGGTGTCATGTGCCAAGTGCTGAAGCCCTGGGAGTAGTGCTGGTGCGGATGCTTCCTTTCTGCTGTCAAGCCCCCCAGGCAGTCATTCAGAGTTTAAGATGGCTAGAGCTCTGACAGACTGAAAAATCACTACAGGACACAGTTACTGCCAGGCAGAGTTACATGTTAACTACCATCCAAAGAAGCAGAAGAATATACAGGAATGCTACATCTTGTCTCTTAGTTAACTGTTAATGGCTTGTGAGGCTTTAAAAATTCTTAAGACTTTATGCAAAAGAGTCAGATTTAGATACAGTATGTACTCCTCCTGCTCAAGTCAGAAATGGTATTAATTTTGAGCTAACTAACTTGTTCCATGGCACACACTTTAAAATGTAATCAGGTTTTAAACTGGATCTCCAACCATTGTCCTACAGAGTACGGTTTGATTCTCTTTCCCACCACCTGAAGTCTGAACAACACAAAGTGCTGTGTGCTTCTGAGCCACCTTTTTAACACTGCAGGATTTGCAATTCTAAGTCAACACTTCAAAGTACACCAAAACAGTAATCGAATCATTTCCCACAGCACAACACTGGGAGGCAGATTTGCAAGGCAATTTCAGAAACCAAGTCACAACCTTCACATTAATGTGACACTGCTGATTTGAACTTTTCCAACACACATACCCTAAAATACAACACCACACCAAGATCCAGCAAAGCAAATAACATGAAAGATCTAGGCTAGTTAGGTTTTTTAAATTATTATTCTAGCTATTTTATGCAAAGTGTTATTTTTCAGGTTATGGAGACCAAACTGCATAAACAACAAGACAATACTACATCCTAGAAATGAGGAATACACCCCAATTAATGCAAGATATTGGCTAGAGTGCTTTTATTAAGATTGCTTACCATTACTGTATGCGTAAGGCGATTCAGATGCTCCATCTTGAAGGCTCTCCAGGATTTCTCCTTTGCCAACATCACTGTCACCAACCAACAAGAACTTGAGCAGATAATCATAGCTCTTCACAGGGCTGCCCTGGGTTCCCATTCTCCCTCTCATTAGTGAAGAGGTAGAATCCGCATACTAAACACACAGCCAGACTGAAAGATGCACACGATACCAAACTTTCAGAGGCAATCTTGGGAGAATTAGTGTAATTCTGTCCTTCCACAGGCAGGCACAAAGCAGAGATGAATGATTCTTCTCACAGCAGGCTCTCCATCTTTTGTGAATAATCTTCTGTCAAAATGTGCTGGGTCCTGAAAGGGAAGGCGGGGAGGGGAAAGATGGCCTACTTACTTTGTTTCCATTTCATACTCCTGAACTATCAGGCAGAAAACGCACAGTTCAAAATTTTCTGAGCTGCCAAACACCAGCATAAGTGGAATGGCCGTACTATTTCTCCTCACAGACACCCAATTTGGGGGGTGGGGAGGTGGCCAGCACCTGTACAAAACACCTTATTGGCGATGGATTCACATAGCATGAAAGGGGCTGCCTCTGATATATACTGTGTAATGAAACCTACTGGGTATAGCAGGCTTCTCTAACCTGGTGACCTCTAGATGTTGTTGGATTACAACTCCCATCATTCCTGACTACTGCCCATATTGGCTGGGGTTGAAGGGAGATGGTGTTTAAAACATCTGAAGGTTACTAAAGCTGGGGGAGATTGGGGTACAAGTATAGTCACTCACTTGTAAAGGAAGAGATTGAGCCAGGAACAACAGATTGAGTTCCTCTTCAATATCTAACTGTAATTTGTATACACAGAAACACACAGCTGATTTTAAGCTTCCTACACTTTTTTCAGAGTCTTTTCTAGTCCATACGCTCACATCTCAAGAATCCTGACAAGATTACACACATTAAGAAAGAAATCAGGTCTGTTAGATTTAACTTCCCAGATCACTGATGGGCAATTAGAATTCCTAAGACACTCTTGTAATATCCATATTTTCATTCCATTGTCACTTTCCCAACTCCTGTCTCTTGGAAACATAATACTCTTTCTTCCTTTGTAATCCATTCATAGTACCCACTTAGGTTAGAGCAAGATGCTTCCCAAATAAATGGATTATAAAGGGGCAAACAGTCTGTATTAATCAGATTACACCAATACACTCTAGTGACCTGTTTTTGTAACATGATAAATTTGTTAATTGTTCTCAGAGTTTCTGTACAGGCTTGCAAATTGTAAGATTATATTCCATGTCAGCCACTGGAGAAATGGGAGGTAGTTTAACATTAAATTAACAAGGGTGTGAACTTGTATGTATCATGCAAGGGAGAGGTCCAAAAAAATGGGGAAGGAGGAAGGCACACACACCAAGGTATAGACAAAAGCACAAAGCCACAGAGATTGGAAAGTGTGCAAAGAAAGGAATGCCGCACCAAAGCTGAAGTTCAGGACACCAGACTACAGAACAGAAGACATACAGTATCTGAGTCTACAAGAGGAAGTGTGGGGTAGTAAAGGATGTGGGACTAAGAGCTGATGGAAGAGGAGCTTGTGGCAGCATACTAGTCTTTGAACCCCTGTTATTGATCAGGGAAAGGGTGCCTAAAGAACAGGTTTCCCCCTTCCTGCAACATCTTATGTATATTTATGGGCAAGCTGAGAATTCTGTTCTGTGCTGGTACTGGTAGTACTAATCTAGCGGCCCAGTGAAAAACAACAAGATTTTAACAAGGGGGCAGGCATATCCAGATAAGGGTCTAAAGGATGGTAATTATAGAAACTAGATTAAACGGTGCCTCACCAAAGGGTCAACACAAGCAACAGAAACAAGTGTGGGGAATAGGGGACTTAATAAAAATATTTAATATCTGAATAGTGCTTTCAAGCATGCAAAGTGCTTCATGTACTTTATTGGTTCGGGTCTGGGTGATTTAATGTTGTAGATAAAATTGCATTAAAGGCGAGGAATGGACAGCACGACAGAACATCTGTTTAAATAGAATGTGTTCAGATATTTCTAGGTTTTGGCCAAGAGCCTTGGTATGTTTAAATTTTGTACCAGCATTGGCCATTATACTACCCCACACCACTTTTCTGCGGTTCCTATATCTTTCTCTCTCCCAGAGCATCCACACACCCATTTCCACTGCTTGACAGCTGTTAACATCAAGCAATGACTTGCACCTCTGAGGCAGCCAACCCAGCTTCTGTAACCACAAGACAGAACTTTCCCTCTCTCCTCCCATTATCTAGCGTACTTCAACTTTTTTTTTTTAAGGCAGAAGACTCTTGCAGTAAAGATAAACAGATTTAGCGCTTATGCACAATCCACTGGGCTCAGTTTGGGGAGGAAGAAAAGAAGCATTTCATGACTTCCTCACAAGTGACCGTTTGCACTTTCAGCAACCCCTGCAAATCAAATCAAGCCATAAACATTCTGCATGCGGGAGAAGTAAAGATAAAGCAGCCTTGTAAAAATTACTAGCCTACTATTTTGTTTTTCTTGCCCACTCAGGGTTGGCAAAGGAGGGACAGACCGGGGACAGAGAAGGGGACTTACTTCCTATAACACCCCTCTTAGTTTCTATGCTGGGTGCTTTCCCATCCCTTCTCCACCAACTCTGCTCACCTGAGTAGGGCTCCCCAGCACACAATTGCCAGCCACCTATGGCTACCAGGCTAGTCCTTAAATACAAGGGCAAGATAAATAACGCCAGAGCAGGAAACAAGGCACCACCATCCCTCCCAGCAGAGGAGGAGGAGGAGGAGGAGGAGGAAGGGGGCACATGCGCCAGTCAAGGGTGCCAAGTTCAGAGGTGTGTGGTTCTACTGAAAGAAACAAACAAGTCAACACATGGGAAGGTAGCACACGCCCTTCCCTTCCAGAGAAGTATGAGTGTGCACGTGTGGATCCCCCTCGACGCGTGTCAAGGGTGCCAAGTTGTTGCTGGGGGTTTTTTTAAGCAAGAAAGAATACGTGTGCGTGAGTGAGAGAGGTTATGAAGAAGAGAACCACTACAGAAAACAAACACTTTTGGAGACCATTACGGAGGAAGCAGGCCTCAAAAAACTGAGCCGGGCGGGGAGGTGTTCAATGCGGTGGAGGGACTGGGCGCCAGGAGGGACACGGCAGTCCTCCGAGGTGTGGTTATGCCGGGGAGCGGGAACAAAACATAACCCCCCGCTCGAAATAGGGGCGTCGTCGTCCTTCTGAGGTAAAATTCTGAGGCGGGAGGAAGCGAGCGAAGGAGGCCCAGGACGGCCGCCTTCGCCGCTCCGGACACTCACCTTCTTCCTTCGGTTGTCCCGCCGCTGAAGGGACTCGCCTCAGGTTGCGTCTCCAACGACAAACGTCGCCGCCACCGCCGCCGCCGCCACTGCTGTTTCCACCTCCTTTCAAGCTCGGGACAAGAAGACAAGCGCCACAGGCCTCCCCCTCACGGTCCGCCCGCCCAGCGACACTGCCGGCACACCATAGGCTCTCCCGTACGTCAGTCCACCTTCTTCCCTATTATATAGGCTTCCTTCTTCCCGCCCCGTCAAGTTGGCGCGGCCTATCACGAGGGGGCATCCGAAAAAGCCTCCTCTCACTTTCCCTTCGAGACCTTTAACGCGAGGAGGAAAAAATCCACAAACGACTACATGTCCCGACACGCAACGCGCCGGCTCCGTTCACTGACGGCAGCGCCCGAGTTAGCGCAAAGCTCACTGGGAGTTGTGGTGCAGGCGCGTGAGGGAAAGGACGCGCCGCTCACCTGCCTACTCTTGCCTGGATTGGGATTTGGCTATAATCTGTCAGAGGCAGAGAGTGAGTGAGAGTTTATATGCGAGGGCGAACCGTGTTTTATAGGAAACAGAAATATGATTGGACACTTTGAAAGACTAACGAGATCCATTGCGGCATCGGTTTCTTGGAAGTGCAGAGCTCTCGTCATCAGTAATGAAGCATTTCCTCATTTATTATTATTATATTTACTAGGCAGCCGACGGGGTGCACAAAAGCTTATGACACACTGTGGTGGCGATCCGTCCTACCATGGTTGCTTGCCTGGGAGAAAGCCCCATTGAATCCAGTGGGGCTTACTTCTGAGGAAACGTGTAAAGACAGTGCAGTTGTGTGAATTCTTTAAGGTCCCACCCAACTTCCGGTGCTCCAAAGTAAACTACATTATTCTGTGTATGTGCAGTAGGGTTTATTTATAGGACTGCAGCAGCCTGCCAGTGCAGATCAACTCTATGCATGTTGACTTAGGTGCAAGTCCCACTGATCAATGGGGCTAATTTTCAAGGAGAAGCTTCACTAAGCTTACTTCCCAGTAACTGTGCATATTTGACAAATCAGGCTCCTCCCCCCCTTAATTGCAGCAGACTGTCACTGCTACCCCTCTGGAATTCATCCCAAGCAGTGCCCCAGCTGGTCAATCAATTATATTTCAAAGCATTAGGTGAATCACTCTCCTAAATAAATAACGCTGATGGCTTGTTATTTTTATTATTTGCTTTTATCTTATACTTATGACACATCAAAAATCTGAAATAACTGTTTGGGTTTTTTTTTAAAAGGTAGAATCAAAAGGAGGTGGGAATAGATTACATGCAGCCCTGGACTCTCAAGATGAGCAGAGACCCTCATTTACGGTTTGCAACAACACCGCCTGGACAAGAGATGATTATTACAGCAGGGGAGATTTCCCAGTTGGGTTGCCAGATGTCCCTTATTTCAAAAGCCATCCTTCATGGAAAAAGGATTGTCCTTTATTGCAGCTCATCCAAGGGCTCAACAGACACAATAGAGAGGATCCTTGTTTCGCATTGCACAGCTCCATGGAACATCAGAGATATCATAAGCTGAGGTTAGAAAGGCTTTGATAACAATTTATCCCTTAATTCTATTAAGTGTTGTTGGTTATTTGTTTACAACATGTATATGCTTCCCCATAACCAGACTCCTTGTGGTGGCTTTCTGTGAAAAGAGTAAAATACAATTCAAACCTAATAAAAAAACAAATGCAGCATGAAATACAAATTAGACAACAGAAACCGTTAAAAAAACACACACAGCAAGACTGCCAAGCAGCACAAGCAGATCTTAAAAATGTCAGTGACACAGGCTCCTCAGAAATCCTTTTAATTCTGTATTCGTTATGTTTCCATAATGTTATTGGGATGGTCATAGATAATCCCGCTTTCAATACTGCTTGCATCTGCAAAAGTTTGGGGGCTTCAGTTCTGATCAGTGCATATCGCATAACTGGAAATCCTGTAACTTTTTATACCACAAATCTGGTTTATTTTTGTCCCACGTTTGTTGCTCTGCAGGCCTTCTGGATAGCAATAATATGTTATAGCATTAGGAAAGCATCACAGAACAAACTAAAACAGAATAAACCCATCATTAATGCACTATTGGGATTACAAGAACATGTTGCAGAATACCCCTGCAATAAAACATCAATCTGGATAGGCCCATACCCTGCAAAACCTTAACATCTCTCAAGGCTGGTTAAGTATTACATTCAGGCAAGGTAGAGGGCAAAGGAAGGTACTGAGCAGGAAATTGAAAGTGTTATTTGACCTTAAAAAGGTAATCATTACCTTTGCAAAGCAACAACATTCTACAGCGTAAGGATATTATTGCATGATTATTTTAAGGATATTATTCGTTGAGTAGGAGTAATCAAAATGTGGATGCGACATCCCTTGGAAGTAAACACAGCCAATTCCCTGAATAATAAAAGCACCAAAAATGTCAAGTTGTCATTGGGTAATTTTTCTCCCTCTCTCATAACCCTAGTACTTGTGGACATCCAATGAAACTGAATGTTGGAAGATTCAGGACAGACAAAAGAAAGAGAGTTAGAGAAATTCACTGAGGATAAGGAGGCTGTGTTTTCTCCCTCCACTGTCAGAGACAGTATGCCTCTGAATACCAGTTGATGGGAATCACTAGTGAAGAGATTGCTGTTGTGCTCAGGTCCCGCTTGTGGATTTCCCATGGGCATCTGGTTAGCCACTGTAAGAACAAGATGTTGGACTGGGTGGGCCATGGTCCTGATCCAGCAGGGCTCTTCTATTGCTCTGCTCCTTTTTGCATCTGGCCCCACCCATCCTTTGGGCCTCAGAAGGTTGTCCACAATGGAATGTGACCTTCAGACTGAAAATTGTCCCCCCACCCCTCATCTGCTATGTTGGCTGGCAGTGGCTCTAGTCTCTCCTGTTCTAGACTGGAGTTTGTCCCAGCTCTACTTGGAGATACCAACGCGACTTGCATGCGCACTAGGTGCTCGCTGAGCTACAGCTCTTTTCTACAGAGACGCACACTTGCTCTCCCACCTTACCTGTCCCATCTGCAACATCCCCACACGTCTAGTGTTCTAATATGGCTTAATTGCACAGCATTCAATGTGCCTAGGCCAAAATGACATGGTTGATTATTAGACTATAGTAAGAAAATTGATCAAGTGGTGTTGTGTTTTGCTCATCCCGATTGGCATATGAATGTGAGCTCTCTGCATGGAGCATGTGGGCCAGACTGGGGGAAAATATTATCCAGGCCAGCCCATACACTGATGCCCCAGCAGGGGCTTCAGTTTGTCTGGGAGGTCAGCTCTAGAGCTTAGTTAGCATTGTGGTTAATCCATTCATGGCTTAGTCATGGCACATCTTTTTGTACTGATGAATTAGAAAAGGACCAAGTGCCCCCTGCTGGTTGGCAGTGGCACACTAACCTCATCCTAACCACAGACACTTGGAAATAAGGATGTGCAAATCAGTCCATTATGGCTTCTCTCTGTTTCTCCCCCAATTTTAAGTTCAGTCCTCCATACTGCCACATCAGTTTGTGATTTTATCAGCATCTTAGAGCAGATTTATTCAAATCTGCACATTTTTGCAAAACACTTTCCCCTAATATAATGCATTTTGTAAGTTCTTTTCACTGATACATGCATTTATGCACATTTATGCACTTTCCCAGAGTATATGGATTTTTGCACACATTACTCAGCTGGGGAACCGCATTACAAAATCCTGGGAAGTGTGAATCCTGAAGGATGGCTATGTTTCAGTTTGCCTGTTGTTTTGGAAAGTTCAAATCAAGTAGGTTTGCCTTTAAATGTGAACTGAATTAAATTTATCCCCCATCCCTACTTGGAAATATGTTCCATTGGATTCAGCGCAACTGAAATTCACAGTAAGGTTGCTTAGGATTGCAGGCTTTCACCCTGCCCATTGAGCAATTGTCAACAGTCCATCCTCCTTTGCTGCCTAAAATAACATTTGAAATTAATGACTCCTGGGATAGGCATGTCTGTTAGTTTCAGTAGGTCTATTCTGAGTAGGACCAGCACTTTTATACAACCCAGTGATACAGCAGGGAACAGTGATGGGATTTGGGCTTTAAAATTTCAATGGCACCCTATGTGACACCAAAATTCGGTGCCCCCTACCACTCACCTTCCATTGTTTGTCATTGTTGCAGCGCTCCCTGCAGGACCCTCTTGGCTCAGCATCCAGTGCAAGTGAACTGGTCCCTTAAATCTGCCTATGTTTTGATCGCAGCAAAATGGAAGAGTAATGAAATCCCCTCTATACAAGATTGGATCCAAAAGCTGACAGAATATGCCAAATTAGATGGTTTATCAGAAAAAATAAAGAATAAATCAAAACAGGAATTTGTTTCAAAATGGAAGGTTTTCAAAGATTATCTGAAAAATAAATATAGTAGTTTAAATTCTGTTGCAGCATTCGAGGAACTTCAGTAATACTCGCAAGGTAGATATAAGAAATTAGATTTATTGAGAATAAGTTTAATTATGATAAAAGCGTGTACTGGCAAAAAGTAATATGAATTTGAAATATGGAATAGATGGGAGGTTGGGTCTTTAGTGTTAAGACCAATAGATGTTTTATTGTTTGCTAAGAAAATTATGTGCCTATGGTTATTTTTGTAATTTGTGTGTAATTTGGTATTTGTGTGTGTGTGTGTGTGTTTTCCTTGTTGTATAAATAAAAAACTTAAAAAAATAAAATCTGCCTATGTAGTGAAGTGGCAAATATGACCAGGTGACCTGTGCACCTGCTTAGTCTGCATGGGCAACTTCAAGGCCCCTGAACCCCTCCCCTTTTATCTTTAAAGTCCGCCAGCTTGGACTGGACAGCCTTTCAAATACAGAATATATCATGGCACATGGGCACTTGATGTATGAAACAGGGGTTGAGAACCTCCGGCCCAGGGCCAAATGTGACCCTTCTGGCCTTTCCGCTCTCACCAGGCCACCAAAAGGGTGGTTCTAAATGCTCCTCAATAAAAGCCCTATAACACATTCACTTTAAAAAGCAACAACAACTTCCTGGAGTCTTTTCACATGCTGCATCTTGGCCTTTATGTCCCCCATACCATACCCTCCAAGTGTCCTGATTTTCCAGGGACAGTCCCAGAACTATGAAAGCCATCCCGGCGTCTGATTTGATCCTGGAATGTCTCCATTTCCCCTGCCAGTGCTGGCGCAACCAAGCTCAGGGAGGTGGATGAACCAGTGCTTGTCCTGAGCAATGGCGGTGGCAAGGCAACATCCTGTTGCCTCTCCATGGCCGCTGCTGGCATCTTCCCTTGGGGAGCTCATGGTGGCTGCTGGAGAGTGGGCGAGGAGGAGGAGAGGATGCTGCTGCTGAGGCCTAGCCCCATGTCACGCACTGGCTCTGAGGTGCAGGCAGAGAGCACAGCTGCCTTGGTTGGGAAGAAAGGGGGAGCGGAGCAGAGTGCAAGGAGTCTTGATGTGAAAAAAGATACCTTGCATATCCGTGTCTAATCTTGCCCCTTTCTAAATTTTATTTATTGGTGTGTATTTCTCTTTGTAAATCTACCTAAGAATAAAATAAAACTGGGATAAAGGGGTTTTCTCAGGATGGTGGAGGACGTGTGTGCTGTGTCCCATTAGTGAAGTGGTGGGGGCACTCACCCTTCTTCTGATAACAAATATTCTGCTGGGGGCCGCACAAAAATTGGGGGGGGGGTTAAGGAGGGTCAGTTGTAGGGAGTGAGAAATGTCCCTATTGTCATCTGAGGAATGTTAGAGGGTATGCCATACATCCTTATGACATGGGGACCATGATGTGCTACCCCTCTCTCACCCACCACTGTGAGGTCTTGAATCTGACGGACCACAACTCCCCCCTGGTTCAGTGCTGCTGCAAAGTCTCACCCAAGGCAGAATGCCTTCCTGAGCACCGGATGGACAGTCGCTGTTCCCAGCACAGCTAAAACAACAGGCTTGCTGTGAAATTGGTGAGCGAGGAAAGAACAGGCTGAATATTGAGATGCAAATGAGCCCAGCCAGGCCAGAAGCCCAGGCGATACAGCTATTGTGCCTCTTTGCTGGGAAGCGAGGAGAGTTATTGTGAAAAAAGGGGAGGCTGAGATCCCACATTCAGCCAAGAGGACTGAAGGGGCGAGCTGCTTTCTGGGGGGTTAAACCCTATCTGGCAAAAGCAATGCTTGAACGGCTTCCTACAGTCTTGTTTTGGTGACTGCTGCCTCATCATGAAACCCAGCCTGGCTGCTAGACCGAATTCAGGCATAATACCCTGCAGCTACCCGGTGCCCTTGGCAGTCATTTCCCATGGATATAGCAGACATTGGGAACCTTTTTATCTGGAGGGCCACATTCCTTTCTAGGCACCCTCTGGGGGCCACATGCCAGGGTTAGGTGGAGTCAAAGGTAAAAGAGGGCAGAGCAATGCATGTAAATTTTGCTTTTCTAAAGCAGGCTAGTTTTTATACAAGCACCCTTCCCTATCCTCCATCCAGGCGAGCAAGAAACTTGATCAGAGTTCGAGGACTCATTGCAGCCAGGCAAAAACACTTGAGGAGGGAGGGAAGCAGGACCACCTGGGGATGGAGTGGTCTGGGGAGGGTCCCAAGGGCCAGGTAGGCTTGGAAGGATGCATCTGGCACCTGGGCCCAAGGTTGTTTCCCATCCCTGGCTCACAGGCACCCAGCTGATCATGGAATAGGTGATCGTTGCATCTTGACTGAAAGTGACTCTTTGCAGCTTCCTGGAGCCCCAGTGACTTGGCACTGCCACCACCCCAATTGTTGAGTGGCAGACAGCTGCAAACTGCTATTTAAAATATTCCCAGTGCCGCAGAGTGATGCTCTACCGGCACTCCAGGACATTTTGAATAGAAATTCATAGTGATTACCCAGTTTTGATTAAAGGAGATGGGAGAGAAATTTGATTTAGTTCACATAGAATCATGGAATCATAGACTTGCAGAGGTGGAAGGGACCTTGGGGGTCATCTAGTCCAACCCCCTGTAGTGCAGGAAATTCAGCTAAAGCATACATGACAGATGGCCATCCAACCACTGCTTTGTGAAACAATACATGAATGGAAACATATCCCTCCTTTGAAATTTGCACTTCCTTGAATTTTGCAATGCAGTTCTCTCTCCAAGTAAGGTGTACATACTGGGGTAAAGCGTGCATATAAATGAAAAGAACAAAAACGTATTATATTGAGGAAAACTGCTTTGTGAAAAATGCATATTACACAAAATTGCCATGGATATATTAGGAGAGAGTTGCTGATGATTTTTTAATTGCAAACTGACGCAGAATTGTGGAGAACTGAATTTAAGACTGAAAAAATAAGAAACAGAGAGGAACCAAAATGAATAGAGTCACCCATCCAGATAAACCCACTAGGCAAGGGGGAGCCTGGAAGTACTCCTGATTCCATGAACCAGATCTACCAAAACCCATAACTCTTCCACTGTGGATTCCTTGTTATTAGAAAAAGCCTCTTAACGTGTTTATGAACTTAGATGCTGCAACTGCCAAGTTCTGCTACTCAGCTCCTACCATTTATGTCCCTCTTAATTTTTATATCACCATTCCTTTAATTACTTGTCAGCCTTCTATATTCTGCCTTGCAACAGACATGGCAGATCTCAACAGTGAACTGGCAACCTTCTCCTGAACTGCGTTACTTCCCAGGCCGAAATGTCTTGGTCAAGCCCTGAGAGGGGCGTTGCAGAATGCAGAAGCTATTGCTAGCAGGTGGTGATAGAATATACCATAAGGGAGCATTGGTGGGTGAGAACTATTTCCCCAGCAGTGATGAAAGGGAATGATCACCTGCAATCACCTGATTGCAGGAATGATCACCTGCAATCAGCCTTGTTTCTTGACCGTGCAGACTGCCATGACACTGCAGAAGGATCTGCAAGGAGTTGGCTGGAGCCAAACTGTGTGGTGAAAGTTTGAGTGCCATGAATCTGTGCAATGCACACCCTCCTCCCTGCGACAGAAAACCCTTTAGGCCTGGTCCCTCATATTAATGTCCATTAATGCAGCAGCGGCCAGAATGCTTCCCCTCTCTTTTACAGGAACGCTTCCGCCTCAGCGAAAACCAAAGCTACTAACAACCCTCCTCATCCGCCGCCCACATCCCAGCACCCAAACTGACAAGTAAAATGGCCCTGTGCAGCATACTGATGAGGGGGGGCGTGCCAGAGGGAGCCAGTTCCCAAACTTCTGCGGCCTCTCTTGCCTTCCTGGCAAGAGGAGCCTTTTAGAACAGCGTCATTGTTCAATATGGCAAGGCAGGCTGGCTTTGGAGTCTTAATTAGTGGTTTGTGCAGCTATAAAAGGATTAGCCCAGAAACCATTGTCTGTGGCGTGGATTTGTCACCGATAGGAGCTGAGCAGGGGTGAGCCTTTGTCTCCAGACACTGCTGAGCTCCAGCTACAGAAATTTCTCTTGGAAGGTTTAGGAATTGACCTCCTCAAGCGCCACAGGATCCATTTTACTTGTTTGTCCCTTAACCAGGGACAGTTCCCTGTGCATTTATTGCATGGCGGGAAGAGTCTGTTTTTGGGGGGGGGGGCTTCCAGATTATTTGGATAACAGGGTCCAATTACCCACTGAAACCCTTTTAATATGTTTGACTGTGGAATCTTGGTTAGAGAGTAGACTTTTCTCATTGCAAACATACCCAGAGATGCTTGCGAGGAAGAAGTGAAGTTGACTTCACTCGTCTGATGGCAGACCTGCCTGATTCCCCATCAAAAGGAGGGAAGGAGGGAGAGAAAGAGAGAAAGGAAGGAAGAGGAAATGAACAAGGCCAGATTCTGCAGAGAAGGAGTCAAAGCTCAGTGGCGGAATATCTGTTTTGCATTCAGAAGATCCCAGGTTCAGTCTCCAGTGTTGCCAGGTAGAGTTGGGAACGTTTCATTCCCGAAATCCCAGACAGCTGTTGCTAGTCTTTGTGGACAGGATTGAGCTTGATGAACCCCAGGATCTTACTTCCTGTATTTATAATTAAATGGCAGAGCATCCCAGTTTCAATCCCTGGCATCTTCAGGTAGGACTGGAAGAGATTTATCATCTGACTCACCCTAAAGAGAACCACTGCCAGTCATTATTGACAAGATCGAGTTAGATAGACCCAATGGTCTGACTCAGTATTAGGCAGCTTCCTATGAATGTGTTGAACGAGGTAATTAAAGCAAACCCCCTTCATATCCATTGGCTACTCTCGCCTATCAAACACTATCAACCAATGGGCTCCATTTGGTCCCCCGTTTTTCAATTGCTCCCAAATGAATCGCGCTCCTCCTCCTGCCATCCTCGGAATCAGGGAAGGACAGGCTCTGTTGATTGTTAAAGCATCCTTCCACCGGGCATGTCGTTTCGCTGCAGGGACTCTTCTGCTCCCTCCTGAGCCTGGCTTTTTCTAAGCCAAACAGTAGCTGAGGAGTCTGGAAATGAAAAGGAGGCGACTGCGGAAAACAGAGAAATGCCAGGAGAGGCGGCCCGGGGCTTTGTTAGTTCTGCACTGTCGAAAGGAAGGGATAATTTTAGATGCTAAATAGAGCATTGCAAGAGTGAATTATTAATAGTGCACCAGAGAAGTGACCTGGCAGCTCATGAAATACTTATAACCCAGCCCACTCAAAAATTCACTCCCAGCTTTTTGAAATGCAACCTCTGCTGTTGCCTCTTCTCAAGGATACGGACCAAGGCATGTTGATTTGTGTGTGCGTCATATGATAAAGATTGACTATTGAGTCAGGTCTCCATGTAGATGTTAATAAATGGGCTGCATTCCCAGGGAGATGATATATAGATGATAGAGATAGATAGATAGATAGATAGATAGATAGATAGATAGATAGATGATAGATATCCTATATATATCTCCTATTTTGCTGCCAGCTCCATTCTGCCCGCCTTGTTATTAGTGCTTTTGCTCTGACACTGAGACAAGATGATGCTTAGATGAAGGATATATGTTAAGCGGTCAAGATTACAGCCAGAAAAGGCCTTTCTCATCATATATATTTATATACACAGAGACATATTCTATGGAAATATTCGTATTGAAAGATGGTATGTATTTATTGCATTAAAATCCCCGTTTTTCTCCAAGGAGCTCAGGGTTGTGTACATGGTTCTCCCCCTCCTCATTTAATCAACCTTGTGAGGTAGGCTAGACTGAGAGGCACTGTCCTAGTTTGATACACTAACCACTTTACACCACCTTCTTATGTGTGTGTGTGTGTGTGGTCCCATATGCACTATACATTTAAAGAGTATCATACCACTTTAAGCAGTCCCTGAAAGATTCCTGGGAGCCACAGTTTGTTAAGGATGCTGAGAGTTGTGAAGAGACCCCCTATTCACCTCTCAGAGCTGCAATTTCCAGAGTGGTTTAACAATCAATCCTTTTTCCCAGGGAACTGTAACTTTGTGAGGGAAATGTGGTGGGTTGCGTCTTAATAACCCTCAGAGAACTTAACAAATTACAGTTCTCAGGATCCTTTTGGGGAAGCCATGGCTATTTAAAGCAAGAAGTCAAAATGACGTGCTCAAAAACATCAGAACTGCACCCTTAAATATACACACAAAAACATGGAAACTGAAAGTTGGAGATCTGCAGCCCTGCATAACAGCTGCATAGTAAGGCTGGTCCTGGAGGGAAGATGGACACATCCGTCAGTTTTGGTCTTCCAGGTTTCTAATCTTCCTAATCTTAAATTCAGCTCTCCATATTTCCCCAGCGATTTATGAAATTTCTCCTAATAAACATATTTTTGTATGCAGTTTTGACTAACATGCACATTTTGGCAAACAGTTTCTCCTAGTAGAACACAGTTCTTGCATGTTATTTTCACAAATATATGCGTTTTTCCACACTTTTTTGGGGGGAGGGTACACATTACTTGACCTGGTAAACTGAATTGCAAAATTCGGAGGTGTGTGAATTTCAAAGGCTGGCTGTGTTTCAGTTTGCATATTGTTTCAGAAAGTGTGGATTTGGTAGATTTTCCCTTTAAATGCAAACATCCCTATTCTGGAGGCAAGTGGTTCCTCCTCCTAGTCCAGCAAGCTTGGTTTTACCAGCTAAGCTCACATCCTTGTTCACATGTGTGGCTTTGGTAGTAATCAGTGGAAAGTTGTGTATTAGGGCAAATGGGGCACTGCCCCACCAACCATTACCTTCCCTTAACCAGCCCCCCATCTGCCTGCCTTCCTGTTTGCAACCAATCCAGGGGGTGGAACTGCCTTCTACCTCCTAGTCTCAGCTTCACCCTAGTAGAACTCAGCAGGGAGGATGATGGGGACAAGAAGAGCACTTTAGAGCCTGTTGGATCAGGCCAGTGCCCCAACTCATTCAGCATCCTGTTTTCACAGTGGCCAACCAGATGCAGGACCCAAGCGCAACAGTGCTCTCCCCTCCTGTGGCTTCCAGCAACTGGTATTCAGAAGCATTATTGCCTCTAACCGTGGAAGCAGAGCATAGCCATTGTGGCTAATAGCCATTGATGGCCTTCTCCTCCAAGAATTTGTCCAATATCCTCTTTTAAAGCCAATCAAGTTGGTGGCCATCCCTGCCTCTAGCATAGTTCAGCTGTGTGTTGTGTAAAAAAAATAATGTCCTTCTTTTTGTCTGTCCTGAATCTTCCACAATTCGGCTTCACTGAGTTCTAGGTTAATGAAAGAAAGAGAAAAAAAACATTCTCTATCCGTTGCCTCTATGCCATGTATCACTTTATAAACTTCTTCCATGTCACCTCTTACTTGCCTTTTCTCTAAAATAACAAGTCCAAAATGCTGCAGCCTTTCCTTATAGGGGAGCTAACCAGAATGAGTTGCCTCTGCCTCTCATTGGCTTTTGCTTCACTTGCTGTTGGGCTCCCAGACCCCACGAGCCCCGGCCACTATTGGTCGTACGTATTTGATGCTCCCAGGGAACAGCAGCTGCACTCCAAACACCACCCATTATGAGCCCCTTTGCTTCGGCATCCTTGAAGTTGCCTTGCCTAGTGCGTCCAGCTCCCGAGAGGAGAAAGGTGCAGCGCAACACAAGGCAAAGACTGCTCCGAGCATCAGTTATTAATATTTCATACACGTCAAAAAATTCTTTTATTTGCTGCCATTGCTGCTGGGAAAACTCAAAGGAGGGGGAGAAACAAAGGAAAGCAGAGAACAGCAAAAGGCCGGATGGAAATCAGAGCTGGAGAACTGACTTATAGCCCAGGGAGGAATAATGCATATATAGTCAAACATTGGCTGCAGATTTCAGGGCAGCCAGATTGGGCTCTTGTTGAAGCTGCTTGCTTGAAAGGCAAAGGGAGAGGTCCATAGCTTAGTGGCAGAGCATCAGAAGGTCACAGGTTCAATCCTGTAGGGCTGGAGAGAGTCCCTGCCTCAAATCCTAGAGAGTCCCTGCCTGTCAGTGCAGACCAGTGGTTCCTAAACTTTTCTTTCCACATACCACTTGAAAATTGCTGAGAAAAACAACAACAAAAATAACATAGGACCTTCTGCACTGAGGACAATCCACTCCCTGCCCCTGAATTCATAAAATCCTGGAAAATTAATGACTGGCACCTGATCTAAAACTCCAGATATCTGGAAGTACCCATACATATTTAAAACCACACTAAATTGAGGGGGGAGTGAGAAGAAAGACTGAAAGCAGCAAGCCACTCTCCCTTGCAACTTAAGGGTAGTATTCAACTAATATGTTCTGTCTCCTGGTTGTGGGCATTACTCAGGGAAGAGTTCAAAAAGCATGTTCCAAATCCCATGGAAGCGTGACTTTTTATGTCCTTTATGGAGCAGAATTTTCTTATGAGCTGCTAGTTGCAGGAGGTCTTGTATCCAGTTTTCCATGTTTGGTGTGGCATAGGCTTCCCAATGTCATTTTGCTGCTAGTGTGGCTCAGTTGAACCATCCTTCCTTTCCTTTCCACCTGGCAGACATTGCTGATTATTCTGTTGGTGCCTCCATTAGTAGGGGGTTTGTCCAGGACCAAATTCATTCTGTACAGTAGATCTCTCTCTCCTAGCGTCAGTCAGAGGCAGTGTGAGAAAGACTTCCTTTATCTTGATCCTTGCAGATTTCAGCTTTATCGGGTGCCTCTTCCAGGTCAAGCAGCTGGTCTCTCTCCTGACAATTTCCAAACCATCCATGATTTATGTTACGACTCAAGGGAGGTGCTTGCTTGACCCCAAGAAACTGAGGTCACTTGTTACCAATGGGAGCTTCTGATTGCTGGGAACGAGGCAAACCTCTCTTCTCAGCTAAGCGATTAGGTTGTTTATTTCACCAAGATATTAACAGCAAATGTGTTTGGGGCCAGATGGTTCCTTTCTCCAGGCACAATGTGATGCCATCGTACTGCGGGCTTCCCTGTCCCTTCTCTCTGGCTAGCAGGGAGACTCCTTGCAGGGTGATGTCATGCCATGAAATGCAATTCTCCATAATTGGGGATTAGAGGAGGACTTAACATGTGGGTGTCTTAAGAGCATAAGAGTCCTGATGGGTCAGACCAAAGGTCCATTTAGCCTAGCATCATGAGAGCCACTGTGGTGTAGTGGTTAAGAGTGGTAGACTGTAATCTGGTGAACTGGGTTCGCTTCCCCGCTCCTCCACATGCAGCTGCTGGGTGACCTTGGGCCAGTCACACTTCTCTGAAGTCTCTCAGCCCCACTCACCTCACAGAGTGTTTGTTGTGGGGAAGGGAAAGGAGAATGTTAGCCACTTTGAGACTCGTGAAGGGGAGTGATAAAGTGGGATATCAAATCCAAGCTCCTCCTCCTCCTCCTCCTCCTCTTCTTCTTCTTCTTCTTCTTCTTCTTCTTCTTCTTCTTCTTCTTCTTCTTCCCCACTGTGGCCAAGCAGATGCCTGTGGGAAACTAGCAAATAGGACACAAGCAAAAGAGCACCTTCCCTCATTGGTGGCTGGTGAGGCAGCGTGGCAAGGGCTCGCTTGCTCTCCTGACTTCCCAACATGGCGGGTCACTGCCACTTACCAGAAGAGGAGGGATGGAGCACAGGAAGATCAGCCTGCTGCATGACAGAAGGAGCATCAGGCTGGTTCTGCTGCTACACAGTGCACCACGCTGAGGTCCCAGTGCCTCAGCCCTCCTCCTCTCAGTAAGAGGCAGTGACCCACAGTGTTGGGAAGCTGGAAAAGCAACGGAGCCCCAGCTGCCCCACCTCACTGGGCAATATTCTCTCTACCTGCAATCCCCAGCAACTTCTGTTCAGAGGCATACTGACTGCCTCCAACAGTGGAGGTATAACATAACCATTGACGGTAGCTGTGGATAGCCCTCTCCTTCATGAATTTGTCTAATCCTCTTTTAAAACTACCCAGGCTGGTGGCCATCACTGCCTCTTGTGGAAGCGGATTCAATAGGCTGTGTGATGTCCTTTCTTTTATCTGTCCTGAATCTTCTACCATTCAGCTTCATTGGGTGGCTCCTAAGTTCTAATATTTCTCCATCATGTGCATAGTTTTTAATACACCTCTATCATGTCCTCTCACCCTCTAACAAGTCCCTTTCCTCCTGGGTGTGTGTGTGTGTTTGTTCCATCCATTTGATCATTTTGCTTGCCCCTTTCTGAAACTTTTCCAGCTCTACAGTATCTTTTGTGTGATGCAGCAGCTGGCACTTTAGACAGTATGCCAAGTGAGGTCACACCACAGATTTGTATGATTATCAAGTTGTCATAGTGGCATCATGGGACTTTTGAGTTCAGAGAAAAGGTGAGTAAGAGCTGACACGCTAGAAGTTTATAAAATTAGGCATGGCATGGAGAAAGTGTATAGAGAAAAGTTTTTATAACAAACCTAGAACTTGTGGACATCCAAAAGGAACGACTTTTTAATGCAATGCATTAAATGCCCACAGTTGGAAGTGACAATGCTTTTGAATACCAGTTGCTGGAAACCGCCAGAGTAGAGAGTGCTCTTGTGCTCAAATCTGCTTCTCACAGGATGCTGGACTAGGTGGGCCATTGGCCTGATCCAGCAGGCTCTTCTGATGTTCTCAGGTTCTTGCAAAATCAGTGTTTTTATTTTCAACCCATTTCATAACCATTTCTAACATGGAATTCACCATTTTTACAGCTGCCACTCTCTTCATTTTGGAAGACAACCTTGGTTTCTCTTTTACACAGGAACGGGGAACCTGTGTACTCCCAACTCCCAACTCCCATGAGTCCCAGCCAGCATGGCCAAGGGCCAAGAATGATGGGAGCTATAGTCGAGCAACATCTGGAGGGTCACTGCTTCCTCACCCCTGCTCTAATGGTCCTGAGAGAGGTCTCAACTACATGTGATCAGAGGGAGACAGAGAAACTGCAGAAACTGACTTTTTGGATGCTGCCTTCAATCATTTTTTTTGCAGAGCCTTGGAGGAGGAGGAGGATGGCAGCAGAGCAAAGGTCAGGAGAGGTCCTTTCTCTATTAACCAAAGGACATAATTTTTCCCCACTTCCCAGCCTCTAAGAGGAGCTGTTGGCACGTGCACTCTCTCCCACGGCCTTTTCTATTCTGAGAAGTGTTTTCCCCACCCCTCTCTCAGAACAAACAAAATATCCCCTAGAGAAACAGCGCCTACCATTTCTAGATGTGAAAAGGCCCAAGATGTTGTATACTGGAAAGGACCAGTGTTGACTTCAAACTCACTTCTTTGTTGAGATGCATCCTTGTGCTCTCCGAGAGATCCAGGGCAGCTTAACAACTACCAGCACCAGGACCACTTCACATAGCATGTGGGTGGGGAACGGCCATAGCTCAGTGGCAGAGCATCTGCCTTGCATGCAGAAGGTCCCGGGTTCAATCCCTGGCATCCCTAGGTAAACCTGGAAAAATCCACCTACTTGAAAGCTTGGAGAGCAGCTGTTGGTCAGTACTGCAGAGAGTACTGAGCTAAATTAACCACCTACCAGTTTGAGGCATCTTCCTCCATCCTGCAGTATTGCTCTGGGCAGAAGGGTCCCTCCCACTGTTCTCCCTGACCATTTTATTTTCCTGTATTTTCATGTACTTGGTAGGTAACACTGGGTAGCCGGTGTGGTGTTGGGCCATGTTGGGCCATGACCAGGGTTTGACTCCCCACTCAGTCATGAAGCTCCCTGGGTAACCTGGTGCAAATCACTGTATCTCAGCCTAACCTACCTCACAGGGTTGTTTTGTAAGGACAGGTGAAGGAGTTATTTGGAGGAAAGGTGGGATATAAACCTAATATATAAAATAAATAAGCCTATAGCCACATCATTGTCCTACACAGACTTGTATTGGGATGCTAGTCCTTAGCTCAACTAATGCTTCTCTGGATAAAGCAGGGGTCCAAAATATCTTATTTAGAACAGCATCGGCTCATCACAGTATTGACAAAAGAAAAACGAAGCAGCAGCAGCTGCCTAGTTGGGATCCTCTGGCGCTTCTGCTGCTCCCTCTCTTTCACATTACCCCTCCTGCCAATTGCCTTCTCGAGGGATTGGAGGGATTGTAGATTAAAAGACCACAACAGATAATACTCTCTCTGATATTAGAGGGGTGCAGGGAAAGCAAGATAGAGAAAGGAAATTACAGGCACGGGGGGGGGGGGGCAGTCTGGGAAATAAGAGGGGGGGGGGAGGCCAGGGGGTTGGGAAGAGAGAATGTGTAGCTTTAATCCACCCAGCTTTGATAAAGCTGGTGAGCTTTCCAGGGATTTCTTCACATGCACTTGCTTATAGAAATCCCCTTTCTTTAGGGAAAGCAAAGCATTCTATGTGAAAACCACCATTCACTGAAGCTAGCAGGGGATTTGGACAGGATGCTTCCATCCTGGATGACCAATGGCTGAACCCGAGAAACTTCCTACGCCACCAGCCCATTTACCCTGATCTCCAGAACAGACAAGTGTCTTGCCTTAGCAACTGAGATCCTTTACACTGGAGATTAGGGATGGGTGGATCTTGTCAATTTGGTTTCTTGTGGTAGAATTGCTCTGGCAGACTCTGATCACATGGTCCCACAGCCAAACTAAATGGCATATGAAACATGCAATTGCAAGAAATAGTAGGCAATGCAATCAGGATTGGGATGTGCAAAGATCTTTTCCAGGTTGCACTTTTTTCTCTTAAAGGCGATGTTGATCTTAACCCTCTTTAGCCTTGTTTATGCAATGAGAGTTTTGCAGAGCATCCAGCTAGGAACGACAGGCATGGTCCATCCCCCACCCCCCGCAGCTGCTGTTATGATAACATGTTAGGACAATGAACCATAGCCTGTTCTGCCTGCTAGGCTGGAGCTGTTCAGCAAACTGTTTAAAAGCCGGGCAGATTTTTTAAAGCGACGCCAGGCCAGGAAGGAAGTCTCGGCTACAAGTAGAGAAAGAGTGGTGTTTTAAAACAAACACTCAATTTGTTCACATGTGAAACTTTCCCCTGCACTTGGCAGCTCAGCGTCCAGCAAGGCAATCAGATGTAAAATTGACTGACACTTAAAAAGCAACTACCCTGCCCCATTGGAGAGATCCTTTGATACATCATAGCACTCTAGAAGAACATAACGTAAGAGCATAAGAAGAGAATTCAGGATCAGGCCAATGGCTCATCTAGTCCAGTGTGCTGCTCTCACTGTGGCAGATGCTTCTGGAACACCTTCAAGCAGGACCCAAACACAAGAACAATCTGCCCTCTCCCTCATCATTTTCCAAATACTGGTAGTCAGATGCCTCTGCCATGGCTAGTAGCTGCTGATAGCCTTCTCCTCCATGAATTTGTCCATCACTGTCTCCTGTGGAAGTAAGCTCCATAGTTTAACTATGTGCTGCATGAAGAAGTGCTTTCTTTTATCTGTCCTGAATTTCCCAACTTTTATTGGATATTCATGAGTTCTAGCATTATGAGAGAGAGTGACTGGCCAAAGCTCACCCAGTGAGTTTCATGGCTGAGTGGGGAATTGAACGGTGGTCTCCCAAGTCCTAGTGCAACACTCTAACAACTACATAGGCTTTCAAAAGGGAGAATAATCAAATATAGGAACATAGGAAGCTGCCCTATACCAAGTCAGACCACTGGTCTGTTTACCTCACTGTTTGGAAGCAGATCTCCTGGGTTTCAGGCAAGGGACGTAGCTCAGTCAGTAGAGCATGAGACTCTTAATCTCAAGGTTGTGGGTTCCTGCATTGCAGGGGGTTGTACTAGATGATCTTTGTGGTCCCTTCCAACTCTACGATTCTATGATTCCCAACCCTACTTGGAGATGCTGGGGATTGAACAAAGGACCTCTTGCACGCAAGGCAGATTAGGTGCTCTACCACTGAGCTACATTCCTTCCCCTTCGCAGGAAGCAATTCATTCCTAAATGAAATAAAATCATCACCACCTTGGAAGCTGTCTGCAAAGCAACCACCTGGATGGGAAGCCCCATGGGAAACCTCTGCATACTGCCCTGAGTTCCATGATGGAAGAAAGTTGGGAAACAGCTGATCAATAGAAGAAACAAACGTCTACCACTGTCCCCTTCGTTATGGGGGCTGACCTCTCACTTGAGGACACTGACCCTTGAGGCAGGGATGGTGTTATGATGCAACCCTGACATTCAAGTAGGGCCCAGGCTGCACTATAGGAGACAAAACTGTAATGCTGCTTCAGCATCAGATAGCCTTTGGCTGAGCCTTATATAGGAGCAGAAGAACTATCTCAATGGTAATCTCCACCTTTCCTGAAAGGTGACTCATAAGGAACAGTCCACTCCAACATTATTATTTTTTTACTCCAGTTGAGCAGAGTTGTCCTTGGGCTTCTGTGAAGGGAGGCTTCTGAGTCAGAGGATGGCAATTTCACATCTTTAGGTAGGAGGGGCACAGGTACTACAAGCTCATCTTGTGGACTTGCTTCTAAGGCTGGACTGGGATGCTGTCCTCTAGTTCATGGGTGCCCAACTCCCAAGAGACTGTGATCTACTCATGGCGTTACAGACTGGCAGTGATCTACCCCCCTTTTTTGGGTTCAGGTCAAAGTTGTTGAGCTTTTTTTAGGGGAGCCAAACTTGTTGAGCTTCTATGGGAGGAACCAGTGATCTGCCAGAGATCTACCAGTAGATCACAATCTACCTGTTGGACATGCCTGCTCTAGTTCTGATCCCAGGGTCAAGACTGATAGGGAGCCCGTGCCCTGCCAGCTGTTGCTGAAATTACAACTCTTGTTATCCCCAACCATTGGAAATGCTGGCTTCGGCTGATGGAATACAACAGCATCTGGAGCGCCATAGCTTCCTCACTCCCCACTCCCAGGAGAACTACTATAATAGTGCATAACAGTATGTGCCAATTCATCCATGCATTTTTAGTAAGTAGAAGTCCCAATTGAGGACTTAACCTGATGAACTTAAAATCCTTTCCTGGCAAATCAAGGCAAGCATATCAAAAGCAAGGCGACTATGTTTGGAGTGGAAGCCAGAAAAATTAGAGGGGATTTTGTGAATCAGAATACAGCTGGTTGGTATGGAGACTCTGATCTAATATTCTACATAGGGTAGCCCTCCCCATCCTGGTGCCCTCCACTCCCTTTATGGCTGGGGCTGATGGGAGTTGGAATCCGAAGCATCCGGTTGCCACATGCTGTGACAAATCTGCATGGTTGGTTGGCTTTTCAGTTGTGTACTTTGAAGTTGCATTGGCCATCTATGTTTAGTCTTGTTCACTGAGTATCACTTTATGACCTCAGCTTTAAAACAAATACAGACTCAAATGCCTTTCTAGCCCTTTGTATATATGAATCACAATGAGAGTTTCCATTCAGGCCAATAGACTAGAGAAGTACTTTTGTAGAGTCATCCAACATTTGTAACCATAATCACCAGTTAAACATTTCTTTGGTTACTGGCATGGACATTTGCAACACTTCATAGTTTATTACTGAAAATGTGGAGCACTAGGGTTAGTTAGTTAGGGAACAGGTCACCTAAGACCTTCAGAATGTTCTCCATACATTCGAGAGGAACTCCATTGGCTCCTGGGCATCCACACTGAGTCTCAAGGCATCCTCAGAAACACCAACATGGCAGCAAATGTTTCAGATGTTGTGATCAGAACCTGGAATCCCCTTTTTGAAATTTCTGACAAGATATGCCCACCTCTCTCTCTGTTTTCTCCTGTCATCACACTTCCTCCTCCATTCTACTTCTCCCTCTCCTCCCTCTCATTCGTATATATAAAAAATGAAAGGAAAATGGTGATGATGCTATTAGTGCCACCCATTTGTCCACGCAATACCAACTTGTTGGCCTGATCCACCCAGTTGAAGACTATTGCTCAACATGAGGCTAAGGCCTCTTGTGAATGACTCATTTTTAAGTAGAAGCTCCTGAATTTCAGGCAGTTTTTCTCAGCCCTGCCTGGAGATGCTGGGGACCTCTTGCATGTGAAGCCCTGCCACTGAGCTATTGCCCTCCTGCAGTAGTAGATGGCAGGAGCAGTTATCTTGAGGATGGCCTGGGTGACATGTTACATTCTCCATTGTAAATGGATCAGGGTGTTTTCTGCTAAGAAGGTTTTCCATGTCAGACTCAGTTTGGTAAAGGCCTACAAAAGCTGCTCTTGAGACCCAGCAGAAATAAATGTTGGAAATCTTCATCTACACTCCCCCCAAAGCACATGCCAGCTGGCACACATAAGCAAGACAAACAGAAAGCTCATGAGATCAGATGGTTTGCAACCCTGACTCACCAGATGGTTTAAGCGGTTTGAATCCAATCCAGACTGAAAGCAGCAGAAGCAGCATGGGGAAGGGGAGGAACGAGAGGCAGGTATAAATTCAGAGTCCTTTCTCATTCAGTGGACCATACTGCATGATCTAATCCCTCTGTATTTCCAGTGACGAGGAAGATTAAATCATTTTGATGCTGCAGTGGATTTTCAAGATAAACAAAGCATGACACTGGCCCAGCACCAATAGAAAGCAGTTTGCTATCTGAACGAGGAATTTCAAACTACTGCAGACCACTAATATTGCTTAATAATAATAATTTTATCATTTTCAGAAAAAAGTCTCAAAGAAACAATGTAAAGCCAAATATAAAAACAAGGATAGATGCTCATAGGAAGCTGCCTTATACTGAGTCAGACTCTTGGTCCATTTAGCTCAGAGTTTACACCAGAGGTTTTCAACCTTTTTGAGTCCACGGCTCTCTTGACCAACAACATTCTTTCTGCAGCACCCCTGTGGGGCTCAGGAGCCCAGTTATGTCACCTCTTGCCTGCAGAGCTGCCAGCCTCTCACCCTTTTTCAAACATCCTCCCTTGTGGAGTGTTCCCTCAGTCTCCTCTCCCCTCTCCTTGGAAGTCCTCTGGGCAGCTGCAGCTGCTGCTCCTGGTCTCTGAGCTTCCCCCCTGCCCCCAAAAGAGGTGCCTCCTCACACTGCCCCACAGGGGCCTGGGAAGCTCCCCCTGGCCAGCCCCAGAGCTTCTGCAACAAACAGTTGCACAAGCCTTTGGGAGGCAGAGATGCAAGAGGGCATCAGAGGAGGGAGGGAAGGAAAGAAGGACAGAGGCCAGCGTTGCCCGTGGTACCCCTGACAATCATTCATGGCACACTGGTTGAAAACCACTGATTTACACTAACTGGCAGCAGAGATGCACAGGATTGAGCCTGGAGCCTTCTGCATACAAAACAGATGCTCTACCACTTTACCTTTACCTTTTTACCACTGTCACTTTGGAACTGCAATCTTAGAGAACAAGCCCATCCGTTGGGAATCCAGAGCAGCATCAACTGGGGCAGCAAAGGATGGTGGTCGGGGGCCCCTGTTTATGCTAGCAGAATAGAAGTGAGCACACATGGGTGACACTATATCAAGGCTCATGCCTTTGGTTGGAGGACTGAGTCAAACAGTTGGACTGCATTAGAAGGCAAACCCCAGAAACCGCAAGCAGAGTCTTTCTATGTAACTTAAGGAGGGAGATATTTCCTGCTGACAACACCACATGGCGCTTGAGCAAGAGTAGTAGTAGTGGTGTATTTCTACTTACGGTAGGGATTCTAGACCATAATCATTGCTTAAGATGCGGTTTTGTTGCTTTTAAGTGAAGCACTAACATAGTTTTGCAAGAAAGGCTCAGATAAATCATTTTTATTGGCAGCAGTATCCTAACAGAGAAGTAAAGTCCTGTTTTGGCAATGCCAGGGCAGGGCAAGAGTTCCCGGGCGTTCTCCAATGCTTGGCAGAAGACAACACAGGCAGTGACACTGTGCAGACAGAGAAGATCAGGCTGCACGTCTTCTCCCCCTTAAGAGTTCTAGAGTGCTGGCATCAGCAAGATGAGTGCAGCAAGCTGAGTGCTTGCTCCATTCTGCCTGTGACCAGAGTGGAATTGGCAAACTGCCCCCCTCAGGCCAACAACAATGCTCACACCAGAGCAAGACCCAGGGAAAAGCAGACACAAGAAAGAGGACATTCATGAGAACTCTCAGCAAATTAAGTAAAAGTGAGAAAGAAATTAGAACGATTTATGATCTCCATCCTGCAATGAGCATGGCGAGATGCACATACGAAGAGATTTCATTTCCATCGGGATGGTTCTTCTGTGCAGTATTGGAGTCTGGTTCAGAAACATGGAGTGTGTGACTTTCTGAGTGTGTTTCCAAGGCCCACTGTGCATACACAAGACCACATGCATACAGAACAGGGCTCTATGACTAGGCACAAGTGTCACGGCTAAAGGTTGTCTCTGTTATGGCTTAAGAATATACACAGTGGCTATGTGGCAACATCAAATTCAATGCACGTCTGCCAACGTAAAGCAGGGGAATACAAATAACGGCCTCTCTCCGATGGGAGTCCATATGGTGAAAGAGAGACATGGAGGTGCTGCAAGGTGCACCCATGCTACTAAATGGGCCTCAATCACGTCACATCAAATTGCAAGGAAGGGCAACACTGTGTATTTGGCTGTTGCTACATGAGGCTGGCAGCACACCAAATGAGTCCGGATCCACAGCTAAGCAAGGGCCAGCCAGCTCCATATCTGAAGGGGTCCCCAATGCCCCATCCTTGGCAGTGTCTCAAGGCCAGGGCCTGCTCCACTGGCCTTGCCAAAACCACCTGAATTCCCCACTCAGGGCATTGCTGTGTGCCTGAGGATGAAGTATGGAAGCACTGGCATGAATCGTGCCCTGGGTATGTCGTCACTGTCTGTCCTGAGTAGAGAGTAATGTTAATGCTAAAGAGTGTGTGTGTGTGTGTGTGTCACACACAGCTGGAGGCTAGTGGTTGTGCTATTAAGATTGGCAGGTACCACCTGCTATGAGGCATGGCGGAAACAGAAACGCCAATGGGTAGGAGGAAGACATGTTGGAAATCAAGGACTGGTGGTGAAATGAACATTAAAGCTTTGACTTAAAAAAAGGTTTAAAAAAATCAGGAATGTTCTTGGCCATCATGGAGCCTTGAGAGGTACACCGATTATTGCTTTGTACTGTGGCACTTAGTAATGGCTCTTCAGTTGAAACTTAATGGCAAGGCAGTGAGTATTTTGGGCCTTCATCTTACAGAAACACACTGACCTAAAACTGTTCAGAAAGAATCTGCCCCAAAGACTTTCAATGGAGCTGACTTGAAAAGTGAAGTATGCTTCCAGTTCCTTGTATTGTATTTCAAGTTGCCTGAAATACAATAAAGTCCTGCTCCCAAATTAAGCAACAGATAAGATGCTATCCTGCCTCCACCACCACCAGCTTCTATTAGGGTGCTCAAAGCAGATTTGCCTCTAATATAGAATTCAACGTCCAATAAACTGGCTTAAAACATTTTTAAAAATCACCCAGTACATGGATCCATCATCTGCTTACTAATTGTTCTAAGCCTCACGAGGGCCAAATTATGTAAGAGGGAGCTCAGAATGATCAAATACTAGATAATAAAGATCTTCTGTGGTTTCTGGTCTATGTTGTAAAAAAGCATGACAAGTGTGTATTCTCTACTAAATATTTATATGTCAAAGTTTTGGGGCAGTCTACATTTGTCCTAGAATTATCCTACAGGCGGTGTAATACAGGCAGTGACCATTTTAGACATGTCCAACTGATGCACGATCACCTACGCACAGGTCCTTGGACCCAGAAGAAGGCAGAACGGGAGCGGGGTGGAACAGGGTGGGACGGGCTTATATGCATTCCGCCGACATGCGCAGGGGCAGGGAACGGAACCCTTGCACAAAATGGTCACTGCCTGTAATGATTTGCCCCCCTTTTTTAATGGACATATCACAATAGGCTTGTAGAAGTGCTGTGACAAGCTGAGTGAGGCTGCTTTTGAAAACAACAACCATGTCATATAATCTATAAAAGAAAGCAAAAGTCTGGGATGAGTAAAACAAAATGTCGTGACCTGGGAGCATATTTACATAATTTCCAATGCATTTTTTTCCAATTTTGCATAATCTGCTATGGGTTTCTAATCACTTGCCAGGGGCAGGGGAGGGAAGGAACTCTGTAATTAACTATGGACCAGACTAGACACAATGTTTGTCATGTAGTTTGACATTGCATAGCTGATTCCTTTTCAACAAAGAGCTGATGTGGGTGAGAAATGGATCAGGAGTATGCCAGGGAGAGCATGTAACCCCTTGCCCACAGAATTCCCCCCACCTGCTATCTTCAATGGGAATAAAGCCCTATTAGCACCCATGAGAACTTTCTTCCAGTTGCAAATAGCAGATGTACATGGGCCCCATTCTAATCAGGATGGCAGAGGGTTAAAGGTGCCATGGTCCTGATTCAGCTTGTCCATCTCTCACATCCCACCATGGCAGGTATTTGTCAAAGAGAAATCAATCACATAAGCTACATGATACATTTCAGAGCTAGCTTGCCCATTAATTCATAATACTTTAAGAACAAAGTCCTCCTGGATGAGGACATGGCTCCAACCAGACCAGCATCCTCCTGTCTCTGACAGTGGCTGGCCAAATACTTTTGGGAACTCTGCAAGCAGGGTATAAAAACATTGGCTCTCCCTAGCTGCTTGTCCCCCAACAGGAATTGATTGGAGCTGGGCAGACTCTCCAGACCACTGGAGGTCTTATTGGGCCACCCCTTTGGCTCCCAAGCTTGTGACAGGTGTTGCCCATACATCTTTACCAACATCATCACAATCACATGGGCTAGACACCTGTATGTCAGGAGTGGGGGCAAGTGAAGCTGAAATTATCAAGAAGAGGAATTGTGTGTCAGATACCACACACTGGGCTCCTGCAGAAATGGCAGCTTACCATAAGAAAACAAACAAACGAAAACATATTTTCTCTCAGCTGTCACGTTAATTTGGCCACCTGATACTTCCAGGCTGGCAATTTCTAACTCGGGATTAGATAATGTTTCATTGAGTGGTGGTGGGGAGAAGGAATTCCCTCAATCCAGAGGAAAAGGGGAGCCCATTCCTGAAATGACTCCCTCCCTCCCTCCTTGGAAACTGACCGCCCAACACATTCCTGGCAAAATGAAGCATCCATCGGGTACCACTTGGCAGCTGCTGTTTCCAAGGTGTCTTTCGCCAGGAGTAACAGCCCTGCCTCTCCAATGTTCCTTTCCGGCTCAAGCATTTGCAGTCCACCTCAGCTGCTGCGAATCAGTCCTGCTTCTCTCCTTTATGCTTCCAAGGGTAGATCAGCTCCCCAACAAGCAGCTTCTTGCACAAAGAGCCCCAGGAGTCCTTGGGGTAGCAGCTGTATGTTGGGAGCTTGTACAGCTGCACCACGCGGCCGTAGGTCAGAGGGTTTATCTGCCGGGAGAGAAGGAGCGAGAGGGACAGTTGCAGTGGATGTCCCTGGACAAGGCTGAGTCATGCGCACAGGGTGAGCAGTGTGCATGTGTGGATGTGTGCGTGCAACTCCTTTCCTGCATAAAGAGTTGCTCCTCTCAAATTAAAGCTTCACGCCTGACCGTTTGGTGATCTATTTCACACTCTTGGAAACAGGAGCGCAGAAGCTCAGCATAATGTGAGATCACAACTGACATGAGAATACCAAAGAAATGGCACTCTAAGTGTTTTTTCTGACATGGCTGTTGCTGGAAGACAGAATTAGGAGAGTGGAGTTCTTAACAGTCTCTAAGCCACTGGAAATGGCTAGAGGATTCATAATTTGAGTTGACAGCACAAGGCTATTCTATATTCACTGCAAGTCTCACACTACATGTTATAGTAAGGGCTCTGGCCCTGATCCAGCAAGCCACTTAAACACAAGCTTAGCTCAGCATCTTAGGGGACTGAAGCCTGTTCAGATTGGACAGGATCCAGAGTGCTACAACTGACACCTTCCTTGCTGGGCTAAATGTTTTACAGAAAACTGAAGAGGAGTCCTGTGCACTCTCACAGAAGGGAAATTTGGGGAGCAGATCAATATGGAAGAGCAAAATGTTGTTCTAAAAAGCAGGAAAAGTCCTAAGCACAGGCCATCAAGCAATGAAATGATTTACCTGCATTAGAAGTCGAAGAGGTTTCCCAGCTTCCTGCTCCAGGACTCTGAACTTCACACCAGCTGAAAATACACAAGAGTAGGTAATGGAAAGATACAGTCTGTATTGGCCGATTGGTTCAGTAGTCAACATGGTGCCCTCCTGATCTTGTTGGGACTTCAGCGCCCATCACCCCTGACTATAGGCCAAGTTGGCTGAGGCTGATGGGAATTGGAGTCTAAGAACATCGAGAGGGCATTATTTATTTATGGCTTGCATTTATACTCCACTTTTTCTCTAAGGAGCTCCAGGTGGCGCACATGGTTCTTCTCCTCATTTAATCCCCACAATCACCCTGTAAAGTAGGCTAAGCTGAGAGGCAGTGACCGGCCCAAGGTCACCAACTGAGCTTTATGGCTAAGTGGGGATTTGAACCCTGGTCTCTGAGGTCTCCATTCACTTTTGTCCAGGGTTCAAACAAGCTGGTGTTTCTTTAAATGCCCATAGCATTTCTGAACTTCTTGCATGTACAACATGATGGCACCATAGCTCAATGGCAGAGCACCAACTTTGCATATGGAAGGTCCCAAGTTCACTCCACTCTTGGCATCCCCAGCTAACAGCATCAGGAAGCAGGTGATGTGAAAGGCCCCCCTCTCCATCTGAGACTCTGGAAAGCTGCTGCCAGTCTAAGCAGACAATGCTGAGTTAGATGGGCAAAGAGTCTGACCTGGTAGAAGGCAGATTCCCAAGAAACAGTCCACGGGGTTTTGGTGATCTCCCTTCTGACCTGTTTGTCAGTGTGACCCTACTGATGTATGTGGCAGGATCACCAGAAAACCACTGAATGCCAATAAGATTTCTTAGCTGTTGGAGGTGATAGCATCTTGTTCACGAAGCATAATGACAGGTGATAATTTGCCTGAACTCCCCACTAGCAAGCAGTTAAACACATAGCCTTCCCAGTACCATGCAGGTAAAGGGGACCCCTGACCATTAGGTCCATTCGTGACCGACTCTGGGGTTGCGGCGCTTATCTCACTTTATTGGCCGAGGGAGCCGGCGTACAGCTTCCGGGTCATGTGGCCAGCATGACTAAGCTGCTTCTGGCGAACCAGAGCAGTGCACAGAAACGCCGTTTACCTTCTCGCCGGAGCAGTACCTATTTATCTATCTGCACTTTGACGTGCTTTTGAACTGCTAGGTTGGCAGGAGCAGGGACCGAGCAACGGGAGCTCACCCCATCACGGGGATTCGAACTGCCAACCTTCTGATCGGCAAGTCCTAGGGTCTGTGGTTTAACCCACAGCGCCACCCGTGTCCCAGTACCATGCAAGCCTTATGCAAACCATTGATATTGCAGAAGTGGTGAGTGTTTCTATGAAATTGAACCCTGCTTTAAAGTACACATGACCAGTCTTCAGATGCCTGTCACTTGCTTCTAAGCAAAAATTTCCAACCTCTGTCCCCGCTAATATGCAACTTCTGAAGTCTTGCCTTGACTACAGTATGGAGCTTACATGCAAGTCTGTAGGATCGGCAGAGCCGGAGAATGACTGAATAAAAGGGCAGTGAGTTGATGAGGTCCACTAGCAGATGGATCAAGCCTTGTACAATCACCACCAGTAGACGGAGCTAGGAGGAAAAAGGATTTTTTTTAGTTCAGTCTACAGCAGTACCACCACTGGACAAATTTGCCAAACTTAGGTTTGTCAAATACTCTAATTGTTCATTCTGAAAGAAGAAGCTGCAAGCAGAGGCCATTTGTACTCATTGGGACTTCTGGGGCAGAAGGCAGGGAGACAAACAGCAGGCGGAGCCAGAGCTAAGGACAATTATTTTTTTTAAAAAAATGATATTTATTAGAGTTTCCAATAAAAAGAACACATCAGTAAAAAATTAAAAAGAAAAAAGAAAAATACACAGTTCAAAAATACACAATACATAATCCAATAAAAAACAAAAAACAAAAGACAAAAAAGAAAACAGTTAAAAACATTACCACCTTTTCATCACCATTTTTAAATTTACTTATTTTCTGGACCTCCTCGTACCTCCCTCTTTTGTATTCCAGTTCAATTTGTTTGTCCAGCAATTTCTTTCCCTCTTTTTTAATCCCAATCCTTAATCTTAATATAGTATAACATTAAATTTTTACCTCTTAAAAGCCAAATTTCCATTTCCTTTAACTTTTTTAATCCTAATCCTTAATCTTGATCTATATATAACTTTAAAGCCTGTATAGCTAGAAGCCACTTATTTTCAATCCAACATCACTCTAACATTCTTTAATTTTGCAATGTTTCTGCAGATAGTCTTTGAATTTCTTCCAATCTTCCTCCACCGACTCTTCTCCCTGGTCACGGATTCTACCAGTCATTTCCCCCACAGAGCCAAGGACAATTAATGGTATATTTGTCCCCTTCCCACTCCTCCCTGCAGAGTTCTCACAAGGGCAATGCTGAGACTAAGGAGGAGAAGGAGGAACTGCTGGTTTCTAGACTGGCAGCAAGCAGACATCTAAGAAGGCAGGCAGGTGGAAGCTGGCTGAAGACAGCAACCACTGATTGCAACAATTGACACAACTGTTTTAATTGAGTGCTACTCAGACACATTTTGAGGTGGACCAGCATATCAACTGACCAATCATCCCAGATTCTTTTCTGGCTCCCAGGAGAAGGGAAAGGAAAGTCCTCTTTCCCCTCCCAGTCTTGCATCCTGTCATCCAGCCAAGTGCTGTTTGGACCATAGAAACCCAACTCCATTCCACTTCGGCCAGGAATTGTTCAGCCGCCCTTCATAACTTTTGTATATCCCTTTGAGTGCATTCCTATAGAAAAGCAACCAATACATTTATAAGTAGCAACGAAATCAGCAGCAAACTTACCAAGGTAAAGACCAAATAGTACAGTGCAGTTGTGGGCAGAAGAAACAGCAAGATGGTAAACAGCAAAGTGCCGATGAATAGCTGGAGAAGGAAAAGGACACAAATCAATCCTATAGTAGCTGAAGGCAGCTATAAAAAGAAATCTAAGTTATGAGTCAGTAGCAATACAAGGCTGAAATACTCTGAGAGCAAAGAAGCCTCATCCTTCCTATTTTCAGATACATTTCATTCTGGGCAACCTTCTGGGGCCACATGCCAGTGGAGGGCAGGGCCATAGGCAAAAGCAGGCAGAGTGGGGCAAGTAAATTATACCTTTGTACTGCAAGCTATCTTCTATACACATTCATACACCATCCAGGGAAGTGAGAGGCATTATCAGAACTCAGAGACACATTTCAGCCAGTGAAAATGTTTACAGGTTTGGCGTATGATGTCAGCAATATCTGCAGGTGAGGCAGTAGATGTGCTGGACTGTTATCTTACCTTGGTAATGGACTGGATGAGAGCTAATAAACTGAAGCTCATTCCAGATAAGTCTGAGACACTGTTAGTGGGTGGTTCCCTAGACCAGATGGCTAGGAGGTTGCCTGCTCTTGACAGGGTTACACTTCTTCTGAAGGTATGCAGTTTGGGGATACTTCTAGCTTCTTTGCTGTTCCTTGAGGCTCAGGTGGCCTTGGTGGCATGGAGTGCCTTCCATCAGTTTTGGCTGGTGGCTCACCTGTGCCCCTATCTGGACAGGCATAGCCTGACTACTGCTGTCCATGCTCTAGTAACCTCTAGGTTAGATTACTGCAATGCATTATATGTAGGGCTGCCTCTGAAGATGGTTCAGAAACTTCAGCTAGTGCAGAATTTGGCAGCCAGGTTGCTCACTGGGGCAAGATGGTTTGACCATATTACATGAATCCTGGCCCAAATGCACTGGCTGCCAATTAGTTTCCAGGCCCGATTCAAACCGCTGGTTTTGACCTTTAAAGCCTTAAAGAACTCAGGACTGCAATACATCCATATGAACCTATTTGGAGCCTGCAGTCATAATCTGATGCCCTTCTTCATGTGCCCCCTCCACAAGAGGTTCGAAGGGTGGCAGCATGGGCATGGGTCTTTTCTGCAGTGGCTCCCCATTTGTGTTATGCTCTCCCCAGGAAGGTTCAGCTGGCACCTTCATTATACACCTTTAGTTGCCAGGCAAAAACATTCCTCTTCAACCAGGCCTTGGGCTGATTGACATCCAATGCCCTTTTAAATGTGTTGTGTGAGGGGGAAATAGTGGTTTGTTTTTGGTCTTACTTTTATTATATATTTTGTGTTTTTTATATTGTAATCTTATGTTGTGAACCGTCCTGAGATCTATGGATGAAGGGTGGTAGACAAATTTAATAAATAATGATAATGATAATGTTAACGATAACGATAACAAACACTTGGAGGGTGTGAAGCAGGGCTAGTAGGGCCTGGGGCTGGGCAGGGAATGGGTGGTCCCAGGGTCAGACAGAGAGGCTTGGAAGGGCACATTCAGCCCCTGAACCTGAGGTTCCTGAACTCTGATATAAAAGATCGTCAGTTGACGAGAACAAGAAACAACTTGGTTTAAAGCACTTCCCTTGCCACCCCACCCCCCACCCCCCAGGAAGGACTGAACAGCAGTGACCTCCTTGGCCAACTCTAGACTGAGAAGAACCTGACAGCCCTCAGACAAAATCCAGCAGCACGCTCTGCTTAAGCAGCTCTCCAAAGCTCAGAGAGACAGCAGCAGAAGCTGGAAGGAATATTTGCATCTCGCAACCCCCACCCCCAGCAATCTCTTGTCTCCTGGCAGACAAAGGAATAAAGCAGTGGTAAGGAAGTTCAGCCCTAGCTTCCTCACTTTCCCCCCTTTGTTTGAAAGCAGGGTTGGGGATTGCGGGGACCCAGCCTCCACACTGGTCATGCTGTTACCTTGACATTTTGTAAAAGGTAAGAAGCAGATAGAGCCACCCCCCCACCCTACTTCAAAACATTATCCACATCCTGATGGGAATGTGTGGGCCCAACTCCATCTGATGTGAATTAAATGGAGCCTTTTAATAGAAACACAAAGCAGCAGGTAACTATGGCAACACTGTGGGGTATGGTTGTAATTATTTGGTGTCTTTTACTCAAATTGCTTCCCCCCCTCCCCACCCGCCCTTATCACTCCAGCGCTCTGACTTGTATGGCACCAGGCATCTGCCAAAGGAGTCTCTCAGGGATTAGGCCCCCTTCGGCTATAATTGCCTGAGAGCCAGGCAGAAAATTGGCCAGCGGAGAACAGTGAGATTCAGGGCTGAGTGATACACAGGGAGGCCGTGCCTGGCCATTGTAGGGGCAAAGAGGAAGGTTGGGACTGAATGTTCCTGATATGCACCAGCATCCACAGTGTTCAGAAACATGCACAAAAGGTTGAATTGCAGCTCTTTCTGCCAATACACCTACAGATGCACAGCCGGTGACAAACAGCAAACCATTGGAAATAAAGCCAAATTAAGCCCTTTGCATATGCACCCCGGGGGAGGGGAGGGGGTGAGTGTGCACATGCAAATCCACATGGAAACACAGAACTATCTCCCTCCCAGACACCCTGAAAACCTTCACCTGGTCCAAGTCGTAGGAGCAGGAGTCCACTCGTTGCCTCAAGACGTTCCACTTCTTCCCACGGAACAAGCGCCACAGTGACGACAGGCCATAGATTTTGAGGCAGTAGAGCCTGGGTCCAGAGAGGGGGAAAGCACAAAATCGTGACAGACAGAAAATACCTCTGTTCAGCCCCAAAAGTACCTTTAGGGGCTCTTGCTTCAATAGGGATCTCCTCAGCCAGCTGTCTAACCATGAGGTTCATTCCTTCTTGTGAACCACCCTGAGATCTTTGGATGAAGGGCAGTATATAAATTAATTAATTAAATAAATACATAAAATTCAAATGGCAGCTTTCTTTGTTCCTGGCTGGGCACTCCACTGCACGTCTGGCAAGGCAGGATGTTTACTGGAGAAAGCCAGGTCTCTTTCTCCACCAGCTCATTTAAGGTTATAGTGAGGCCCAAAGGCAGAGAGGTTGAGGCAGGGGACCAAAGGCAGCCTTTCAGGCCTCGCTATCCAGCCCTCACCAACCATGTTCTACGCCTTCCTTGAATGCTTCTACCTGGCTGGAATGAGTGTGATAATGCTTTTTGCTCGCCCGGAGGGAGAGCTGAGCATGTGTGCAAACCTCTGACTTTGGTGTGGCTGGAAACGTTGCCCACTACATGACATGCCCTGTCCACCTTATGACATGCAGCCCCTGGAAGGTTGCCTACAAGTGAATTCTGGAAAAGGATCTCGGCTCTTGCAGTAAACGAGTATTCTGCGTCTACCGAACTTGTACCCTAGAACCTATCTTGGAATGCTCAGGAGTTGAGGGGTTGTTTCAATAGGCCAGTAGTCCGTGTGGAAAAGGTTTTCTGAAGACTGAAGTTTGAAAACTTACTAGGCTTCAGAAAAGGAACATGGGAAGCTGCTTCACACTGAGTCAAAGCACTGATCCATCAAGGTCACTTGTCTATAATGACTGCCAGCATCTGCCGAGGTTTTCAAAACAGAAGCTTTTCCCAGCCCTGTTGGAAGGTGCTGCCAGCGACAGAACCTGGAACTTTCTGCAGGCGAAGTAGATGCTCTACCACTGATCTATAGTCCTACCCCCTTTCAGAACCAAAATCGCTTTCTGAAATTAATGAACAGATATATCCATCTTTCTCATTTTTCCTTTTCTTCCCTCATCTTTCTTTGCCCTACAATTTACTTCTCTCTCTCCTGCCTCTGATTTTCTAAAAAAGAAGAAAAGGAAGGAAGGAAGGAAGGAAGGAAGGAAGGAAGGAAGGAAGGAAGGAAATGAGAAAAGGAAAGGAAAGGAAAGGAAAGGAAAAGAAAGGAAAGGAAAGGAAGGAAGAAAGGAAGAAAAAAAGAAAGAGAGGGAGGGAGGGAGGGAGGGAGGAAGGGAGGAAGGAAGAAAAGATGGCGATGATGCTACTGTTACCACCCATTTTAAGCCAGGACATGAGCAACTTATAGGCCCGGCTCACCCAATTGAAGACTTTTGCTGTATACGAGGCCCAGGCCTCCTATGCATGACTGTTTTTAAAGCAGCTACTTCCCACTCCTTATAAGCCATCAGGATGGATCTCTGGCATCCAAGTTCACCTGAAGAGTTGCTAATTGGTTCTGGGAATGAACCACCTAAAAGCCTCCTCCTTGGTGGAATCAGTTTTGCAAGTAAAACTCCTGCAAGTTTTGCAAGGCTCCTCCTGCACCAAATGCTCTCTGCAGCTCTGACAACCTTATACTCCCAGTCTCCCACAGCCCAAGAAAATGCTGCCCTTTTATTCCCCAGCATGGTATCCTTATGAGAACTTGCTTTGTTTCCCTGGGCTTCTTTTCTCCAATTGTCCTCCTTGTCTTTGGATACAAAAGATGCAGCAGAGAACATTTTGTTTGGAAAGGCTATGGTGAAAGTAACCCTGACGTATTGGGTATGAAATGTGATATGCGCTGTGCATACACATTCTCCCCGTTTTTTTCCTGTTTGCGACAGTAAAGAGTGCAGCACCCTCTGGTGGGCCAGACAAGTGCAGAAGGCTAGGAAAAAACATATTTTACCTGGGACCCTGGAAAGATGCTACCAGTCAGAGGAGACACTACTTGCCTAGATGGACTCTGAAAAAGTTCGCTTCGTATGTTCTCTTCCAGCCCCCCACTGTGAAAGGTGACACAGCATGCTGACTATCCCACAGATATTCTTTGGTGCATAGTTCTTAACCAGTGGGTTACCAGTGGCCCCCAGATGCTGTTAGACTCCAGCTCCCATCAGCCCCAGCCGGGATGATGGAAACTAGTTCAGCAACCTCTGGAGAAGCACAGAGTCCCCCAACCCTGCTTTATAATAACTAAGTAACTTGGGTATCATTGAGACTTCATAGCTCACACTCTTCAGAGTTCACATTACACCAACACCGGATACATTGTACAAGATGTTTTACAATCTTTGGCCTAGTTCAGATACACAACAATCCTGATTCAATGAGCCGTGATTTGTGGGACTAGGAACGAGCCACGTGCCCACACACTCTCTTGCGTGCCTTCATCCAACATTACTCAGTTTTCTAAAAACACACTTTTCTGTGACCTTTGTATTAGGAAACTGTGGCATGAGTGATCCTTACAAACTGGGATACCAAACTATGGTCTGATAATCTGGTTTTCACGAACCTCATTTTCCTGGCTTGCATGTACATGTAAACTGTGATTTAACAACCCAGCAAGTACTGAATTAAGATTAGCGATAGAAGGGAGAAAATGCATGGGCACATGCTCATTCGTGATCTGACAAACCATGCTTTGTTGGATGGGGCCATTATGTCTGAATCAGGTCAATATCTGGTTCATATTTTTCACAGTTCAGAGTGATAATCAGTCTCCACATTGTAAAGTTGGAGAAGCTACCTGCCCAAAGGCCTCTCAGTGATCTCATGAATGGTGAGATATAATCTCAGGCCTTACATGCTGATGAGTAATGAGTTCACAGTGGTTCTTAGCACATGGGCATATGCCTAGCTGCAGCAGATAAACCACACCCACCTGGCTCCATAGACATAAAAACAGTAGATGTGAAAGGTCATGAGTGCAATGATATCAGAGACGATGGAAAGGGCCACTGTCAGGCCTAGACAGGCTGATAAGCCAACATGCCAGAGGATCATCTCAATGAAAGGAGACATCAGATGGATATAACCTGAAAGAAAGAAAAGGAAAGAGCAACACTGAAAAGAATATCACTCCTGTTTGTTGAGAGGCTTCTGAAACACAGAAGGAAACCAATGTAGCATCAAAATATTCCCCCCCCCCCATCTTCCTCAAAAGGCTAAGGACAAAACCCAAACGTCTCATATACTCTCTTCTCCAAGGGGTGACCCCCTAAGGCAATCTTCCCCAACCAGGTGCTCTCCAGATGTTTGTGGGCTACAACTCCTGTCAATCCTGACCAATAGCCACGATAGCTGGGCTATTGATCCAAAGCATCTGGGGGACACTGGGTTGTGAAAGATTGCCATAGAGGTTTACATGGGTCTTAATATGTTCATTCAGAACACAAATCCCAGTAAGCACACGTTACCCTTTTGCCTGACTTGCATGGCAGGTGCATTTCAGCCTGTCAACATAAAGGAAGTAGAGTGGTGCATAGTTGATGAACAGCATCCCTGCAACTGATTTAGTTAAGCACAGGACAAGGATGGAACAGATTTGGCTTAATTCTTGAGTCCAAATTCACTCTGTCCTCCAGACAATAGGCCATGGACTATAAGCACATTTGGCCACAAAAGCTGACCTCCTCGTGGATGGACAGGCTCTGTATTTGTATTTGCCATTCCAGTGCCCTCCTGATACATTGGACTACAACTGCTGCATGATTTGCCTTGTATCTTGGGTCCTTCAAATGCTACCAGAACGTAGCAATTTTGCTGGCATCGCTAGTTAATTTGGGGAAATCTACTTCTCCAAAAGATCAGTCTTTCTGCAATAAGGAAAGTGATGAGGAAATGCAATGGAAATGGTCTGACAGCACTTGCTCTGATGCAAAGTCATTTGCAAACAAATCAGGAAGAACGCTGGATATGACCTTACTTTAAAAGTGAAAGTAAAATCCTTTGCATTTGGAAAAGTTCACAAAATTCTTTCTCTCATTTTAAATCACAGGTAAAAGCAGGTGCACTTACTAATCCAAAGGTGAATGTGATAAAGGAAGAACCGCCCCAACACTTGGTCCAAAGCTCTGTTCATTTTCAAACCAGCTGGCACACCCATCAGCCACTGCAGAAGGTCCTGGAGCTGCTGGGCCACATGCTACCATAAAGGATAAAACAGCTGGGGTTAGCAGAAAGATGTTCTGTTCTGTGTGCAACGTGCTCCCCGCAAAAAGATGAGATCATCTGAAAGATTCTGTTACTCTTTCCTTTGTGGAAGGAAAAATAATATTTTCATGGTTGTACTGGAAACATTCAGCTTGTTTGGAGTACACAGTGAGATTTGTTGGTGGGAATGGATTTAATTTTTCCATGTTGTGGAGGGAAAAAGTTGTTTGATAGTATAAAATGAAGACCACATTTCCAGAAACTGGATCACCAGTTGGCGAGTCAGCAAAACATTCAGCAGCGGAGGAGAGCATCTGGTCTTCAGAAAAAGAACATTGCACAGTAAAGAACATCTTAGGAAGAGCTATGTGTGCAAATTAAGGCAAACAGAATGGATACTTGGGTAAAGTCCATCAACATCAGTGGGCTTAAGAACACACCATTCAGTAGACTTGCGAAAGAGAGGGAAACAGGAAAGGTACCACCATGGGAATGAACGCCAGAGGGGACATGAAAGGGGCATTAGAAATAATTTATCAGGGCCTGACATGTTTCAAATGGAAGGAGTCTTACAAAAGAACACAAGAAGAGCCCTGCTACATTAGACCAAAGGCCAACCTAGGCCAACATTCTGTTATTACAGTGGCCAACCAGATGCCTATGGGAAGCCCATAAGCAGGACACACATGCAATAGATCTCTCCTGCTTGTGATCCCAAGCAACTGGCATTCAGAAGCATATGGCCTCCCATAATGGAGTTAATATAGCCATAATGACTAGGAGCCATTGAGAACCTTCTCTTTAGTGAATTTGTTGAATCCTCTTTTAAAGCTTTCCATGTTGGTGGCCATCACTATATCCTCACATAGCAAATTTCATAATTTAACTATGCATGGGGTGAAGAAGTATTTCTTTTTGTTTTAGCTAACTTCTGAATGAAATTCAAGAAGAGAACAGACAATCCTGCATGCTATCTGACCTTTGAGGTATCATATTTCTTTCATCCTCAGTCTTGCAAATAGCCACATGCCTGGTTGCCTATAGTTGGTTAAAATGACCTCCAAACCGGGCAGGATTCCCCCCACCCCCAGTATTTGGTTTTCTATTTTCTTTCCCATAATGACTAACACGAGGAGGTGTAGTAACGTATGAGGAATAAATACTTATTGTGCGCTTATTTCCAAGGCTGATAAATAAGATAATACAGTGGTGCCCCGCAAGACGAATGCCTCGCAAGACGGAAAACCCGCTAGACGAAAGGGTTTTCCGTTTTGGAGGTGCTTCGCAAAACGAATTTCCTATGTGCTTGCTTCGCAAGACGAAAATGTCTTGCGAGTTCCTGCGGGGTTTTTTTCCTCCCCCCCCCCTTTTCCCAAGCCGCTAAACCGCTTATCAGCTGATGGCTAAGCCGCTTATCAGCTGATCTTTAAGCCGCTTAACAGCTGATGCTAAGCCGCTTATCAGCTGATCTTTAAGCCGCTTAACAGCTGATGCTAAGCCGCTTATCAGCTGATCTTTAAGCCGCTTAACAGCTGATGGCTAAGCCGCTTATCAGCTGATCTTTAAGCCGCTTAACAGCTGATGCTAAGCCGCTTATCAGCTGATCTTTAAGCCGCTTAACAGCTGGTGCTAAGCTGCTTATCAGCTGATCGTTAAGCCGCTTATCAGCTGATCTTTAAGCCGGCTAAGCCGCTAATACTGTAGCGCTAAGCCGCTAAACCTCTAATGGGCTTGCTTCGCAAGACGAAAAAACCCGCAAGACGAAGAGACTCGGGGAACGGATTCTTTTCGTCTTGCGAGGCACCACTGTATATTGAACATGTCATATATATATATATATAAAATAGTTGCCTTTTCTCAAGTGTACCTGATAAGACAGAGTCTCTTAAGATTCTTTGAAAATGCATGGAAGACTCTACTGGGAATCCCAGAGACCAACCTTTAGAAATCTGCTACCCTTTAGAGACAAGCACATTGTTTTACTTACAGCAAGTGTTCTATTTACAGTAAAGTACAGCTCATGCCTAAAGACATACTCCCAAGATAAGTAGTTCTGCTCTACTTATCAGCTGACCTAGAGACATTTATGAAGGGTATTCTGCAATTAATCTGGAGCCTCAACAGTGGCAGTTAAGGATTCTTTCCTCTGTTAAATATTTCATTGTCTTTAAGCCTTCATCTGAAGCATCAGTGATGGATACAGCTACGATGGATTTTTGTTTAAGTAGCAAGAACAATTATCCTGGGATGGGCTTAGCAGCCAAGTTTTATGTCTACACTGAAGGCCACTTGCTACACTACCCTTTGTGTTTCCAGAAGTGGCAGACATGTCGTTGCCATCAGCCCTTCGACTGCTCAGCACCTCTGGGTTTTGATGCTGCTCGAGTGGAGCTAGCTAGCAATACTTTATTGGAGTGGACCATCACATCTGAGGTGCCTGGGATGGAGTTGGGTATACAGCACGCATGTCTTCTTTACAACTTATGACCTTCACACAGCACAAAGTTAAATTGTGGCATTCACTATTACAAGAAGTAGTGAAGGCCACAGACTTGGACTACCAGTTGCTAGGAACTTCAGGTGGAGAGAGTGCCTCTTGTGAGCTTCCCATAATGGACTTCTGGTTAGCCACCATGAGAAGAGGGTGCTAAACTAGATGGGCTGCTGGCCTGATCCAGCCTCATAATGCTTCCTGGGGAAAGAAAATCACACCTGTGCCTCCTGCTATCCCCACATTGCACTACCATGTTGAAGTGACATTGGATCTGCTATGCAGATTCTCCACCCCACTCCTCAAACATGCAGCCTTGGTAGCACTCTATCCTTCCATACACTGTCCACAATATTCTAGTGCCACCATGCTATTACCTACTGTAAAATTCAACAAGGGAAGAATCTGTGTGCTTCTGGCCACGAGACGGAAGTGGCAGGAAGAGAATTGCAAAATGGCATGGAAAACTCACGTATACTGAAAGAAGAGAAGAGACAAGCACAGGAAATCCTTTCAAGGTATTTAGTACTCAGGAACACTCCTGTGCTGATGCTGTCAAGTAGCACAGCTGTTGTGAAGGCAGCAAAAGGCTGATGGCACTGGTGGAGGAGAGCCTGGTATAGGGTCTAGTGACAGGAGAGACTGAATGCTGCCAGTGGGAATGACTGAAGGCCAAGGAGCCTAGGAGGGCTGGATTTTGTGTTCTGATTCAAAATAAATGAACCGAGTATTTGGCTTCAGATCTCTAGTTTCTATGATTTATGAACTTGAGGTTATCTCCATGTTTGCCACACAGCATTTGGCATTCAAGATTCAGCCACAGGCTAGAGCAGTTTTCATTAATAACCAAACTGACTGTGCCATCTCCCTCGGTTTCGCTCCCATCTGAGGCCTGGCTGGCTAGGATCCAGGGCTGATCTGTGCCACTGCTGTCTTCCACTGACTTGCTGTTCCAAAGGGAAGCGCAAGACACTTTAGAAACAGATCTCATATAATATTTAGAGCATCCACCGGAATTAAAGATTTAAACATCCAAGATAGAGGAAAGCTATTTTGTGGCATGGCACGTGTTTGAATCTCTTGGTGCCTGCAGCTTTGCATGTCTGTCCACAGGATTGAAGATCCATAAAACGGTGGTTTTCAACTTAGCCTAGTATGAAACCCCCAGTGCTTAACCATTTTGGAAAGGATCAGAGGTGGGGAACCCACAGCCTGAAATAGACTGTGTCTTTAGCTGCAGTCATTCATATTAAGCATGCCTGACAATGAAAGGATTCAGGGCTGGTCTGAAAAATGCTGGGGCCTGGGTTGGAATATCTCAAAAGTATCTTCTTACCCAGTGGCTAACAAGGGGCACAACTCCCACCAGAGCCAGCAAGTAGGGCCAATGGCGAGGAATGATGGGGGTTGTAGTTCAGCAACATCTGGAGGGCCAAAGGTCCCACACACCTGCACTAGAAGGTCTGGCCGCACAAGCTCCATTGAAGTGTACATGGGGGCTGTACTTCTTTTGGAAGCAGGTAATACAAATCATATTCAGTCAACCCAAAGTCTAATCAGATGGAGACTTGCCTTTGCAAGTTGCCAGCTTTTGGACAGCTCTTCAGAAAAGAGATGTAGGAGAAGCCTTGTTAAATGTCTGACTCTCAGCCCTCATGTGGTCCTTGGCCTACTTTCATGCTGGTATTGAGGAAAAACATGGGGGGGGGGGAGGGAGGCAGAGAGAGAAGTGGGGGGATGGGACCTGCCCATCCTTCAGTTCTGGCACAACCCATTTTGGGCTCTGCTCCTGTCCATTTTACACTCTGGCTCCACCCACCTCTAGTAGGCAGCCTTGAGAAATCACCACCAAGAGACTGCATCTCTCAATGACCAAAAAAAAAGGTTTCCCACCCTTGCTTTTGCCGCACAAAAATGGGCCATTGCCTAGTAATTTCTTTGTAAAGCAGCTATACTGCCAGATTCTGTAGGACTCTATTCCAGTCTGGGCTGAACGGTTCATTAAGAGAAAATGAGGGGAGACAGAAAAGCAAGAGAGCGCTAGTCATTTCTTTCACTGAATTTCAGGGAAAGGAACACTTAAATTAGGTCCTTGTTGTCACATGAACCTTATTTCCTAGGCAACTTTGCTCCATTCAGTGGCTGAAAGCAAACTTGCACCATAAAGAGAGAGTGAGAGAGCAGGAGTTCCCAATGAGCCATCAAATGCTCAGGACTCATTCCAAAACTGCTTCTGCTGGAGGAAACTGATGCCAGGAAAAGCACATCTTGATTTTCAGATGCCAGGTTGATCCTGCAGTGCAGGCAGTTGATTGCCTCCATGTGTGGCATCATTGGGAAAGGAGGAGAGAGGCAGAAGGGTCTCTCAGCAAGGGGATTAATACTCAGGTGTGTGTTTTCTGCTATGTAGGGTTGCTATAAAATAGACACGGACAACTGTCTTCTCTAGAAACTGTAGAAGGTAGAATATTTATTTATTTAAACCAGGGCTGGGGAACGTGAGGCCCAAGTGCCAAATGCGGGCCTCCAAACCTCTGTATCTGGGCCCTGGAACTCTCCCCAAACCGCACCGCTGTGATTCCTGCATTGCAGAGAGCAGGACTAGATGATTCTTTGGATCCCTTTGAACTCTACAATTCTATGAATCCTCACTGCACTGCTAGTGTTTATGATTTATGGATTTATTACCCAGTCTTCACCCTAAGGTCAGGTCAATACAATTTAAAATACAACACTAAAAACAGTTAAAAACAAATTACAACCACAGGAAGAGTGGGGGTTGGGGTAGGGTGTCCTAAAAATACAGGTCCCAGATGTCAAAGACCAGGGTAAAGAGATGAAGAGGTGTGTCTTCAGTATACAATGAAAACCGTATAATGAAAGTGCCAGACACACCTTGGCAAGTGACCCATCACCATATTGGAGCTGATGTCATTTTTAGTTAATCCTTACAGTGCTGGCCTCAGGGGTATGAGGCTCAGCCAAAAACTTACATCAGCCATTGGAACAAGGGCATTGGCAAGATGACCAATTCGATTCTTCTGGTACAGCCAGGACATCAGTAGTATCCCAAGAGTCATGTCAATCAGAAGAGAAAGAAATATGTTGGCTTTTCTGAAACCAGGGTAGAAATAAATAAATTCAGGTTCAAGGCAAGAGAGGAATGGCTAGATTTTTGGCAATCCATATTTTTTCTCTTAATATTGTTATTGTACTTAATGCTGTTATTGTAAACCATATTGGAATTAGTTCCTACTGAAAGGCTGTGTATAAATGCTTTTAATTAATTAATTGCCTATAGAACACAAACTATAGTTTAAAATTTCCAAACAGGCAGGTAAAACCATGGCTTAGAGCTGCTTCTTTACTTACACCTCCAGGGGCTTCTGGAGGTTAAACAACAAAAGCAACAATGCTTGTCAATTCAGACATTACACCAAGCCACAGCACTAACCATGGTTTGAAGTGGGTTTGCAAACCATGCTTTCTGGTTCTTGGGACTGTCAGCTGATCCAAATGATGGTTTCCCAGTTCAGACTTTACACTAATTCAGCCTCCGCCAACCTGGCGATTTCATGATGTTTTGGAGTACGATGCCCATCAGCTTCCTATGGCTGTGCCGGCTGGGGCTGATGGGAACCGTAGTCTAAAATGTATAGAGGGCACCAGGCTGGCAAAGGCTGTATTGACTCAAGCTCTGACAGTCCAGCATCACTCAGCACTGAGGCAGGCACAGGGGTCAATTCTGATAAAACTATTTGCACACCACCATTATGAGGAAAGACTGCAGCTCACTGGTAGAGTATTCACCTTGCATGCGGAAGGACCCTGGAGAGCTGCTGTCAGTCAGTGTACATAATACTAAGCTACATGGACATAATGGGTTTGACTCAATACAAGGTATCAGATGTTCCAACAGCTGCATTATGCCAGCAGATCCTGTATGCATCTGGTAGAGTGGTCCATGGGACTGGATCAGTTCATTCAGTAAAGGTAAAAATACAATTTTTGGATTGGTTTTTCGGAGCTAAGAAGATTCAAAACTCAAAAAACCCAAAGCGATTCAACCAAAAACAACAACAACAACAACAACAACAACAAGTCAAATAAAAATATAAGGCATACAATGTAGTTGTTGGGTCATGAAATGCTGGATGTTCTCAAGGGGGTATCTGAGGTCACTGCAGCTGGGGAAGGAGCAGAAGGTAGGCGCTGGTACAAATATTCCCAACAGCTGCGTCAGTGCTTGCCAGGCTTGTTTCCTGGGCAACCTCTTTTCTGCTAGACAGAAATGGAAGTTGTGTGGGTGGGAATATGGGGGCACACATAAAAATATGTTCTAATCTAAAACTCTCAGGTGCAGCTGTATGGACCATAAGCATCATGGAACAGAAAGGCATTTCCGGAAAAAGACCAAAGCAGACAAACAGACAGCAATTATATTTTGGGCAACAGGATAGTAGTCTTCCACCTCACTCATAAAAAACCCCACAAAGTCAGCCCTAAGCATTTCTGTGCTATAGTTAATCAACATATCCCACAGTTTTTAGCTTCAGGGAGCTCTTTCCAAGTTGAGCAAGGCCATGACAAAGCATGGCGGCTGGTCCATCAGGGTACATGGTACATCCTCATTCTGTCTTTAGCCAGCCTCTACCTGCCTGCCTTTACTTTGAAAAGGCCCAGAGGCTGGCACTGCCTCTTCCTTCTTAACCTCAGCACTGCCACTGTAGAACTCTGCAGGGTGGAGGATGGGGACAAAACTAGAATTAGCTGGTTTTGTCTGCCATTGGCTCTGCCTCTGCCTCCTGTTGGCTACCCAACTTTCCATCCTACCAGTCCCAATGGCCACCAGATGACACAATGCTCCTGGCTTTTAAGATTTCAGTAGTTATTGCTTACAAATGTCCACATCTTTCTTGAATGCTGTAAGGGCTGGAAACAGGCTGGGTTTGTGAAGTTGGATTTGCCTACCAGCTTGTCACAGATCAGCATATACAAGAAGGAAAGAGAGAAAGAATATCTCACTGGGCTGTGCCAGGGTGCCTGGGCATGTTTGGAGTAGTTATTTGGTTCCTGGGCAATACTACTAATAGGAACTGTGAGAGTTTTTGTGTGAATAGCATAGTTTGTTTTGATGTATTTGGACACAGACCTGTTCACATCTACCAGGAGAATTCCCACCTCTAGGCCTTACCTCATTAGCTGCGTCTGATTTGGAGCCTTCCGCCTGCTACTGATAATTTGGAGGTGCTGCAGCCGGTGCCCCAGCTGCTCACAAGTTGACAGCTTGCTCCAGATGAAAGACAAGGGCCAAAACGTCAACACTCTAGATTTGAAAACCAAAAAAGGCAAAAATGTCAGTCAATGAAAATGATTGTGCAAGATTCCCAGGACTCCCCATGCTTCTTCAGATGAAAACACCTGAAAATTCTGAAATGCTGCAGTGATCACATTATAATACCTTTACATCCAGAATCCATGTCTTCTCCAGACCCCTCAACCAGCCATTTGGGCCTCCATGGAAGGGGATCTCTCATGAATGAACAGTTCACATGCCACCAGATTGGATTTGCACTGTTACACATTCCCATTGTTACCTGGTTGTCACACAAATGTATCGGCTCAAAGGCATCAGTAATAACCATTAAGCTGGTAAAAGCCCAGCAGAATTCATGGTGGGCAGCCCCTGAGGCCTTTTCAGCTACCCTTCACAAAAGGTTTGTCAGGTTCAAAGCCTCAGAGCTCATCTCTGTCTGCCCCACCCTGGAAGCTGAGGTGCATCCCCAGTAAATGCAGCGCAGGGCAATTCCCCGCTCACATTCCCCGAATTATTCTGCACTTTGCTGCAGCCCACCACCTTGGAGCGAAATGAACGCACATCCGTTCAATTGGCCTGCCTGGTAACAACATCTGAAGTGACAGAGGAAAGAAAGTGTCGCTTGTTGATTGCTCTAAAAGACCCAATGGGTGGCAGCAGCCTAGGGCTAACTGCTCTTCTTGGAGACATAAATAGGGAGACATACAAAGTCATGTTGGAAAACATAATTCCCTTTTAATATTTCCTTTTATTTCAGAATTACCGTCTGCAGGACCTTATTTTACCACAAGGGAATTCCAAAGCACAAAATAGAAACAGAAGTGTGGAAAATGTTGTGCATGGGTTTTGTTTTGTTTTTGTGTTTTTTTTTGTTTTACATTTTTAAATCTAATATCTAGGGTTGCAACCTTCAATCAGTTTAATTAATTATATAGGACACTGTTAAACTTAATGATGAATAATCTGGAATTAGCAACCATTTGAATATGACACCAGATTATTCAGGATGGTATAATCCTAAACAGACTATGAGGAGCTCTAAAGTGCTTTTCAGATAATGTTTTTGCTTGTGGCATGCTGAACTGTAGAAAAACCGTAAGTCTCTTTTTTTGGGGGGGGGGGGGGACTAACCCATTTCCACCTGAGAACACAACTAGGCCTTCTGAATTATTTAATCCAGGATTAAGATTTCTGTTCAATATTTTAAATGCAGAGCAGAAAGACCAGCAGGATTTACCTAGAAACTCTTCAACCCATGTTGCTTTTAATGGAGAATGTGATTACATTTGTAAAAAACCATATCTCCTTATCAAACAGCTTCCCCTTTAAGGCTTGTGATAATATATTTCTTCTGTTTCATTCCTTATCGGCATTAGTTTCTGCAACATATATATAAAACCAGTTCACATCCTGTAACACATTAAATAAATATGATAGCTCATGGAATTCTCCTTTATGTTTCAGTGACCAAAAACGCTTATTTGGCCTGGATATTATTCCAGAATACAATTTTCTGGTAATACAAAAAGTAAAAAAGAAAAAAGGAGTAAATTCTGTATAACAGCAATATAGTGGTACCTCGGGTTACATACGCTTCAGGTTACAGACTCGGCTAACCCAAAAATATTACCTCAGGTTAAGAGCTTTGCTTCAGGATGAGAACAGAAATTGTGCAGCGGTGGCGCAGCGGCAGCAGGAGGCCCCATTAGCTAAAGTGCTGCTTCAGGTTAAGAACAGTTTCAGGTTAAGAACGGACCTCCAGAACGAATTAAGTTCTTAACCCGAGGTACCACTGTATGTTTATTTAGCCAGCCAAAGTATCACAAAATAGTGTGCAAGCATTTCAGTTCTCCCGAACTCTTATCTATCTTCATTATAACTAGCCTGAAGGAGGGTTCTAGAAAACTTTTTTTTAAAAAAAGTATACTATTTTGTTATATTTTGTTGACTTAATAAAGGTATTGCCCCAACACAGATTTTGCAATTTGGTGGGAAATTGATAGAGAACCACATTTGCAGTTTAGGAGTGAAAGGCTACTCCCTCGTCCTTCTCTCTGACACTATAAAATAATGAATGCCCATCAATCTGTTCTTTGAATTTTATCCAATGTCAGTCATACCCAGAGTATGCCATAAGGTGGTGCTAAAGAGCAGGATATAGTTCAATGTAGTATGGGGGGGACGACTCCTGTGAGATAGATTTCTATACTTATATTGGCATCCATTTATAGTGTGGTTTCATTTAATTTTCCAAGCAAAAGCTGAAATTTTCCGCTTCAATTGAAAAGCTGCATTACAAGCATCATATAGGAATGGTGTCTATACTATTTATGGCACACCCTGTTTCAGTGACTATACTGTCTTAAACTGTTTTTAATTTTTAACTTAATTAATCCACCCTGGGACATGCTAATGAAGGGCAGGTCATGAAATAAATAAATAATAGGACAGCAAAGTTGTGTGTGCAGTCCATATCCTCCCTTGTGACTTGCAGCCTGCTCTCCAACCTCTTGCATAGGGAAGGGTCTTCCCGTTCACCCAAATAAGGTAGACAGGAGGCCCCCCAGAGAGTAAACAGGGATCCAAGGGTTCCCAGACAATTACAGACCACTTGATTCCCTGCAGCTCCATGATCTGACCTTCAACTAATGCTCCACTGAGCTGCTAGAAACTGGTCACATCCAGAACTGCTATAACTGCTTCAGCTCTACCCAGTGCTTTTTTTTTCTTTAATAAATAAATAAATAAATAATGTTTAGGAGTACTCTCATTTTGACTCAAGAAAATCACAATTTTATAGTTCAAATCTGGGAAAATAAATACAAAAGTAAAAAGATTCACAAAATATTTAGGGCTATGCATATTCCTGAGTAGCCCCCCCCCAAAAAAAAAGCACTGGCTCTACCGATTACCTCTGGTAGCAGAGATTCATCTGCATGCACAAGAGTTTGACACAAAACCTCCCTTCCTGCCCCGGTGTTCCCCCCAGGCATTTGAAGACACGCTGAAAGCTACAAGTTTTACACATCAGGCAGGAAGTATGAAAAAGCTGGCTGTAATATTTCATGACAGTATTAGTCGGTTGGAAACCTGTTGAGGAGTTCTACTCTCTATAGCCTGAGGCAACACTTGCTGCAATGGTTTGCTCATGAATGCTTTAGGTAACTAGTATCCAAATGGAATTAATCAAAGCTGCCCTTTACCAGCTTGGAAACAATACTTCAATCCCCCGGTTTTGGCAGCACAACCTGATCTCACTTGAAGGCCTGCTGAGCTTTACAGGGGAGAGCTTTTAAACTTCACTTCCATTCAGAATTACACTTGGCCATCCTCCAGAGGCTTTCCCATTGAAAACAGGGGAAGAATCCAACATCAGTGGCATTTCAACAGGGCTGGGGATTGGGGCAGCCATCTTCCCCCTCCTTAGCCTCTGTGTTGCCCCTTGCTGAACTCAGCAAGAGAAGGGACAAATGTAGAACTAGTTAGCTCTGCCTATCATTGACCGTGGCTTCACCTCCTGTTGGCCTCCCTGCCTTCCGATCTTCCAGTTCTAACAGGCACCAGCTGCCACTGGAGTCTACACTTCAAATAACAACCACTTTCACAGCAGGGACATCTACAGAAAACATGTCAAATGTGATCCATGTTCAGAAGCCAGGGAGCTCCAGCCCAGTCAAGACTACCTGGGGAATGTACACTGTTAAGGACACACTTCTTTCATTGACAGTTCTGACATGTGGCATGAAACACAGGTATTGTTGCCAGCGAATCAGTAAACATGAAACAGTGTTTCACAGCAGGTTCATAGTGCTGATGGATCCAGCTCTGTCACTGCAGGCTCAGGTAGCCTCAGTGGCTTGAAATGCCGTTTACCAGCTGCGACTGGTTTGACAGCTATGGCCATCCATGGGCCAGGAGAGCCTGGCCACAGTTGTTCATGTACTGGTTACTTCCAGATTACTGCAATGTGCTCCATGTGTGGCTTCCCTTGCACTTGTTCCAGAAGCTGCAGTTAGTGCAGAATGCTGCAGCACGATTGCTGATAGGAATGAGGCCTTATCAGCATATGACATCTGTGCTCAGAGGTCTGCTCTGCTTGGTGATCTGCTACCGGGACGAGTTCAAGGTGTTACCATTAGTATATATAGCCCTTAACAACTTGGCACCAGTTTACCTACGAGATTGCCTTGCCCCATATGTGCCCACTCGACTGCTTCAAGTGGCAGAATTGGCACTTTGCGTTGAAATAAATGTATTGTTGAAATAAATAACTAAACGTTGTAGATTAGTTTTGGTTTTTAATCCATTGTAAAGCAATTTCACCACTATACATTCCTAAACCCCAAACAACTTTACTGCTATACATGTGTAATTCCTAGACAACTTGGGCCCAAAGTACCTTAAGGATAGCCTGATTCCTTATGCTCTACCTTGATCACTGAGGCCTTCTGATGGGACACTTTTTGTGGTCCCACATGCCCCTGGGCTTTGGATGGTACTTACCAGGGGCGGAGCCTTTAGCGTGGGTGGCATGTATTGATCTGTACGTGTAAATTAAGATGGATGTATTGATGTTTATTGTATTGTTAATGTGAATTGATGCCTCTCCATTTTATTTTCCTTGTGCGCATATGACTTTTCTGACAATATGAAGTCTCTGAAAACCACTGAACTAGGAAACTGACCAGAAAAACATAATATTGCATGTCAAAATATTACAGACATTTTTAAAAACCCAACTTTCTGATTTAAGCTATGCATAAAATGTGTTTGATTTTGTTCCTATTCATCACACATGACATACCTGCTTTTGCAGACTCCACACACAAGTGAAAGTAGGAAAGTTATCAGCATACATGCAGGAACAGAGGCCTGTTTCAGCAGCTCCACAATAATACTGGCTTCTACTCCTTCTGACTGCCAGTGAGTGAGCTTGACAGGCCCCTCGTCATACCTGTCCTTCATGAATAGTAACTTGCTCTTTGCAACCGTGTCAAACACGGCAACTAATTTGGAAGCCTCCACTGTCCTCTGATCAGAAGAAACAACCTGGTCCTGTGCAGGGTGAAGCTGTGACAGCATCACTTTACGCTGGTCATAATAAACCAAGATATTTTCATCTTCCTCATTGCCATTAGAGTCTTTCCAAGAGGCGGAACAGCTCCAAAACTTGCTTCCTTTCTCCTTGCTGAGTTGGATCCAGGGGTCATGTGAAAAAATGGTGCCAAGGTCTTCAAGGAACCTGTCCAAATTCTCTTCCTTTGCTTGCTTGGTTTTAGTCCATGAGCCCAGCACAGACAGCTTGACTTGTGTTGCATGCTGCATTTCGGAGAGATACTGCTTTACCTGACCAGGAATGAAAGGGAAGTGGATCACAGCCAGGATAACAGCGGAGTTCTGTTCTGGGATCCATCGTCCAACCAGCAGGCCACTTTCAGCTGCTGAGCAGCAAATGGGGAAGAATATCTTAAGCACCATGATCTGGAAGCTTGGAAATCAGAAAGCCTGGAAATAAAAAGCACACACGCAAATAATGCTTAATACTTATGGGTCGAAGCACAAGGGGCAAACCAAGAGAGTGGTAATGTTAACTAAAGTTAAGAAACAGTGCTAGTGTCATTTGAAGATGGCAGAAGAATGGCAGGTACCTGGCCAGGTTTTGTAAAAGCCAAAAGGTTTAAAAACAACTCTAAAAATGTAGTCAAAGCAACCAAATGAAACTCTATAGCCAGCATAGGAATTCCCCCCCAGACATTTATGCTAACCATCCTAAGAACTGCCACAGTGTATCAGATTAATCATCCAAATTTGAAATCCAGTTGTGAGTTATACTTCAAAATAAGAAGTGTGTTTTACATATAGGAAAACATTTCATTTGATATGTCTAGTCAAACACTGGCTTCACTCCAAAAATGTATGTACAGTGGTACCTCGGGTTACAAACACCTCGGGTTACAAACACTTCGGGTTACAAACACTTCGGGTTACAGACTCCGCTAACCCTGAAGTAGTCCCTTGGGTTAAGAACTTTGCTTCAGGATGAGAACAGAAATCGCGCGGCAGCGGCACGGCAGCAGCAGGAGGCCCATTAGCTAAAGTGGTACCTCAAGTTAAGAACGGTTTCAGGTTAAGAACGAACCTCTGGAGCAAAGTTTGTAACCAGAGGTACCACTGTATTTATATTCTCATGTACATCCTCAGATTGAGAACACTGAGGATCTACTCTAAGCCCATTCCTGATGCACTGTGTTCATCATAACACAGTGCTAGAGCATCTACCTTGCACGTAGAAGGTCCCAGATTCAATCCTTGGTGTCTCCAAGTAGGGCTGGGAACGCCCATGCTGTAACTCCAGAGAGCTGCTGTGGGTCAGAGTAGACAACACTCAGCTTGGTCACCCAATGATCTGGCTTGGTGTAAGGCACTTTCCTATATTCCTATGCATCCATGCTCATGTCATTAAACTTCATTAGGTCAGTACTGACAAACCTATTGACAATTTGTGGCTAAGGTTGTCAGCATTTTCTTGGGCAGGGTTGCTATGCCTTTAGCAGCAGCACAACACAAAAACTTAGCCAGTAAAGCTGTTCTCACCACTTACATCCATGCCAGGAAAATGTTGCACCAGCTAACTTTCTGCATTATCAGGCACAGCTATTAATTGTGCCTTGTATATAGGTTTTGCCACTTACCTTTCACCTGTGCTTTGAACAGCAGCTTGATGCATACGCATTTAAAATGTGAAGGTTTTCCTACCACTTAGTTTCATGCTGCTAATTGGTTCAATTCTACCTTAAAGGCACAAGAACCAGGCCAGTAACAAAGGGAGTGAGTCTACATATATCCTATGTGAGACACTATATAAAGTAGTGCAGACTCCTCAGATGAAAGGCACTAAGGCAGGCATATATTGCATTATTTAGTTTTTTAAAATCACTCTGAAATCTAAGGTGACATCAATGTTTCAGTTTTTATACACAGAAATGAAAAATTGACCCTGGAACTAACTGACACTGTCGCTTTAAATAACTCAGCAGTATCAAACAGAAACACCATTAGCAGCAAAGGTGGGGGCAAGCCCAGAGTTAACAACATCCGGAAAACATTGTCCTTCTCTGTCCTTCAGCAAAGCAAAAAACTCCAACCACCCCTCGGGCAGTATGCTCTGTGATGGGTCCAGTGATTGGAAAGGAAACCTTACTGTCTGTTTATGGAATATATACTGAAAGGGAGAGATACAGAAAATAGATGTCCCTGCTAAAACTTTCCAATTGATCTACGGTAATATCTATGATTCTGACATTTTGCTCTGGAAAAGAAATGCAATTTGTTTGCATTCCGAATGCTTCTCTTCACCCTGGCTGATCTACTCAGAGACACCACCACCGCTACCAGCCTGTCAAATGATGATGCAGGAGGCAATGTCTGTTCATGGATGAATTCCCAACCCCTTGAGGCAGAAAAGGGATGTCTGCTTGGTACATGTCCCGTTACTTGTAATGTGGAGAGGACCACTGTTACTGGTACTAAGGGCCAATTCCTCTCCAGTCCTTTCACTTATATAAGGGTTGAGGAACCACTAGAGGATGTGTGCAGCCAGGAAGATCTTGGGTGCACAGCTGCAGGCAGAGAGTGCACCTTATAACAAGAATAAACAACAAAATGCATAGTGTTGCAATTCCCCTCCAGTGGACTGTAAAAGAAGCATTCAATGGCCTCTGAAATACTTGTGTGCGCGTGTTTACGCACATACTTTGGGTGGAGGGACAAGCTGGAGCTTCCAAGAAAGCAGGATTTTTTTTTGGGGGGGGGGACTACACATTATATTGGCAAACAAAAGTTTGGTAGATCACAGGGGCAGAGAGGGTATTTGTAGAAAATAAAAGGCAGGCAGAAAGGCAGGCTTAATCTTTTCCATACCACTAGGTCTTCACTATAAAAGCCCTTTCTCTGCCCATATTTTTCCATCAGAAAAGGATCCAGAAATTTGGGGGGAGGGGGCTTGGGCTTAAAAGCTGTTGGTCTTGGAGAATTTATGTGTGGGGAGGAAGGAATCAGCGGGTGAGGGAATGGTAAGGATTTGTCCCCTGCCCTACAAATGCTTCAACTTGGGACACTTCAAAACTCTCCCTTCTAAGGCAGCCTGGCCCTTACCTTCAACAGTGAATATGTGGATAGAGCTGGCTGTCAACTGGCCCAATCCATACTTTGAAAGCTCTCTACAAGCAGGAGAGGTGCTTTTTACTTGTGTGTTGACCCTGATTGTTCCCCACCACCATTGATCAATGCCCCACAATACAAAAAAGAACCCCATGAGTAGAAGGGCAAGTTTTGTTGGGCCTTCATCAGGATAGGTAAAGGTAAAGGGAGCCCTGACCATTAGGTGCTCATCAGGATAGAATTTCATAATTCCAAGGAAGCCCATCCAGGGTAGGGCAGGTTATAAATAATAAATCATCATCATCACCACCCCAGAGGCAAAGTGATTCTAATCATCAGGGGAAGGGCTCAGGGGCAGAACACCTGCTTTACAGGCAGAAGATCCTGGTTCAACCCTTGATAGGTAGGATTGAGAATATCCCCGAGAGAGCAAAACGGACCACTGGAACTAACTGACACTGTCACTTTAAATAACTCAGCAGTATCAAACAGAAACAGAGGCCATCCAAATGCAGCATTACCCCATCATGAACACTTTAGAGTGTTCAAGGCACTTCATATACATTATCTTGTAATTATTACAGCAACCCTATAATGTAAGTCAATATCACTATATCCTTTTGCCAATGGGGTGCTTGGACTGAAAGAGAGAATGGTTCACATAAGGCTTTTTGGTGAGTTTGTGGCAGAGATTTGTAGCTCACATAAGCACTGATACAAAATTCAAATAAGAGAGGGTTACAGTTTACAAGTGTTGCAAAGGTGCGCAGCTATCTGAGATGATGTGGAGGACTGGCCACATTTCACTGTAATATGACATTGGGCCCAAGTGCTTTTCTGTCACATGAAACCCAGTCTACATAAAAAGCTCCCTGACATTGATATACACTGACTTAAAGGCAGAAAACAGGTATCTCCCTTTCTCTCACTCTAGCAGTCTAAACATAGTAGGGTCAGGTAATGCCACATTAATTAATGCCTACTATGACGTGAAGGCAACAGCACTCTTCCCATTTGTGATTGCCAGCAACTGGCTTTCACGGGCATATTGCCTCTGACAGAGGAGGTATAACGTTATCAGCAAGGCTAGTTGCCATTGATATAGTCCTCTCCTCCATGAATTTGTCTAACCTCTTTTAAAGCATCTCAAGTTGGTGGCCATAACTAATTCTTGTCAGAGCAAATTCTGTAGTTTATGCACCGTGATGTGACGTTCTTTCTTTTTTCTGTCCTGAATGTTACGAGAGAGAGCACAACGTTCATTCCATCAATTTTCTCTACACCATGCAGAATCTTATACATCTCTATCATGTCTCCTCTTACTCACCTTTTCTCTACACTAAAAAACCCAAAATATAATTTTAGAAATAAAAAAGGCTTAAGTAGTCCCAATGTAGAGGATAGCATATGCACCTTGATTTGCAATTAAATAGGAATTTTCAGCATACAGAGTTTGCATGGTGTAATCTTGCCTTTTCTCCCAACAGATAACCTAAGGTGGCATGCACAGGGTTTTCAGGCAGTATCCCACTCAGACACCAATCAATACCAGAATTACATAGCCTCAGCAAGGCTAAGCATTTTATACCTCAAACCAGATGCTAGAGCCAGTATGAATGGAATTTAGGGAACTATGAGTATTATTAAACAGAGAAACTCAGGTTCCAATACTCTCTCAGCCACAAAGCTCACTGGGTGACCTTGAGCCAGTCACTCACTCTCTCCGCCTGGCCTGCCTCACAAGACTGTCATGAGGATAAGGGGAAGAAAGGGAATGATACCACTCTGAACCTTGTGGGAGAAGCGCACAATAAACGTGTAATTAATTAATAAATAAGCCTATGTGCCTTTCTCCAGCCTGGAGGATTCCCGCCCCCCTTCCACTACTACTCCACTATACAGAAGCCACAATTCTCAGTCACCTCGGGTTTGGGAAACGCAGCAATATGCACAAGTATAACTCAGCTAGCCTCGCACAACCCACACAAGCCTTAGTAGCCCAATTACGGTGACCAACTAGCCAGGAGGGGGAAACCTGCCTGTCCGGCTCTTATGCCTTTAACAGAGGCTTATTTTGCAGGAAAGAGCAGGTGAAATTTGGGGGGAGGCATAGAGATAACATACTAGCACCCGCTAATGGCCGCAGAGCAACCCAGTCATTGGGTCAGTTCAGCAGCTGGCAACCCTGGTCCCAATTCCATCCCACCATGCCACGCCGCGGTTCCCCCTCCCCCTTTTTGCATCCTTTTCTCTCCCAAGCCGTCAGAACTCCCCGCCGCTCGCCGACGACACTTACTTCCTCCCGCTACTCCTTCTAGCAGGCATAAAAGAAAAGAAAGAGCCCGCTCCTCTTGACATTCAAGCCACTTCCGGGTGCTACAGGCCGGTTGCTAGGAGACGCAGTCCGTTCCTAAGAGCGCTCCGTAAAGTCCTTGCCTAATTGCGTTCCGGACGGACCCCCCGGTCTCCTGAAGTGGCGTTCTGTTTGATTGAGTTCATTGTTTTAAAAAGGGCAGCAGATTCCTGAGGTTTCCGGTAAGAAATTCTACCAACTCATTTTAAAACAATTTATTTCGTCCCATTTAGCGGCCCGGTTTTTTTTTTGCCAGCTCTTTTTTTCCTACGAACATTTTCAGTATCCCCAGCTGTTGAGGAGGGAAATCTTTTCTAAGGCTCTCTAAGACTTTAAAAGAAATATGAGAGAGCTAATGTACCTTTGATTTATTTATATTTACTAATTAATCTGAAGAATTTACAAGCCACACGCTTTCAGAGCTGCTTACAATAAAATAGCAGAACAATAAAAGAAATCCACTTAAAGATATCAGGTGATGCCAAAATGCAAGCAGATTCTGTACTAAGGCAGTACACCCCAAGCTAGCAAAACAAAAACAAGGTATTTTATATCTGACATGAATTTGGCCTGTGATGTCATACTGACCTGATCAAGCCTAAAGTATCCCAGAAGGTAGAACAGGTTTATAAACAGCAGAATACTCTTTCCCGCTCCCAAGAGTAACTACCAGTAATTTCCTCTACAAAACTGGGGAAGGCATACAAAATTCAGCCGTTGTATACCACACCCCTGGGTGGAACCCATTCTTTCCCTCCAATTCAATGTCTGCATCTCCCTTCTTTTTGATAAGCTTCGTCTCTTCTATTAATTCTGAGAACTGTAGCTTGTGCCTTCACATTTCTGTTGGAAGCTGATAGCACTAGAAATTTGTTCTGTGCCTTCCTGTATGTCTTATTTGCAACCATCCATAATAAGCAACTTCACCCATGTGAGTGAGGGATGTGGGTGTTTATCACATTCATTGTATTGTTTTTGTTACCTGTTTTTGAAAACAAATTCCTACCAGGTCATTAGTCCAAAGGCCGAGCTTTTCCTGCCCAGTGGCCAACCATATGCCTGTGGAAAGCTCACATGCAGGACTCAAGGGCCATGTAGCTCTTCTGCTGGGTTCTCCCAGCAACTGGCAGTCAGCAACTGGATATACTAAATTAAGGAGAAAAGTCTGGATTTTAGGTTAGTGCATTTGGAATAATAAGGTGGTCATGTGTGCAACTTTAGAGCCCTCTATTTGCAGGCATTCTCTATTGAAATAGAGGAAGATGTTAATAAGCAAAATGCTGACAAAGCAACACATGCATGGATCATTTAAACATTTTCTGCCCTTATTTTCCTATTGCTTCATCGTAATTGCATGTATCAATGTATCCCTTTACATTCCTCACAAATGAAGTTAGTCACAATTTAAAATATGAAATGTAGACAGCATATATTTTTGCTCTGAAAGTAAACCCCAAATTGCCTCCCAGTTAATATGGTGCAATATGTGGCATCCATTTCTAAACGTTATGAATAAAAACAAAATAAATAAGACAAGAAACAGTGGGGAGTCTTTGACCTCTTTTATTACTTTGACCTTCTGACAGTCCGCTATGGTCTGTGATCAGATAATTTTATTATAATTTACTCTAGTTGTTAACATTACCAGTGACAAATATAATTCAGCTAATCTTACTTTTCATGAAAACATACATTAGAGAAAACTTTCTCTTTAATAATAATGGCATGTCTGTGGCTCCTAAAAGGCTCTGGCTCTTTAGAAGAACCAGGTTTCTTCCTCAAGGGCTATACTGGGCCAGCCCTACCATTGGGCAGGGTGTGACAGTCACTGTTAGATGCCAGGGGCAATGGCTGGTGTTGGAGGACAGAACTATATGAGCTTCACAGCCTGCCCTGTAGCCCCTAAGCTAGCTTCAGATGTGGTAGTACAGCCTTCACCAACCAAGTGCCCTCCAGCTGCTTTGGACTACAACTCCCATGCCAGCTAGGGCTAGCCACAAAGGTTATGTTCTACCTCTGCTGTCAGTGGCAGTATGCCTCTGAATACCACTTGTTGGGAATCACAGGTGGGTGATTTAAAATCATTTTAAAACAAATTGCAGTCAAGAGAATAGCACGGGCCCTAAAACTATATATATCACGTGTCAAAGGCCAGGAAGAAGGTGTGTCTTTGGCATAATGAAAGTGCCAGTCGCATCTCTGTGGGGAGGAAATTCCACAATGTAGGGGCTGCCACAGAGAATGCCCTCTCCAGGCCACCTTGAACTTCTGAGGGTACTGGAACTACCAAAAGGGCCCCCTCTGCCAGTCATAACATCCAAGATATGGATATGGGTCAGATATTGGGATCTAAGCTGTTTAGCTTGAGTCCACCATGTGACAAAGGTGTAGTTTGCTGCAGCAAGTCCTTTTGAGTGCTAGAAAAACTTGGATAACTGACTGTACTGTCAGATGAGGTAGTGTGGCAGAGGTCAATGCAGAAGATGCCTGGAGGTGAATGATGGAATAATCCTACTCTGCTCTCCCTCTAGGTGTTAGGTTTGGACTGTCACTAGGTATACAAAGATTGTCAGAGCTGTAATGGGGTCTCACACGGTACTTGAAGACTTTGACATAGTTATCTCCACTATCGGCAACTAACAGCAACCCCTGGGTGGAACAAGCTATTCCCATTGGTCTCTGCAGACCTTTAGATACCAGGCAGATGGGAGACCCACTCCTGGGAAACAAGTGGACTTTCTGGTGCTGTTCATCAGCCACAATGATGTTGCCTTCTCTATCAGCGCAGACCCCGGAGGGATTGCCAAAGCAGTGGCCATATTTGCTGCTGATGGAAGAGACCAGTTTGTGGTTGCTACTGAAGAGCTTGACATCACCACATTCTTCACTCACCACAAACCCTCCTTCTGGGGCCAAGCACACGTAGCGTGGCCCACGCAGGTTGGAAACAGAGTGGGTACTTTGCACCTTGAAAGCACGGTCAAGGGCAAAGCTATGAACTTTTCCTTCCGTGTAGTCGGCCACCAAAATCTTTCCAGATGTATCCACTCCAATTCCCCTGGGGGAACAAAACTTTCCAATTCTTAGCCATTCTCCCTTGGAGAACTTGGAGTGGTTGTTGAAGATGCGGACAGTCCCATTGACCAGGTCTGTAATTGCCACCATCCCTGCCCTAGTCACGGTCACGTCCTCTGGCAAAAAAGTCTCATTCTTCTTCCATTCCACACATGGTATAGACTGAAAAGTTTGGCCTGAGCGGTTGAGGAAGTGAACCCTTGGTGCATTTTCACTAGTCATGTAGATAAGGCCATCGAGTGAGCAGTGAATTCCACACACACCTCCATAATGGTTGCCGTTGGGGTTTGGGATCTGCTGCACCAGTTCATCTTGCCGGTAGTAAAGGGAGTTTTTGATATTGTCCAGGTCATGGCAGATGACCTTGGCTTTCTCGGCCAGCTGGTGCACTTGGTGTTCTGTCACCATGCCTGTACCAGGGTGGCTGTTCAGGAGAGGGCTGGCTTTCTGAAATGTGGCATCTGATTTAACTTGGAGGGCATAAACAGTCCTCAGAAGTTTCTCCTTCCGTTGTGTGTCTTCCAAGGTATAATCCATCCTTTCCCCCTTTCAAAAAGACAAACCACAAGCAGTTTTCAAAAATATAATGCAGTTTGTATGTTGCTATTATGAATATATGCATTTTTATGCACACAGTACCCTAGTGCTTGGCTGGAGAACAGCATTGCAAAATTTAAAGAAGTGCAAATCTCAAAGGATGATGCTGTTTCAGTCTGTGTATTGTTTAAGTGTGGTTTAAGCAGCCTCACCTTTAAATGTGAACTGAATCATATTTCTCCCCCATGTCCCTACCCTTTGCATACTTTTAACCCTGCCACTCCCCCAAGCTGCAAAAAGTCCAGGATTCTTTTTATTTTTGTATACACTACATGCTTAAATCACCTTTGAAGCTCATTATTTCTCTCAAATAATTCTGGACACAGTACTTGCTTAAGGGTTTGCTGGGAATTGCAACTCTGCAAGGGGCAAACTATAGTGCCCAAAATTATTTGAGGGGGGAAATGGGCTTTGAATGGATTTTAAAGGCATAGTGTGTACACAACCCTAAATTTCCAGTATGTGATTAAATCCCTCCCACAGAATAATGATAGACTGGAGGTGACATAAGAAACCCTTTTGGATCTACTGCAAATCACTATCCATCTCCCAATGGATCCAACTCTATCTAATACCACCTTTTGAGCTGAGCTCAAGCTTTTGGGTGGCGCTGTGGGTTAAATCACTGAGCCTAGGGCTTGCTGATCAGAAGGTCGGTGGTTTGAATCCCCACGACGGGGTGAGCTCCCGTTGCTCGGTCCCTGCTCCTGCCAACCTAGCAGCTTGAAAGCATGAAGTGCAAGTAGATAAATAGGTACCGCTCCAGCGGGAAGGTAAATGGTGTTTCCATGCGCTGTTCTGGTTTGCCAGAAGCAGCTTAGTCATGCTGGCCACAAGACCCAGAAGCTGTATGCCAGCTCCCTCAGCCAATAAAGTGAGATGAGCGACGCAACCCCAGAGTCGTCTGTGACTGGACTTAATGGTCAGGGGTCCCTTTACCTTTACCTTACTTCTGTTCTGGGGAAAACAGTTTTGAGCAATCCTGGGGTTATGGATTTGCTGAGCAGTGCAGGGTATTATCTGTCACCCAGGTGCCTAGACCATTAGCCCAAACTGCCAGACTACAGGCTCAAATAGTAAATAGTCTTAGCTGAAGTAGGGAAGAAAGTTTAGGACTACTTACCTGTGATCAAAGTTGCCCAGACTGTTCTCTTTCCCCCCTGGTTTGCAAACTGCTCTATAGAGAGACTTAGAGTATTATCCTGTTTCCCTTCAAATATACCACTGAGATAAGTTTCCCAGGGCTCTGTTGTTAGTGACAGGAATTTGCTGCCCATTGGTTGTGTCAATAGGATTGTTTTGCCAGGGTAAACACAAAGGCACTCAAGTTAAAATAGACAAGAGCCCAGGGGCAGCCCATCCTGTTTTGCCACCTAAGGCAAAACAGGAAGGTGCTGCCCCTGCCCTGCAACCAAAGCCTTACTTATCACGGTTGTGGGGCTGCGGCTTCTGACTTCTGGTAAGATATTGCAAGAGGTCCAGGAACCCGGAAGCCACCCACCGTGACCCACCGTGTATTTTGCACAAGCAAGAGTTGCAAATGCATCTCCTTTCCTCTCAGTTCAGCATCCCCTGAGTTGCTGGGTCTGCACGTTTTGAGTTGGACCTATTTCTTCAACAGTGGTGAAATGAAATAAATAACTGAAGTTGACAAGTAAATAAGCCTGTCTCAGCTGGACAGTGGGAAGGCTGTGGGAGGCTTAAAAAAAAAAAGCATCTCCCACGGCAACGGACTCTGACCTTTTGTTGTTGCTTTAAACGCTGAGATAAACAAACATACCAACTAGGCCTCTGGCGCCCATTCACCTTTCTGAGGCTGAAGGCCTGTCAAGGCATGTTTGAAAGCCACCCCCAAGCCTCTAGCGACACCTCGGCCATGGGTTTGTTCGTGCTTAGGCTCTCTTTGCCTCCAGTGGGAAGCACAAAATGGTCCCCTGTCCCCTCCATTTCTTATCTACCTCTACCGCCTGTAAGGCAGGGTGTGCGCGAATCCATTTATTAATTATATTTTTGTGCCAGCTTCACGCTCACAACAACAGCCTTGTGAGGTTGCTTAGGCTGAGAGAGAAATAATGATTGCCATCCGATCAACCAGTGAGCTTTGCTGTTGCTGTGTCGGAGCTTTGAACCCAGGCCACCCGGACCCTGGTCTATATTGCCTTTGAGCGCATAAGGAGACACAGCCATTGGGGCTAGTAGCCACTGATAGCCTTCTTCTCCATGAATTTTCCTAATCGGCTTTTAAAGCCATCCAAGATGGGAGCCCTCACTACACTACCAATAAGGCTGTTGAAATAATTACTGAGACAACATACAAGGAAGCACTAGAAATTATGTAAAGCAGGGGTGGCTAACCTTTGGCCTCCCAGATGTTGATGGGCTACAACTCCCATTGGCCCTGACCATTGGCCAAAAACATCTCAAGGGCCACAGTTTGCACACTTCTGCTGTACCTGCTACATTACATTGGCTTTCTTTAATAAAGCTGATCTGTACATGGTCCCCATGAGCCGAAGTAGTGTCTTGGGGTGTAGGCTGAGGACTGTGAACAGGTAGAGAAGCTGAGGCATGGAGAATGAAGGAGGTGTATGGGAAAGCTCCTGTGGTGCCTTCAGGGAAGGCAGGACGGGGCTGAAATTCAGGGTCCCTCTCAGGCAAGTGAGCAAGAGGGCACCCAAATGCTTGCCACATTTTAAAGCAATACTCATTTGCATTTAAATGTGGAATATGAATTATCCCAGTAGATATTGGATTTGAATTGATTTTCTGTATGCACTGTTGATGTTTTAAACTGTTTATATAAATGTGTTTTAAAAATAAACGCAATGAGGAGGACTCGAAAGAAACCTCATAATGCTTAAGATTTTCATTCTTACCATAGGGTGCTTCCAGAAGAGGGCTTCATACTGTAAATGAGTCATTCAGGTATCACAGAAGGGTGGTGACAGTGTTGTTGTTTTTAATTAAGAAAATCAAATTTATTTTCTTGAAGTTGGTAAATCTGGATTAAATGGGGTAGGGAGAATAAAGGCTGACACGTTTATGTCACTAAGATCATGTGGATGCAGAAAGGAAAGGAGAAGAGAAGAGAAGAGAAGAGAAGAGAAGAGAAGAGAAGAGAAGAGAAGAGAAGAGAAGATGTGTTTGAGAAACATCATTCCATTATAAACACAGGCCTGGAAGCACCTCCTAATTTCTAAATCCAAAGGTTTTGTTGCAGTTTCAATGATGACCACTAGAAGGATCCATCAGTCCAACTAATAAATGAGAGAACGTAACGTAAAAACTATTGAGTGTATTGAGTGCTGGATGTGGGTGTTGGTAGGGGAACTTGCACACCTTCATTGCAATGCATATTTTAAAATGAGAAATCCAGCACAAAGCAAAATGGGGATATACGAAGAGTAGACATAAATTAAGTTATGCATTAATGCATTTAATTTGGAGATAAGGAGGAAGCCTATCACTATCTGAGGAATGGTATTTGGAATAGTCATCGCAGGGTAATCCATGGAGAAAGAAATGGATTATTTTTTAAAAGTGGAATAAATGTATGAGTGATTTTCTCAAATCATTTTTAATTTGATTTTTCAGGTATCCCTCCTTTGAGCATCATAGGGCTTTGTGGTGGTTTAAAAATAATAATAAAAATCCTGACATTTTAGGAACAGGATTGTTTCCACACTAGAGTCTGTTAGCACTGCTGAGGCATGATTTTTCCACAACCAGCCAGGAGCAGAGTTAATATGGATGTTTTGCACTGCACTTAATATAGTGCAATATTATCCACCTTTGTCCCACGTGGCCATGAGTCTTCAGTAATGTTTACTCAGGGCTGGGGACCCCTGTCCAGCAAATGGCCCACCATCTCTTTGAGGCAAAGAATGTGCTTCAAATGTGCTTTAAAGGTATACAGCACTTTGTATACAGCCTAGAGAACATCTTTGATCCCAACAGCCATGGTGGTTCATATCCCCATGCAGCCATCAAGCTTCCTAGGTGACTTTGGCCAGTACCTCTCTCACAGACTAAACCTACCTTATTGTGAAGATAAAATGGGTGGTGGTGGTGGTGGTGGTGAGAACCATGTATGGTGCCTTAAGCTCCTTGGAAGAAGTGTAGGAGAGAAGTGTAAAAAAAAAAAAAAAAGAGTTCTATACCCCAGGGGGAGAGAGGTTAATCCAGACTTGGTCTTTTCTCCCTCCTGCACTTGCTCTGGGGTGCCTCCAGATAATCAGTTTTTTTGTGAGAGGGATTCAGTCACATACTGTAAATATAGGTTTGTGCAATTAAAGTGGATTAAAGCACTCTCTTGCAACAAATCCACTTTTTAAAGGTTGTTTTGTGGTTAGGAAAGTGCTAAAGAAAGTGTGGAATAACAAGTAAACTGATGGAAAGATGTATAACCTCTACACAAATTCAGGATGCACACTCCTTGTCTTATAATCCTACCCCCCCCCCCATGGATTAGAACAAATGCTGAATAAAGAACAGACATTGTATAACCTCCACATAAACTTTGAGCAAGCAGTTCAGGGTGAATGCTCAAAAAACAATGGTCTGGGGGAGCCCAAGGTTTTCTTCTGCCTTTGCCCTTCTCATTTGACCCATTTGTCCACCCCAGAGACCCAAATGCAAACGTGAGACAGGTGCTCTTGTTGGTATGGGAGACTGGGACAAGGCAAGCTTCCTTCTTCGTTCACCTGAGACCAACTCAGATGCCTATCAGCTAGGCTGTACCATAAAGGAGAAGTAATGGCTGACTATCAGATTTCCTTAGGTTGACCAAATAACCATGTAATGTGGCTGGCACTGGAGCAAGCTGGGTGTCCTCAGGGCATGATCTGAGCAATGATAAGTCTTGCAAGTCGCTCAACTCCTATCCAATTATCTAAACACAAAGGTAAACACTTTGCTTTTTGAACTTGAAATCTGACTGCCTCACTCCACGCTCTCTCCTCCAGTTCATAAGCAGGAAAGGTTCTTCCTCCTCCATTGTTTCATTTGCCCAGCAGCTATGTTGTTGCTGTTCTCAGAAAACGTTTTTTTTTAGTATTCATATCAGTATTACTGTTGCTACTAGTTAAGAGCAAGGAGTCCAGGCGTGGAGGTGCTTTGCTGTTCCACATCTTCTTACTGACTTACCGGGTGACCTTGGTAAAGTTGTCTTGTGTTGGAGCCTGTGGGCCTCTCCTCCAGACTCCAGTGTGTGTATTCTGCAAACGCCATTGTGTGATCAAATCCACCATGTGTTGATGGCCACCTTATAGAGCGATTATTATTCTTTAAAGCCAAGGGAGGTATCTGCCCTGCCATGAATTGTGTGGAGACAATAGAGCAGGGGAACTGCCATCAGATCTAATTTTAATCTTAATTTATGTGGCAGGAGGATACCTTTTTCGCCAAGATTGTGGCCAAGGAGGGAAAGCTGAACCATGCTCCCCCCAACTCTGCTACTTTTGTTCAGTAGGAAGAGGCATCAACAGGGTTCAAGGATACCTTCTGGGCAAAGGTACTCAAAGCAGGAACAGTGAGAGTCCTGAGGACCAGACAGAGAGACCTGGAGGGTCCCAGCTGGCCCCAAACCTGAGGTTCTCCATCCCACATGTAACATGTGCTTATGCCCTTCAAGAACAACAAAAGAATGAGATCCGACAAATGCAGCATGTGTAGCCTTACTGGTCACATGCAGTCAGGACAAGGTAGATCTTCTGGCCCGATTATCAGCTTTAAGCACCATGTGATCTTAAGACAATGATCAGTGGGTCAGTCAGGTGCTGTTGCTATTTGCACTTGGAGTGAATCCAGGCTCTTTGCAGTAAACCAACAAAGGCCAATGATTCAGAGAAAAGAGGCGATTGCCATTACCAGTTTAGGAAATACAGTAGTACCTCGGGTTACAGACTCTTCAGGTTACAGACACTTCAGGTTACAGACTCCACTAACCCAGAAATAGCACCTCAGATTAAGAAGTTTGCTTCAGGATAAGAACAGAAATTGCGCGGCAGCCGCACGACGGCAGCAGGAGGCCCCATTAGCTAAAGTGGTACCTCAGGTTAAGAACAGTTTCAGGTTAAGAACGGACCTCCAGAACAAATTAAGTTCTTAACCCGAGGTACCACTGTAGGTAGGTAGCCGTGTTGGTCTGCCGTAGTCGAAACAAAATAAAAAAATTCCTTCCAGTAGCACCTTAGAGACCAACTAAATTTGTTATTGGTATGAGCTCATGGAAGCTCATACCAATAACAAATTTAGTTGGTCTCTAAGGTGCTACTGGAAGGAATTTTTTTTATTTTGTTTTGGTTTAGGAAAGACAGTGAAATTAATCTTAGCCAGTGTTCTGCAGGGCTTAGGGTGAGAATGTGTTTCTAATAATGAGGCTTAGCCAAATATTAGACAATTCTATTACCAAAGCTTTAACAGCTAAATGGCTACCATAGTGAAGGAACGTCCAAACATTTCAATGTGCTGGGAGTCCAAGTGGGAGCTATTGGAGGGTGCTCTCGCTCAGGGTTCCACCCAGCCAATTCTCTTTCGGGAGATTCCATTCCATTCCCCAGTTGTCCATTCTCCCTGAACAGTCAGTTAGCAATTTTGTGCCCACTAGTCACACCTGTTTTCAGGGTTCCCCCTTAAGTAACAGAGACCAGATCCATCAGTCACACTTGAACTTCTCGTTACAAGGACTACTATTGAATTTTTATGAATTGGCGCCCAGGTTTGCCGCCCCTCCCCGTTTGTGTCATGCTGTTCAGGTGGTAAATCTGCAGACAGTGACTGCCCATCTTGTTTTAATTGACTGGTTGTAAGCTGTTCAGGTACAACCTGGGTACAAACGCTCTAAATATATTATATATATACTGCCTGCTAATACCTCTCTCTTGGGTGATGCTGTTTAGGCAAGAGATAAACATCAGAAGGAGAGGGAATGATCCATGTTACTTCATTGCAGAGGCTGCCTCTGCAACAATAGCAATAATAACCCTAGCAAAGAGATCAGGCTATTCACTTCCACTCATTTTTTAAAATTTAATTTATTTATTTTTTACATTCTTTAGACCTGTGGACAATAAATAACACATAATACTCTTTATCCCACCCCCACCCCAGTGACATCCCTCCCCACAGCACCATACACTATAAATAAATAAATATAGCATGTATCATTTATTCACCAGTGTTTTGCCATTGACTGATGCACGAAGTGCAGTGGGGTGTTGCCCCAGCATTGGTGTTTGAGTGACTGTTGCATTTCATGGGTGATTGTGGTGGTGGTGGTGGATGCTGTGATAGGAAGTGTGGGCAAACAAGACAAGGTTGTGGCAAACTCTGGACGTGCCTCCTCTCACCCCAGCGTTTGGATGTTCACAGCTTAGCTTTTCAAATCGTGGAAATGTCCTCCTACATTAACATCGCTAGTAGAGCACTTTGCTGATAGACAGCATGGCCTCCTCTGCACCACACACTTAAAAACAGTAATTATACCACTTAAAACAGCCATGGCTTCAAAGAATCCTGAGAACTGTAGTCTGTGAAGTGTGCTGAGAGTTGTTAGGCGATTCCTTGTTCCCTTCAAAGAGCTCCAATTCTCAGAGTGGTTTAACAACCAATCCCTCTTCCCAGTAAACATTGGGAATTGTAGCTCTTAGAGGGGATATGGAATCGCCTAACAACTCTCAGCACCTTTAACAGACTACAGTTCCCAGGATTATTAGAGGGAAGTGGTCCTGCTTTCAATGTAAAGTGCAGATGGGGCCTATGTCATCCACTGTCAGCTTCCAGATTTTGTTGGAGGGCAATGGGGTGAGGGACCTCCAGCCTATGAGCATCATCAAGCCTCCCCATGTAGCCTGCAAGGCTGTTTTGGCCAAGCCACATTCAGCTGCCCTGCACCTGATGTCACATATTATGTCAGGTGTGAAGCAGGTAAAGGTGCAGCTTGGATGAACAAGTGCCTGCAAAGCCCCTTGCAAGCGTTTCTGAAGCACCAGCTATCATCTGATTGGGGAGTGCTTTTTTTGCAAAGCACACCATCAAAAATAGGTTACCTGGTGTCATTTTGACACCAGGTGATTGGCAGGTGGGCAACCCTACCTGCCTGTCAAATTTAGCCTAGCCCACAGGCTGAATGTAGCTTCTCATTCCTGGACTACACCTGGGATGCTGAAAGCTGGCCACAGGTTCCCCATCCCTGGCCCATGTGATAACATTTAGCACACATTAAACTACTTTTGGGCTCTTAGCTTGACATCCTTTTCTGCAGTTGTGATCCCTTATTCCTGTGCATTAGGTAAGAGAATATGGCAGGTCCTGCCTTTGGAAAGGCATTCCTTACAAATGGTTGGACACACACACACACACACACACACACGCACACACGAAGAGCCCTGCTGTATTGGAAGAATGGTTCCTATTGTCCAGCATCCATGTCTTACAGTGGACAACCAAATGCCTCTGGAAAACCTAAAAGCAGGACTTAGTAGTTATTGCTCCCTCACAGTGGGCATTCAGTGGTATACTACCACTGACTCCAGAGTTTCTGTGTAGCCACCATGGAGCTAGGAGCTGAAAGTTGTTTGAGAAAGTTGCCCATGGTGCACATGTTTTTATCACTCTCCAAAACCTGCCAACCTCCTTTTTCGTGCCCAGAAGTGGAGGCCACAGCCCTGTAGCAAAGTGTCTGCTTGGTGTATGGAAGTCAGCAGGATCAGTCCCTGGAAGCCACAGGTAGTAAGTAACCTTTTCCCATGGTTAATTTGATGATGAGGCTTTTGAGTTTTATCTGTGAGTTTTCCCCGACCTTCCTGCTTCTATGGTACAGCAGAAGCATTTTTAGTGCCTGCCTTTACCATACTGTATTTATGGTTCTGATGAATGTTAAGCTGGCTTGGTGAATCTTTGAATGGTGAAGGCAGCGAAACAAAAATCCATTATATTTCATTAATTTGACATGTCTTGAAAAGACAATGGACTGAGATCTTGGAGAGCTGCTGTCAATCAAACCAGATAGTGCTTGGTCAGATGGGATAATAGTCCAGCTTGATGTAAGGCCACTTTTTGTGTATTTGTGTATCCCTGATATGATGTGCATAATGCCATCTCCCTCATGCTGCTTCCAGCTCTCTAGAAACAAAAGAACAAAAAACCCAACCCAGTTGCCTACCTTGGATGCCGTTGCCAGCAGAGTGCATCCAGACTGTTGCTATTTTAGGGTGGGATTCAATCACATGCCAGCATATTCAGGATGTGCTATTATAGCTGATTGGGAGCTCATGCACAACAAACCTGCTTCCTCAAAGAATCAGGCTTATGTGTGTTAAGGAAAGTGACCAGAAAGTATGAAATGATACTTGCTTTTGTTGCAATGCCATCTAACCTCCCTGTAAACAAATCAGGATGAATATTCAATAAACAGGTCATCTGGAAATACCCACTGTGGATACAGCCTTGAATACAGTTCTGTTCCATAATAGTCTCTGCTGACAATTGAACCACATTGTTAGCCTGTGTTGTGTAAGTATGGTGTTTTTGTTTGTTTGTTTTGTTTTAAAGAAACGAAACGAAAGCAAAACTAGCAAACAGCTTCTGGCATTCTAGTGATGTAAACAACACTTCCGGCAAACTAACACATTATGGTAAACTCATATTCTTCTGTATTCAGGTAGGTAGCCGTGTTGGTCTGACGCAGTCGAAATAAATAAAAAAATTGTCCAGTAGCACCTTAGAGTCCAACTAAGTTTGTTCTGGGTATAAGCTTTTGTGTGCACGCACACTTCTTCAGATATGTATCTGAAGACAATACTGGACAATTTTGTAATTCATATTCTTCTATGTGTAGAATAACTGCAATGTGTGTAATATCCCTTATGGAATAAGACACCATGCTGATGCCTTCACTGTCTTCACATGGTGTTCACTGCCTCCTCAGAACCATGGGCTAGGCCAAGAAAACTCCCTTCCCTCCCAAAATCTCAAAATGCTGCCATCTCCCAGGGCACTGTGCAGAGATAGAAAACCTGTGACCTTCCAGATGTTGCTGGACCCCCAACAATCAGAGTCCTGGACTCCTTCGGGAGGTTGTGCATTCTCCTTCATTGGAGGTTTTTAAGCAGAGGTTGGATGGCCATCTGTCACGGATGCATTGCAGGGGGTTGGACTCGATAACCCTTGGAAGTCCATTCCAACTCTTATGATTCTAATAACAATGGAAGGCTACAAGTCCCCATCCACCATCCCTGACATAGGACTGCATAAAGACAAGCAGTAATTTTGAACACCGTCACTTCTTTAAGCAGATGGGAGGGCTGGGGAATTGCTATGGGATCCTTTGTCTAAACTACAAGCTTGTGTCAGTTCTATACCAGTTTCAGTGGCTTGGTTTCCAGCAAAGAATCCTTGGAAAGTGTTGCTTGCTGTGAATTCTATTGGAGCTAAAATTCAGGAATGCTGAATCTATAACCCTCCAGATATTTTTGGGCTACCGTTCCCATCATCCCTACCCATCGGCCATGCTGGCTGGGGTTGATGAGAGCTGGTGTCCAACAACATTGGAGGAACTCCAATTTCCCAATCCCGTGTAACTCCTTTCATAAAACTATAGGGACAGGACAGGGAATGATGCTTAAACCAGTTTAACAATTGAAGCTGTGAAGTAGAAAGATAACCACTTATCTGAATATTGTCAGGAAAGGGAAGCTTTTAAAATTCACATGAAGAAAAGAATTGTGCTTTTTAGTTGTGCTAACAATGCTGGTGACAAGCTTCCCCAACATTTTCCAGTACTAAACCAGTAAGTAAGTACACACAAAACAGTGCCATACCACATTAAACAGTCACAGCTTCCCCCAAAGATTCCTGGAAACTTTAGATTGTTAAGGGTGCTGAGAATTGCTAAGAGATCCCTATTCCCTTCACAGGGTTATATTTCCCAGAGTGGTTTAACAGCCAGTCCCTCTTCCCAAGGAACTATGGGAGTTGTAGCTCTGTGAGGGGGATAGGGGTCTCCTAAGTAAGCTCCCTACAAACTCTGTGGAACCCAATCCATATGACTGTTTAATAAACAGGTAATCTGGAAGCGAGCCTTATCAGAAAATGTATCTTGCTTAGCTGATAAGGGAGGAAATGGGGCAGATCCCCTTCTTACACATGTCCTTGCAAAAGGCGTTGATCTCATTTGCTCCCCAACCATCTCCAGGTATGAAGATTGGGGACACAATGAGAGGAGGACTTACAGGTGTGGATGGGACTTTCCAAATACAGCTCCATTTCATAAATATCTGAAAAGGGGACGCTATATGATCCACCTGGATTCCATGGCATAAAGTTCAAGAGGCCATTGTGATGGGTAGGGCACCTTCCAGACCTCAAAGCCTTTTTCAACTGTTTGTTGGAGTTGGCGGGAAGAGTGTGGAAAGGAGTTTTGTGGGCAGGGGGCATGTCGAAGCGCTCTGGGCAAGTGCAGACAGAGAGGATCACGGGTCTGTGTTTATAGGACTGTGGATGCACACCCTGTCTGTCTCGTTTGGCAGACCACATGACAGGGAGCGTGGGATGGCTCGACACCCCATTGTCGGGATGTCTTCGGTCACAGGAAGTGGTGGGCCTGGGTTGGGGTTGGGTCTCCCATCTGTGCACAGCAGGACACTGGAGTCTGCCTCACACTTGGTGGTACGGCTGTAATAGGGCTCCATCACGTGCCTGAGTTCTAGTGGGACAGTAAGTGGGAGCACCTCGGCTTTGATGACGGCTCCCAGGTGGGTGTCTGAAGAGGAGCTTCTCCGGAGAGCCTCTGAACGACTCATTTTGATCAACAGGTCAATGGTTTTGTTCTCTGTCTCAACAAGACGATCAGATGCCTCATCCTCTTCGCTAGCTTCACCCACCACCAAGCATCTATTGATGGAACCTGGATCTTTGTCATAGACCTTCCCAACACCAAGGGCATCCTTGGGTTCCTTCTTGTCCTGGTATCCTTTCTCCAAACCTTTTGAGGACCTTTTCACTGAGAGATCCAAAGGGCCCTCACTGGGCTTGGCTGCCTTCTCCAGCGCTTGATGGATATGGAACAGTTCCTGCCGGATTTTGATTAGCTGGTCCCTTAGCTGCTTCTGTGCTGGGCTGTCCTCTTTGGCCAGGTCTGAGAGCTTCTTCTCCACATCCTGATACTCCTCTAAAGTTTTGGACAAGTCACCAATGAGCACTGTTGTTGCCTCTGGGTCTCTCGGGTCAACAGTTACAGCTTCTGCTTTGCTTGGCTTGAGAAGTAGGTGGTCCGAAGGTGTAATTATGGGGGATAAAATGTCAGAGCCGCCAATCTTTTCCTGGTCTTCAGGTGGGCAGGCATGGAGTTCTACGTGCCAATGGTCCAGAGACTTTGAGGGTTGCATAGGGGCAGCTCTCAAACTACTAAAGGTAGAGGGACAAAAAACAGACAGGGTGGAAGAGAACTGTTAATGAAGTAGTGCAAAAAAACAGAACAACATCTAAGGTAAAATAAGACCTCTCTGGTTTGGTTGAATGAGTTTGCAAGGGCCACTTCCAGATTGTAACTATTCTTGGGTGGGAATCAGTCACATCAACAAATTCAGATTGCAAAATTTAAATTGATTTGGCATTACCCTTTGTTTTGTGTTTTTCTCTGAAAGAGCACATTTTTTTGTACCACTGCCACTTTTTTTGTACAATATTTACATTCTGAAGTGTCTTCCAATTCTGAGCTACAATTGCTTCTGCAACTGAGAGTAAATGGACTCAACAGCTCTTTATGATTAATGTTTAAATTTATATCCAGAAACAGTGTTGGAGATGGATGTTGGTCCAGTGTTGACCAGCATTGGTCAATGTATCCATTGACCGGGAATCACATTGGTATCCTGGCATATCACCTTCCCAAACTCTTGCACCTGGGGCAATCCTACCACATGTGGAGGTATGTAGGAGAAGCATATAGGAGAAGCATTAGGGTTTAGCAAGGATAACTTCCTTGGTGCCAAATACCACTTTGGTGATATTTTCAATGACGGCTCCCTAGTAGCAGATGTTGTTTTGTATAGTGGCTTAACCACAGGGCATTGCAGCCTTTCATTTCCATGTATTCTTCAACAACCCTACCACCACCATTGCAATGAACTTTTCTGATAAGGGCAGCAAGAGGAACATCATATAATATTACATGATGTTGGCTATTTAATGAGTAATCTTTCTGATTTGTGTGCAGGGAGATTAGATTACGTTTCATCAAAGCAAGTGTCACCCCACACCTACCAGTGCAGCTTCCCAGCCACTTTCCTTATTGTAATCTTCGGGGAAGTGGGTTTGTTCTGCAAGAGCTCCCAAGCAACTCCCAATCAGCATCACCTTAATTTGCCAGTATGTGATTGATTCCTAGCCAAATACCACAGCAGCTTGAAGACATGCCCACAGACTTTTTGTGATAAAATAAAAATGGCTCAACTTCATCTAACATCCTCAGAAATGAATTGAGATGAAAGCTCAGTAAATAGCTCATGCCATCTAACCTCCCATCTGACCCTGTGCAAATAAATCGAGATGAATGCTCAAGGAACAGACTGTCTGGAAGTAACCAATGTGCCTGGTGGGCGGAAAGATACATGGTTGCCCGCTGCAAAACAGAGTAGGCAGTAACAGCCTGAATGGCCAAAGTGGCCTGACTGCATCATGTGTTCCAAACAACTCTAAGCTTTGCTTTAACAAGTCTCTGGTCTGTGTGCCCATCCCTCAGCATCAGGCCTGGACTCTGCAGCAGCCTGTTAAAATAGAGGTCCCTAGCTTGATAACCCCGGATGTAACCCTAATCCCATTCCCCACTTTATATTTGTATGTATACATATTGAGGAGAATTCATTTAAAAAAATAAAAGAAAAATTGCTTGCAAAGCTATACAGCAGGAGTGGGAACCTAATTCAGCTCAGGGGCCATATTCACTTCCAAGCAACTTTCCAGAGGCCACATGCCCATTTGCGGCCAGAGGCAAAAGTGGGTGGAGCAATGGAAGTGAATGTTATCTTTGTACACTGGGCTTCTTTTACATATATACACCCCGGCCTCTCCTCCATCCGTGCAATCAGAGTTCAAGGAAACATCCCAGCCAGGCAAAAAGGCTCAAGGATGGTATGAAGTAGAGCTGCTGAGGGGTGTGGCCTGGAGAGAGAGGGTGTGACGGGAGAATCCCAAGAGCCAGACAGAGGCTTGGTGGGCTGCATTTGGCCCCTGAGTCTGAGATTCCCCATTCCTGCCACACAGGATATCTTACAAAGCATGTATTAGGGATGGAGGCTGTGTAGCGCATCATACCTGGCCTGGTATGTGACTTTTGCAGGAGTCAGTACATCAGAGCCTACAAAATCAAGGCCGTTCCCTGCAAATTTCCTCTTCAGGTTGCTGTGGTTGGTCCCTCCACTATCCAAGCAAGTGGCCATGGGTAGTTCTGCCTTCCTGACACTATTGGGGAGAAGGGCGGCTCCCTCTTTTAAACCCGCAATGCTCCGGTAGGCGTCAGGGACTGGCTTTCTGCACAGGCTGTTGACACCCAGGAAAGAACCGCTCTCCTTCTCGCGGAGCAGCCATTTCTCTTCTTCCGTTTGGAGCAGCAACGCTTTGTGGCTTGTTTCTGGAGGAGGCGTCTCTTCCCGGAACCCTTTCACCCAAGGATGGCCGTTCTTCAGCACTGGCACCTTCAGCAGGCCAGCTTTGGGGGGCTCTGTGGGGGTTTTGGCCTGGGGAGGAGCGGGCACGGCAGCTGCGGGCTGTTGCTGGGCCTCAGGCTTGGCGGCGGCCATCTTGTTTTCCGCTGAACCAAAAGAATGCTCGAAGAGGAGCGGGTAGTAGAAGCGGGGCAGGAAGGCTGACCTCTCAGGGTTCTGCAGGGGCTGGAAGTGAGCAGAATGGGGGTGCATCAGCTGGGCAGTGGAGGCCAGGAAAGGCAGCTGGGTCAGGTGGGAGTGTGGCGTGGTGCTGCTGGTCACAGAAGGGCTGAGATAAGAGAAGAGGTTGGGGTTCAATGGATAGTTGATCCCCAGCAAAGAGAGGTTGAGGCTCTGGGGTTCATGGTATTCACCGTATGCCGGAGGAGGATAACAGGGGATGATGTTGCCATCGGGAGACAGCGTTGGGACCTCGCTGGCACCTCTCCTTTGCCCGTTGGCTACTAGCTTCCATTGTTCCATCAGGACCCCCCCAGTCCCGGGACACTTTTTGGGCACTTTGCAATGCTTTGGTTTGGCTTCTAACTCCAGAGGGGAAGGCGGCTCTTTCCCCTTCACTATGTGTTTCTTCAAGGAGAAGACATCCGTGATGATGAAGTCCGGTGTGGGGTCTTTGCAAGGCTTATCCCTCTTATTTTTAAACTGGAAGAGCAAGGTGTTCATGTCAGGCTCTGCCGAGTCCTCCCCAGCAGGGCTGGCCTCTTTCGCCTTCTCCTTCTTCTCCCCGGAGTCCATGTCCTGCAGCAGCCCGGACAGCTCCTCCTCTTCCTCCTCCTCCTCCTCTTGGAACTGGTTGGTTTCATCACTCATCCTTTCTGAGGCCAGGTCTTCAGTCCCTGTAAGTTTGTCTCCACTGCTCTCTCTGTCCGCTGCCTGCTTGTGGTTTGTGGTTCCAGTGGCCCCCGAGGCGCGCATCTCGGGCTCATCAGACCTCCCGCGAGTCCGCGAAGCCTCTGTGGCATGCAGGAGCCGGAGATCCGGGTGCAGGAGGTTACCCTTCTTATAGGGCCAGTCCGACTCGATGAGCAGCGAGAGGGAGTTTTTACACAGGCTGTACTTCATGTGGTTGTAAAGGTGGGATTTCTCCATGCAGGTGAAAGGGCACTGGAAGCACTTGTAGTTATAGGGCTTCCCCCATGGCCTGGGGATGTAGTGGGGCTTCTTGGGCTTGCGTTCTTTGTGCTTGTAGACCGAGGCCAGCTTACAGCCCGCTTCTTCCTTCGACATGGCTGCCCCCAACAACCCAGATCTCAAGTTATGGGGTGTGGGGCTCGAGGCATCCACGCCCAACGGCTCACCTTGCTGGAACCACAGCACAATCTGGAAAGAGAGAAAGCACAAAGATGCATTAATAGACAATTGGCAAAAATGTATAAATCTAAATCAAATAAGTGTTGGAAATATAAAGAGAAAGAAGGTTCTTTTTATTATATGTGGTGGTCTTGTAGAAAGCTTACTGGGAAATGATATATAATGAAATGAAAAGGATGTTTAAAATAACCTTTGTTAAAAAATCCAAGAAGTTTTTCTTTTGGTAATTATAGGGACAGAACTACCTAAAATGCATGGAAACTTATTAATGTATGCAACTACAGCAGCAAGAATGTTACTCGCCCAAACATGGAAAGAAGCAGAAGTCCCAGCAAAGGAAGAATGGATACAAAAACTTACAGAATACGCAGAAATGGTGAAACTTGCCAGAAGAATAAGAAATCAAGATAACAAACTTTTTATAAAAGAATGGAAATGGTTTATTTAATATTTACAGATAAATTGTAAACGGATAAGATCATTGGCAGGATTATTGTACTAACCTGCAGTTTTATAAGAGTATATATTTGAAGTAGATGAATAAATGAGCAAATTAAGTTAATTTGGATATGCAGAGGATATTAAAAATAAATTCACTGGAAAATATGGGCTTTAGCTCAGCAGAAGAACATTTGTACTGCACACAGAAGGTCCAGGTTCAATCCCCAGTATCTCCCAGTAGGGCTGAGAAAGTTCCCAGTATGAAACCCCAGAGAGCCACTGCCAGTCAGTGTAGACAAAACTGACCTAGATGGACCAATGGTCTGACTCTGTATAAGACACCTTCCTGTGTTCTTGTCATCTCTCACACATTTCACATTAAAAGGTGCATGATGCGACATCTGTGTGTACAGAGTACAGTGGCATCGCCTCACTTTTCTTACTTATTTCATATATATATATATATATATATATATATATATATGGTCATATCCAACTCATTCCTATTTCCTGTTCCTCAGAGATTGATTCATGCACAGCCTGAAATCGTAGCTGGGAAAGTGGACTCCTCTCTCCTCTGCAAACACAGTTAGCAGGTCAGATGCTCAGAAACATTTGCTCTTCATGTGCCTGAGGCAGCCTCAGAAATATTCACAGGCAGACCAGGACTGGTTATTCAGTTCTGGCACACTTCTGCTGTTCCCCTTCTGTGCTAGACTGAAAAATCCCCCAGTGCACTCTCCCTGGCAAGAAGGGGGCTGGGGCAGCAGGAATGTGCTGAAGCATAACCACTATGGAGAGAACATAATATCAGCCTTTGGTCTCAACCAGCAGAGCCATCCTTATCATAGAGGAACTGCGCCTGGAGAGACTTCTAATGAATCATAGTTCGCCTTGAGTGGGGCTGCTTGCTCCATTTTGGCAGACTCCCACTGTCCTCTCCCTTCTATGCTAAACAGAAATGTTTGAAGCGCTTCATATTCGCTGCCTGTTAGCCTTATAACAGCCCTGCAAGGTAGGGGAATAAATTAGATTTAGTTCTCCTCTGAAGGGCCGATTGATATTTTCTGAAATAATTTTAAAACCAAAGCACAGCCACCTTTCGACATTCACACTTTACTAAACTTTGCAATGCAGTTCTCCAGCCACAGTGGGTACAAAAATGCGCTTTCGTGGGTAAAATATGCATAAAAATGCACTTATTGAAAATAACCAGCAAAAATGGGAGGGGGGGTATTTTGCAAGAATGTGCATATTTGGGAAGAATTGCATACAAACTCATGCATGTTGTGAGAGATCTGAGTCAGATGCTGATGAATTTTCATGCTGTAAAAACAACCTGCAAACTGATGTGAAAACGTGGACAGCATGTTTTTATTATACAATGTGTGAAAGAGAGAAGGATAGGGAGGGAGAACTTGAAAGAACCCAAAATTGGCAGATTTGCCCCTCTCGAAAAGTAGGGCATAGCAGATGAAGTTATTTCTGTGTTTGGATGTGTATATGAGAGAAATTTGAGCTGCCATTCTGGGTTTGTGGGGGGTTAAAATTTGCCCTTGTGTCTTTACCTCTGACTAAAAGGCTGCGGGTTTTTAAAAATCTGTTTTGGAAAAACTTGCAGGCACCAACACAACTTTTCCTAATGGGCAAGTAGCTATTTTGGGAAGGGAAGTTATATTGGGAAAGTGGCACTGGAGGAAATGGTTAAATGCCCTCTTCTGTCAGTGCTGTGGTCCTAATCTGAATCCATCCCACCCCAGCTGCTTTTCACAAAAAAACACACACAAAAAACAAACCAAACCCAAAAAACAGAAAGCGGGGAGATCTGATCATAGGTCTCCTCTAGTTTGGTCGCCAGAGATTACAGCTTGCCCTAAAACAGGCATGGGACTGATTTTTCAGCACGAAGACCACAAAAACGGGTGGCGCAATCAATATAAATGTTACCTTTATACAGTAGGCTAGTTTCTACACATTCAAGGGGTAGTGTACTGCCTAGGCTGATTTGAACTCTCAGTAACAGTTCACAGTCCCTTTTCAAGGCTATCTGTGGCCTCTCAGCGCTGGACAAGGTTTTGCAGAGTAAATTTATGCATAGTACAAAGTAGAACCATTTTAGCAAGCTGCAACAGGGAGGTTCTGGGGAGTGACCCCCTGGCCCCAATCCTGACCCCTGGTGTCTTGATTTTTCACTGGCAAAATTTTGGAGGTTTTGCACACCAGAGAGTGTCAGTTTGATCACATACACCAGATGAAGATGAGCAAGGGAGGGGCCAGGGGCATTTGGGCAGGCTTGCTGTCTGCAGGGGTCTTTCTACTGCTACCTGTAGCTTTGGGAACAAGGCTCTGGGGCTCTGAGAGACAGGTGTTTGGAAGCCTGCTTGGCAGAGCCTTTCCTGCACTAGCAGATATTCTTGGTCTGTTGAATTCCTCTACCTGCCACAACGCATTATTTCCGCTGGGCTGAGGAGACACAGCATTATGGGGATTTGCCCGGGGGCCAGCGCCACGTCAAGAGATTTTGCACCTGTGCATGGGAATTGCTGGATCCCTTTGCCACAAGAAGCCTTGAGAAAAGGAGCCAGATGCAGGGCAGGGAGCGAGGAAGGCCAAGCAAAGGGGAGAGAGGTTTGGGGGGGGGGTAGAGGGTGGAAGCAAAGGAGCAAGAGCACCCGAGAACAGAGAAACCAAAAGGGGAGGAGGAAGGAAATAAGCAATGAAGCAGCATTATTTGGTTGGAGAACTGCCTTGCAAAATTCAGCATTCCATTTCATGTACTGAAAGAAGTTTGCCTTTAAATGCAAACAGAAGCAAACGTCTCCTCCATCCTTATACTCAGACCAGCTGGGCTTGAGTGTCCGAAGTTCCAGAAAATACAGTCCCCTCTTTTGCTGCTTCTGTTTGCATTTAAAGGCAAACTTATTTCAGTACATGAAACAGAATGCAGCCATCCTTTGAAATTCAAACATCTCTGAATTTTGCAAGGCAGTTCTCCAACCAAGTAATGCATACAAAATTGCACATAAAGTTTGTATTCAAATGTAGATGTTAGTAAAAAAATAACATGCAAATGTGCCTGATATTAGGGTAAATCACTTGGGGGGAGGGAAGTGTATATTAGGCAAAACCACGTAGAAATTCTTTTGTTTAATTAGTGCTAAAAAGCTGGTGAATTTTCATATTTGTTAAAAAATCTGAAAACTGATGTGGAAATATAAAGAACCGAACATTTATCAGAAAAATGAGAAACTGAGAGAAACTGAAACGGTCAGTTTCGTCCATCTCTACCTGAGAACACTGGTGCAGTTAGGTAATTTGAAACTCTGGATTTAATAGCCCCCCCCTCTCTGTATATGTGTGTGTGTGTGTGTGTGTGTGAGAGAGAGAGAGAGAGAGAGAGAGAGAGAGAGAGAGAGATGGCAATGTCTATTACTTCAAATGGTCTCATGGGGTACAGGGTGAGGAATCTCTATCAGCCCGAGGGTCTCATTCCCTCCTTAGCAACCTTCCAAGGGCCACATGCCAGAGGCAAAAGTGGGAGGGGCAATCAATACAAATGTTACCTGTACAATAGGCTGGTTTATGCACATAGTGCCACACACCTCTCACTATCCTCCACCCAGACAAGCAAGAGGCACCATCAGAGCTTAAGGGACACATTCCAGCCAGGCAAAAACAGCTGGAGTCTGAAGCAGGGCGAGTGAAGGTTATGGGCCGAGGGAGATGGGCCTGGGGAGAGGTCCCAGGGCCACATGCAGAGGCTTAGAAGGCTGCATTTGACCCTGGGCCTGCAGTTCCCCATGTCTGCTTTAGATTATAATATGTATTACAGTGGTACCTCGGGTTACAGCTGCTTCATGTTACAGATGCTTCAGGTTACAGACTCCGCTAACCCAGAAATAGTACCTCAGGTTAAGAACTTTGCTTCAGGATGAGAACAGAAATTGCGCAGGGGCAGCGGGAGGCCCCATTAGCTAAAGTGGTACCTCAGGTTAAGAACAGTTTCAGGTTAAGAACAGACCTCCAGAACGAATTAAGTTCTTAACCCGAGGTACCACTGTACTTCAAAATGTGACAATCCATCCCTGCAAGTCCTACTCTGTTAGCAGATTGTTGGAGCCTGCAAAGCGCTTTGCAGGCACCACTGACCACCTGATCAGTGGCGCCTGCAAACCCCCTTTGGACAAAGCTATGCCTTCAACTACCCCAGACCTGATGTCATACATGATGCCAATTGTAGAGGGAAGTGGGTGTAGCTTTTCCTTGTGGGCCAAACAGGGAGGCCTGGCAGACCCAATGAGGCCTGTGGGCTGCAGGTTCCCCACAGCACAGGAAGACAATTCCCTGCCCCGAAGGGGCTGCAATCTAAAATTCTACATGGGGCGGCAAACGAGGGAGAGGAGGGCGACAGCGGTCATGATAAATTCAAATACAACTTGAAATACAACTTCATTCTAAATGTACATTTAGAAATCAGGATTTGTGTATACTCTGACAAAAACAGCGGGGAGGGGAGGTTGAGATTCAGAAACTGGAGTGCAGGGTAGGGGGTTGGAGCACTGTGGAGGAAGGGGTGTGACTCAGTGATAGAACACCTGCTTTGCTTGCAGAAGGTCCTGGGTTCAATCCCAGGCATCTCCTGGAACTCTGCCTGAAACCCCGGAGAGCTGCTGCCATTCAGTGTGGACAATACTGAGCTACGTGGACCAGTGGATCAGCACCTGCAGTATGTTCCTGTCATAGCTGTCAACGTTTTCCCTTTTTTAAGGGAAATTCCCTTATTCCGAATAGGATTTCTCGCAAGAAAAGGGAAAAGTTGACAGCTATGATTCCTGTGCTCATCTCAGCCTCCCTTTTATTGTTCTCTCTGCAACAGAGTGACATGGCGACCCCTCTGAAATCTGCTAATCCAGCAAAGGTTGTTAGACAGCAGAAAATGTGTTCCAAGAGTGCTGATATTCCTGGCAGCCAGCAAGGTATGCCAGCAACCCGTGCAAAAGGGAAGGTTCTGTAGCTATTCAGCAGAAATAGCTGAAGGGGGTGTATGTCTCTGGGGGAAACCTGTTCTGCAAGAATCTGGGTAGTGTCCAGCCTCACTTGACCACCAGGCGTCACTAGTGCTTCGGCTGAGGCAGCTGCTTCTCAAGGGGTGGAAATTATCTTCCTTTATAAGGTTCAGAATCTGCCCCACAGTTTTTGCACAATGTTTGGTTATAAAGCACTCTTCACCAGGCCAGAGTTGAAATCCAACCCACTTGGAAGCTGGCAGAGGCTGTTATGACACCATCCCAAGATGATCAGAGTCGCTTTTGTCAATCCAGAAGGCAGGCATCAAGCCTGAGCTGTAGGAAATGGGGCAGACATTGCCTTGGTCAGAGCAGCAAATGGCGCTTCCCCCAAAACCAATTTGTGTATGTATTTCATATTTTAAGTCTGAGCTTCAGCACTTCAGCACCCAGGACAGAAAACTCCACAAGGACTTCTCCCCATCTTGTTTCTTATCTGATTAATAAGCTGAGTAACAATTTGCTCCATTTTATGAAACCCCAAATCAACTGCTGGGAAGATGCCTGTTTAACTGAGACATTTGGAATCCGAGGATACTCAAGGATACCTGGGCAGCACGCAGCAGCATTAAAACCACGGTGAATCATAAAAATGTAAAAGGAAAGGAAATAAAACAGTATCACAAGGATTTAAGAGACCAGAGTTCTAATCCCCACTTAGCCATGAAACTCACTGGGTGACCCTGGGCCAGACACTGCCTCTCAGCCTAGCCTGCCTCACATGGTTGTTGTGAGGATTAATTATTATTATTATTATTATTATTATTATTATTATTTATTAATATAGTTATTATTAATTGAAAACAAACCACAGAAGCAAAAATAAAGTATCACCAATGCACTTCATCCCCCCCAAACCAGCAAAGAGACGGTTCCAAAGTACATTTCTGACAGCTAACCTTGCAGACCAGCAGCACATCAAACGTTCCCAGTTCTAAATGGATCAGGATTTCCCAAAGCTACTCTCTTTTAAATTTTAAAAAATAATAAATTGAAGAATGAATAGTTGCATCTGTTTGGGACCTAAAAGTGAGGCGCAGTGACCAAGAGAATATGGTTGGTGGGTTTACAAGTGTGTCCTTTATTTCTAGCTCGTAAATGTTGGATGGAAAACATGACATGAGATCGGGACTGTTTAGCAGATTCTCACGTCTGTGTTCTGGTTTGCCATGTTTGAGCATCGCAACACTAGCCAGGCTCACATTGCCCCATCTCTGCATCAGGAAAAGGGATGAGGTGCAATGGACTCATAGACTACCCACAAGGGAAGCTGTCAGTTCCAGGTATTTGTTACCATTACCCTTCTCCAGGTGACCAACTTCACTTGGGATGTTCTAGTTCTTGTGAAACAGAAACGGCCACCCCCAGGGACCAAGAGGGAAAGCGCAATAATGAGATCAGACAGCTGTGGAGATAGGGGTGGTGGCAGCAAAGATGCTGGACTCAACAACAACAACAACAACAACAACAAATTTATTAAATTTGTGAGGTCCATGCCTTTACACAAAATACCATAAAACATTATTAAAAGATAAACAAAAAGATTATAAAAGTAAGCTAAAATTCATGCCATGCTGTCCCAGCAAGGAAACTACCCAATAAACCCCACCATTCAGGGAAGAAGATACAACAACAGGTTAGGAGAGCAATGGGAGGGACCTCACCGTTTCATCCAGGAACCATACCCTAGTTTTCATAGCCTTCACCACAAAGACCGCTACCACGTGAGAAATCCGTGGATCAGCGTCCACCAGTAAAAACTTTACTTGGTCCTCAGAGTTGACTATTGATTTGGGAATAGTTTGTAACATCGCATCCCTGAAGGCCGAATAGATGGGACAATACAACATGTAATGTATGAGATCCTCTTTGGTTCTCATATAACAAGGACATATCCGCTGCTCTACTGGGATTTTTGCATATCTGCCTGACAGATAGGCCGTAGGAATGGTTTGAAAACGGGCCATAGTAAAGGCTCTCCGAAGAGTGGGATTGGTGATATTCGCCAAGTAATTGGCGCAGATTTTGACTGCTTTCAGTCGGGGAAACCAGTGGGAGGACCCTGGGATCTGTATTTTTGTGGTATCTAACAGAGCGTCTCTCTCCAGGATCCATTTCCGGAGTTTGTCCGGGCTCCACCGTTTGAGGATATTAAACTCCGGTAGGGTGTATCTAACCAGGATCTCAGATAAGTTTTGGCGCCAAGTGGTGTTCTTTTGAAAAGATACAAAGGCTTGTTTGGCCAATAAGGTGTTTGAAGTGTTTGCAAGGTTGATGTAAAATCGTAGGAATCTTAAGTGGGCCCTGGCAGACACAGAGGGTAAACCAACCTCCACCCTCAAGAAAGCTGCTGGGGTTCCTTGAGGAAGGCCTAGAATCCTCTTGAGATAGTAGTTTTGCAAAATTTCAAGCCGTTCCAACAGCCTCTGGTTCCACCCCCAGAGTTCTATCCCATATAACATCTGGGGAATAGCTTTCCCAACAAAAGCTCTTAATGCCGGGATCACCAATTGTCCTCCCCTGGTATGGAAGAAACTAAGCAAAACACCAATTGTTCTTCGTGTTAGGATGGTTACAGCCTTAAAGTGGGCTAGCCAGCTAGATGTAGCCTGGAATGTAACACCCAGATATTTAAAAAAAGGGCACTGTTCAATCACATGTTCATCTAAAGACCATCTAAAGGTGTGGCGAGCTCTAGTGAACACCACAATTTTTGTTTTGTCATGGTTTATCTTTAGTGAATTATGGGAACAGTAGGCTGCGATCCCCTCCAGCATGCTGCGTAAGCCTCTTCGGGTGAGTGCCATTAAAACCATGTCATCGGCATATAGCAAAATATTCAGGCGTTTACCTTCAAGGGCTGGAGCCGATGACTTGTACTTTGCCATGTACTGAACAATGTCGTTTATATAAAAGTTAAAAAGAAATGGGGCTAGCAGGCATCCCTGTTTGACCCCTTTCCCCAATGGCAGTGGGTCCGTAAGAGTTCCCGATGACCCAGTTCTGATTTTGACTGTAATGTCTGTATGTAACTCTCTGAGAATTTTTAAAAGTCGTCTGTCAATGTCCGTTTCATATAATTTTTTCCATAGTCTATCTCTACAGATTGAGTCGAAGGCAGATGTCAAGTCAACGAAGGCCACAAAGAGTCTGCTCTTATACGCTTTTGCATATTTAGCTACCAGGGTCTGTAGTACCATGCAGTGACCTATCGTATTGTGGCCCTTTCTAAATCCTGCCTGTTCCTGTTTGAACAGGTTAGAATGGTCCGCTGGACTCATAACACCTACAATTCCAGCAGGATCTTCAGCTCATTAATGGGAAGCGCTGCAGAGATGGGGCAAAGATTTAAGGGTTTATTCCTCAACCACTGAAACCAATCATTAATGCTATTTGTTTCCCTAGAAGCCTTCCAGATTTTTTTTTAATTTAAAGACGACTAGAAGCTTGTGGGTGCTTTTGTAATAGCTGCTTATATACAAGAGGAGCATGGGGTTGGGGCATGCCAGATTCAGCAGGCAGTACGAGTCAGTCCCCCCTCAAAGCTACTCCAAAGCTTCCCTACCTCCTTCCAGGGCCTTCTTGTCAGCCATTTGCAAAGATACAAACTTTATCTTTCCACAGGCCTTCTTTCCAAAAGGCCAAACACTCTCTCTCCAGCCTGAACAAAGCAGGTGAGGGGCATCTAACAGTCATCAGCTACCAATCACCAGTGCTGATTTAAGCCATCAACACACAGTAAGGAAACTTCTTTAGCTAACAGCTGTACAAAAAGCTCAGTGAGAAGTTGGCACGCTAATTCTGTTCCTCACAAAAGCACACCCCAATACAGTGGTACCTCGGGTTACAGACGCTTCAGGTTACAGACTCTGCTAATCCAGAAATAGTACCTCGGGTTAAGAACTTTGCTTCAGGATGAGAACAAAAATCACGCGGCAGCAGCGCAGTGGCAGCGGGAGGCCCCATTAGCTAAAGTGGTGCTTCAGGTTAAGAACAGTTTCAGGTTAAGAACGGACCTCCAGAACGAATTAAGTACTTAATCCGAGGTACCACTGTACATAATGCAAGTGGAACGATCACATCTACATCACCAAAAAAAGGGAAAGCATCACCACCCTCCAAAAGAGGGGACAGCTTTCCATAAAAGTTGCATGTGCTAAAAAAGAAGGTGCTCCTCTGCCTAAAAGTGGCATAGGCTAATTTGAGCATTTAAAAAAACCCTCACCAATTTAAACAGAAAAACATCTCATCACCATGGAGAAGGATGCAGCTTGAAGGTGGGGTTCAGCTCAACACAATAATACAATAAACACACACCATCTTCCTCCAGGAGTATCAAGACCAGAGTCTAAAATCACCTCACTGTACCATAGAGGACAGGTCTTCTGCAGCTTAAAGAATTGTAAGGAAATGGAATTTCAGTCAGAGCTGTTTTTCTCCTCCTTCCCCCGACCACACCTAGGTGGGTGTGGCCCAGAAGGCGGCCTTCTCTGTGGCAGCCCCTAAGCTGTGCAATTCCCTCCCCACAAAAGTACACCTGGCACTGTCATTGTACTGCACCCTGGCCTTTGACACCCAAGGTGCACATTACTAGGACCCAGCCTATTCTTCTGATTGTAAATGCTGGTTGTGGGAGGAAGGGTATTGTTTTGGTTTGTTATGTATTTTGTGTTTTTATCCTGTATTTTTTATGCTGTGAACCACCCTGTGATCTTCGAATGAAGAGCGGTATACAGAGTTAATTAAATAGTTTTAGCTGACTCTGTGCGTGTGTGCGTGTGTGTGATGGTTTTATGACCATCCTGGGACCTCGTGGTGAAAGGCAGGTAAGAAACCCTAATTGAACCACCACCACAGGACAAGCTATGCCTCCAGTTCCCCGCTCATCTCCATGCTTTGTTAATAACCAGCACTTTGTTAAGACCATTAACTCTTCACTGCTTTCCACAATAAACACTTAAAAGCTTGATCTGTTTCTACCCCAGGCTACAAAAAACAGCAAGTGCAAAGCTTTTGCTAATAGCCAAGGAAGGCCTGGGAGCCAATAACCCCACAAGTCATTGGGATAAATGGTTGGTATTGATCGGTGTTTATGTCTGCGGTGTTTCAGCTGGGGGAAAACCCAGCCTGCTGTTCCCATCCTCAGCTTGAACCTTTCACTTTTGACATGAAAATGAAAGAGGTGATGAACCCACAAATAGAGATTTGTGGGGAGAAATTTAATTCAGTTTGCACTTAAAAGCGAGGCTATCTGGTTTTGCACTTTACAAAAACAAAATGTGAAGTGAAAGGCAGCCACCCATCAAAATTTGCGTTAAAATGTGTATATTTGCTGATGAATTTTCATGAGGACTTAAAAAAAATAAATCACAAATTGTTATTGAAAAATATCGAGAACTGAATTTAAGACTGGAAAATGAGAAACTGAAAGAAATCAAATTGAACAGATTTGCCCATTCCTACCCATCAAGCAATGAGGTTAGGGAGACGGTTGTTCACTCAAAATATCTCCCAGCAACATGGCAAATAATCAGGGCAACGTGAGTTGCAGTGTCGCGTTCTGATCCGGTGAAGGAGCCCACAGAGTGAGACTGATCAGGACTTGCAGAACCATGGAGAGCTCCAAGTAAGCCACTTGCTCTGACAGCAGACTGAGCCTTTTAAAGCTCTCCCAGGCTCCGCCCCCTTGTGGAGCATCTAAATTCTTAAAGGGCCAATGTGCTGGTCTGAAAATAGGCACTTCTCCTACTTTCCATGGTCTCCCACCTTTGCCGCTAGATGACTCTTCGGTTCCTTCCAGCTCTACATTTCTATGATTCTATGAATGTGTGAATCAGAATGTAGATGCCTTTCAGACTTTGCACTTCTCTCCAAATTTCTGATAACAGTTCTGAGCACCAAATAATGCAACCAAAAATGTTGGAAATGTGTGTTTTAGGATAAAAAACATACATTGTGAAATAGACACACTGAGATAAGATACATATTTAAGTATATCATGTGTGATCAAAATATTAAACTTGTGTAAATCTACCCATCTCAAATCCTATCAATGGCAAAGGCAAATGAATAAATAAGAACAAAGTTCATTGTGGGCCTCCAGTTTTAATTCTGCAGCAATGAACCTTAGTTATCAATATTTAATTATTTAAACGTCTTTATTATTATTATTATTATTATTATTATTATACCTCTGTGCAGTAGGGTATTTCTACACACTCTTCTTACTCTCCTTCATCCAGACAAGGGAGAGGCATTCCTGGAGTTCGAGGGCAAAGAGGGTCTGTGAGGTGTGTGGCCTAGGGAGGTGGGCTGTGGCCAAAAGAGGGTGTGTGTGGCCTGGGGAGAGTTCAAGATTGGACTAATGAGAAACTGAGAGGACCAAAATTGAGAGATCCTTCCATCCCTATGTTCAGGTACCACCCGTCCGACATGGATGAGGATCCCTCGTGCCAGGGAATATACATTTACAACTATATCCCCATGGCAACATCAGCACATGGTCCTGAGTAAGCGGTTGGGTCAAAGTCTGCCACTGGCTTCTGGCTGCAATCAATGGCACGAGGCCCATTGATTGCAGCAACTCTGAGGTGCACACTCCGTATAAAAAAAATAAAAAATGAGATTATATAAACACGCCCGCTTCCAGATGAATGAAAAGGTTGCTCTTTTCCCCATCTCGTGGAAATCACCCGGGGAGGGGCAGGGGGAGCATCTCGGAAAGGAACTTTCTGTTGAAAGCTCGCCTAGGAGCAAATGATCAGCTAAAACAATTGGACAGCTCATTAGGGGGTGTATTCAAGCAGAAGGACCACAGCTGACCTTCCCGTGTGCCAGAATCTCTAAACGGCCAGGAGGAGTTAAAATCTCCAGGAAGCGGCTGGCAGCTATTGGGTCAGGGAGGACAGCTCCTTCAGATGCACCAAACCTGGAGCAGGACCAACTCAGTCCACCCCACAGGTGGCTTCGGAACATTGGGTGGTAGCCAACCAAGTCCTACTCAAAGTAGACCCATTGAAATGACTGGAGCAACGTTCGCCGCACCCATTCATTTCAACGGGTCTCCTCTGAGCAGGACTCCTGTTGGAGACAGCCCATAGGAAGCTGCCTTATACTGAGTCTGACCATTGGTGCACGCAGCTCAGTATCACCTACACTGACTGGCAGCAGCTCTGCAGGGTTTCAAGAAGGGGCTTTTCCCCGGCCCAGCCTGGAGATGATGAGGATGGAACCAGGGACCTTCTGCATGTAAAGCAGGTGTGTTGCAACTCAGCTACAGACCTTCCCCTTCCAAGGGCTTCAGGATAATTCATAAAATCAAAGGCTGGTGTCAGCATCTGGGATCCCAGGAAAGCTGCCAGATCCCCACTGCTTAAACCGGCCCTTTATTTACTTATTGTCAGCTCTGAGCAGCACCAGGAGACTAGCTCTGGCCACCATTTTAATTTCTCACAATGACACTGAAACAGCATCACTCTGGGGCACTGTGTGAAATCAATAGGATCACCCGCATTCACCCACTACAGTGGTACCTTGGGTTACATATGCTTCAGGTTACAGACTCCGCTAACCCAGAAATAGTGCTTCAGGTTAAGAACTTTGCTTCAGGATGAGAACAGAAATTGTGCTCCGGCGGTGCGGCGGCAGCGGGAGGCCCCATTAACTTAAGTAGTGCTTCAGGTTAAGAACAGTTTCGGGTTAAGAACAGACCTCCGGAACAAATTAAGTACTTAACCCGAGGTACCACTGTACTGAGAACCCTAACCCCAGGCCCAGTTGTCCTAGTGCATTGCTTCACTCCATTCAGTTGTAGGAACAAGGCATTGTAATTGGGGAAATACTTGTGGCGCTCCTCTTGATACAGTCTGGATCTTCCCCAAATGCCCAAACAGAAACAGCTACTATTTTTTAATTCCTGCTGCAGTTTGTTGTTAACAACTTTTCTATACCAATTCAACAAAAAGTCCTCTGGGTGGCTTACAAAATCATAAAATCCATAAATAAATAGCAGCACGTGCATTAAAACTATCACAGTGACCAGCATAAGAACAAAGGAATAAACTATATACAGTGGTACCTCGGGTTACAGACGCTTCGAGTTACAGACGCTTCAGGTTACAGACTCTGCTAACCCAGAAATAGTACCTCGGGTTAAGAACTTTGCTTCAGGATGAGAACAGAAATCGCACGGTGGCGGCGCGGCAGCAGCACGAGGCCCCATTAGTACCTCAGGTTAAGAACAGACCTCCAGAACGATTTAAGTTCTTAACCCGAGGTACCACTGTATTCTGGAAAGTAGTCTGCTTGTCTGCCTGCCTGCCTGCCCTTCTGTTCTCTAAAGGTTTCGCTGCCTCTCAAAATACCTTCACAAAACTTGACACAAGGGGTCCCAAACTGGGGGCAGTGGTCGTTGTCAACATTTGGACACTAGCTGCCATTTTGAATCAAGATGGCGGACCAAAACACAACTTTGGTGTGATCTTTTAGGTATGAGTTAGGACACCACTCAATATATCACCATTAAGCTCGACAGGAGGGTTTCTGAGGTGGGGGCAGTGGTCTTCAACAATGTTTGTATGTCAGGCATCATTTTGATGCAAGTTGCTGGACTGAAACGTGACTTTGGGATGATTTCCCCATTTTTGTGTGTCATAGGTTCACCTGCCTCTCAATCTATCATCACCAAACTCTGCACAAGGATTCCCAAGGTGGGGGCAGCCATCTTCATTTATGTTCCAGGCGCCATTTTGAATCAAGATGGCAGACCAAAATCCAACTTTGGTATGGCTTTGCCTGATTTCTTGGTGTGGCTCGCTAATTACACTATCCATTTAAGAGAAACGCCATTTTTTTGGTTTCTACAAATTCCTGGGCAGTGCTGGGCACTCACCGCCAATCCAAAAGTAAAGAGCAAAACACATAATAAACCAGTATAAGAGGAGCATGAACCAGCAAAACTCAGCATAAATGTACTATCCTTAGCCACTGAACACACAAGGGTCGGCTCCCATTATTTGATACAGCTGTATGGTAGCTGTATGTTGTGCTAAATTTCATTGCTACCAGTGGGTGTGTTGTGAACAGTGAACGTCATTGGACAATGTTGCTACTCCCCCACCTTTTCTGCAACATGTGCTGCTGTTCTCTTATGATTCCCCCATGAAAATAGCAGGAAAGAACTTTATGCCAATATACTGCCCCAAATTTTGCAATTGGTTCCCCTAATTTCTGGGTTAATGGGGTTGCAGATAGAACCAATTAACATGAAAGGAACACTAAGCTATATTCCACTACATTCCCAGAAGTGGCTTCTGAATCGTGTGAAAGCTCAAACAGAAATAGGAAATTAACAATGTCAGAGAAATGGAATAAATTACCACCTGAATGCAGCCTGAACGAGACTATGGTGGAGCAGAGTTTAAAAAACCACTCCTGCTCTTCATTTCCTCTCCTACGGAAGGTCCCAGAGCTTTGTTGTCTATTGAAGCCCTCTCCCAGCCACACACCCCTTCCAGACTCTCATTTGTATGTTGCCACCGTGCCCAAGTCACTTCAAGCTCTCAAACTGTGCTTAGGGGAACCCTGTGCCTTTCAAGGTCTTCTGATGTGCAGGTTTTAAGTGGGTTCAGCTTTTTTTCCCTGGGATGGAGATCAAGGACCAATGGTGGTGAGCTTCACCTGATGAATCTCACAGCCTCTCTTGCGGGCACAGGAGCTGAACCCGAAAATAAAAAGCAAAAGGAAACCATAAACACAGGAAGGTGTCCATCTAGCTCAGTATGGTCTACACAAACTAGCAGAAGGTCTCCAGGGTTTCAGACCCAAGGTCTTCCCCTGCTCTACCAGGTAACGTCAGGGAATAGAACCTGGGAACCTTCTGCATGCAAAGCAGATGCTCTACCACGAAGGGATGGTCAGTCTTTGTTTTGTTGCCTTTGCAACAAGGGCCCTGCTGGCATACAGTGGTACCTCGGGTTACAGACGCTTCAGGTTACAGACGCTTCAGGTTACAGACTCCGCTAACCCAGAAATAGTACCTCGGGTTAAGAACTTTGCTTCAGGATGAGAACAGAAATTGTGCTCCGGCGGCGTGGCGGCAGCAGGAGGCCCCATTAGCTAAAGTGGTGCTTCAGGTTAAGAACAGACCTCCAGAATGAATTGAGTTCTTAACCTGAGGTACCATTGTACTTGCAAATAGCCCCTCACCCAGCATTTTCACCTGCCAACTCCTGGAGGGTGAGGGATGGACAGAAGGAGGGAAAGAAAGCAAATTGTCATGCCTTACAGTTAAGGATTAGTCTGAAATCCAACTTGCTGGCAGCTCCTCCGGGCTGTAAGCTCCCACTTTCAAAAGTTGCAGGTGGAGCAGGGTGGGCTGGTGGTTCTTTCCCTTTCCATCGCACTCACCTGAGCAGGTGAGCCAGGTAGAAGTGCCTAGGAGAGCAATCCTTCCGTCACACTGATACGGCTGTGGGCAGAATGGCATCCAAGCCCAGGTTGCGGAAAACAGCACAGCCAACTGCTCTGCCCTCTTCTTCCTCCCCAGCCAGCACCCATTTCCACCCATTTGCCCTCCAGGCTTGTTTGTGATTTGCAGTGGCCCTGGCAAGATTTAGAGTGGGGAGGAGGAGGAGGAGGACACAGCAGGCAGCGAGGGGGTGAGGTCTCAGCAAAGACAAACCCTGGCTCATCGAAAGCAGGTCAAACCCAGCCAAGCACCTCAACAGGCACAGAACGAGCAGGATCAGTGCACACAAACCCAGCTGGCAGGAGGGGAGGGGAAGAGTAGGCAGGTACTGCCAGCCAGGCTGGTTTGAAGTTGACGGGGCAAGTGGCTGGGCTCCTTGGCTTAGGCTGCAGATCAGCCGTGACAACATCTAAACTGGTGCATCCAACAAAACCTAAAAGCAGCGGGTGGAGGACTTCAAACCCTAGGGCCAAATGTGGCCCTCCCAGCCCGACTCTTGGAAGTCTCCTCCAGGCCTCACCCATCAATAGCTCTGCCCTACGTCCTCTGGTTGCCAGGCCAGGTTCAAGGGTCTTGTGATAATTCCCAAAGCCCTAAGCAACTTTGGCCCAAAGGACCTTGTGATTCTCTATGCTCAGTTGCTGAGATTCTATGATGGAGGCACTTCTGGTGGTTCCCTACTTGCCCCTGATGATCATACCCTCCAACATTTCTCCAATGAAAATAGGGACAGCCTATTCAGCTGTTGTTGTTGTTGCTGCTGCATTTATACCCTGGCCATCTGACTGGGTTGCCCTAGCCACTCTGGGTGGCTTCCAACATATATAAAAACATAATGAAAAATTAAACATTTTTTAAAAAAATCCCTATACCTTCAGGGCTGCCTTTAGATGTCTTCTAAAGGTTGTATAGTTACTTATCTCCTTGACTTGGGGGGCTCGCATAACTCCATACCCTCCAACATTCCTCTGATGAAAATAGGGGTGTCCTAAGGAAAAGTGGGACATTCCGGCATCAAAACAGACACTGGGAAGTGAGTTCCACAGTTTATGCTCTGTTTGAATAAGTCCACGAGGTCTAGTGCCATGAGAGGCAGAGAAAAGTTTTTCTCTATCCATTTCTCCATGCCATGCATCCATTTAGGAACTTCTATCATGTCACCTCCTACTTTCCCTCTCTCTAAATTAAAAAATCCCAAGCGCTGCAAAGTTTTCATTGCAGTGGTACCTCGGGTTAAGAACTTAATTCGTTCTGGAAGTCCGTTCTTAACCTGAAACTGTTCTTAACCTGAAGCACCACTTTAGGTAATGGGGCCTCCCGCTACTGCCACGCCGCCGGAGCACGATTTCTGTTCTCATCCTGAAGCTAAGTTCTTAACCTGAGGTACTATTTCTGGGGTAGTGGAGTCTGTAACCTGAAGCGTCTGTAACCCGAGGTACCACTGTACAGGGAAGTTGCTCCACCTCATTGATCAGCCCTTTTCTGACTCTAAATAACCTTTTCGAGGTGAGGCGACCAAAACTGTATGTGGTATTCGCACGATAGATTTGCACCCTGGCATTACAAGACCCTACGCTGGGGAATCCTACACTGGATCTGGCGATCCTACCCTGAGCAAAAAGGCTGGTTGGGTAGCCATCTTGTCATGGATGCTTTCAGCTGAGATTCCTGTATTGCAGGGGGTTGGGCTAGATGACTCTTTGAGGTCCCCTTCCAGCTCTAAAGCTCTGTAATTCTGTGATTCTATGACCTCCATCCATTTCTAAAAGTCTACGAATTTGCTTTGGGGTTTTTTCCAAAGCCATCCACAAGGGCTTAGGAGCTGTCAAGGGCCTTTCACTCTGCATTGTAAGGAAGGGGAGGCATTTCCCACTGACCTTCATCCTCCCAGATGGCATAGCTTAAGCCTGCACAGGTGGCTGTCCGGATGGCAACAGCTTGGCAAAGTGAGCGGCTTCTGTGCAGTCCGAGAAGGAGCTCTTCCTGAGACTTACCTCCCTGGGAACAGCTTGCGTGAAAAGATGCCCAAGGAAGAAACAAAGCGAGGCAGCGGCCAGGAAATGCCATCAGGACTAGAATCGCCACAAGCGGAAGTATTGTTCACTGCCTGCCCAGAAATGGGCTTGACCAAAGAGGTCGTAAAAAACAAAAAGCAAAAGTGGGTGTTGTGAAGGGCAGCTCATGGGAAACAGGTAGATCTGACCCATGGACACATCACCCCACCTGGGAAGCTGTCTCCTAGAAATGACCTTGAACTTGTATTTGTTCATTTGCCCCTGGATTGTCTACCAGGACTGGGAAATGGCTGTAGCTCAGTGGCAAAGAATCTGTCTCGCAAGCAGATGGTCCCAGGTTCAAACCCCAGCTGCTGCCAGTCATACAGTTCTGAGCTAGATGGACCAAGGGTCTGATGTGGTATAAGGCAGCTTGCTATTTTGGGGGGAAAGGCTAGCTCAGTATTGTCTACACTGACTACCAGCAGCTCTCCAGGATTTCAGACCGACTCTGCTTTCTCCAGCTCTACCTGGAGACACCAGGGATTGAACCTGGGACCTTTAGCATGCAAAGCAGGTGCTCTACCACTGAGCTACAATGGCCCTTCTTCCATGCTGCCAATAGGAGAGCAGTGAGTGTCCAGGATGTTGTAGCACCAAGCCAGCACTCAATGCCCCCCCCCCATCCCTTTCTCCTTGATTAGGTACATCTACTTCTCGTTGATTTCTGATGGGAAACCATGCTAATCTCCCTGTCATTTCAAGAAGTATTTTTCCTGTCCTTCCCCAGGGCAGCCTTTTCCTTCAAGGTCAAGGTGCTTATCTCTCTGAAACAATCAGTATTTACATTCCTCAACCCTCCGAGACTCAAGTTATGCATGGTGGGAACCTGCGCCAAGAGATCTTGTTGCCGAAACATGTGATTTGTTATTATTTTTAATCACAGATCTCAGAATTTCAAGCGTCCCCCCCCTCCCCCGTTTAAGGTCTTGTGTGAAAAAAAACAGGAGATTTTTCAGGGTTAAGTCCTGCTCAGAATAGACCAACTGAAATGGATGAACCTAAGTTAATCTTGGCCCATAATGAGTCAGCTCTGAGAAGGACCAGAATTGGATACAACCCTTCAACCTATCCCTGTCCACTTGATAACAATGAGTAGCCTGTCTAGGAAATACGTCTTCACAGAGCAAAAAATCAACTTGTGGAACTCACTGCCACAAGATATGCCTAGTGCAGAGGACATGGGGTAGGTGGAACAAGTTATCTGCTCCTATGGGAAAACCCATCAGCTCCTATGCACAGCTCAGTATATTCCAACACTCTTCTGAAGCCATGTCTTTCAGAGAAAGACTGGTAATGACAGAGAGGCTATCTTTGGGGCAGGCAGTGTGGTCCCATCAGGGCATGACCTCTGGGCAGATGTCAGGGCCCCCAGAAACCAGAATGAACAGGAAGTCCCCCAAATACAGCAGAAGCTTCTCGCCACATTTTTAAGTAAGTGAAGTAGTACACCTTGCCTTCTAAAGATTCCATGTTCCCCAAATCCAGAATGTAAAACCATCTAGCTGCACACTGAGGGGAGATTGTCAGTGGCAAGGCATCTGCTTTGCATGCAGAAGGTCACAGGTTCAATCCCTGGCATCTCCAGGTGGGACTGGGAGAAACTACCATCTGCAACCCTGGACAGCTGCTGCCAGTCAGTGTGCACAATATTAAGCCAGATGGACTAATGGTCTGACTTGGTACATGGCAGATTCCTGTGTATAACCTTGTAGCCACATGTAGGCCCTGGTCAGTTTTGGATGGTAACGATGGACAAATCTGCCAGTTTTGGTGTCTCTCATTTTCTTATCTTCCCATTCTTCAGTTTGACCAATTTCCCCATCACCTTGAAAACTTTTTTTTTTTTAAAGTTTGCATTGAAATTCATATGCATTTGTGTATGCATTCCACCAAATAGATGGATTTTTGCAACCAGTTTCCACAGGCATCTGGTTGGCCACTGTGAGAACAGGATGTGGGACTAGATGGGCCACTGGCCTCATCCAACTGACTCTTCCCATGTTCTTAAAATTCAAAGACATCAGAATTGCCAAAGGCACCTGCCTTTTGGTTCAGGAAGGGCTCATCTGCAGTTACCTTTCATCTGCACTTTGAAGTACAGATCTGGGCTTTCCAGGCTTGTGTCTAGGCTTCCCCCCCCCCCCCCGCCACTTTCCCCATGAAAACTCACTCTTTACTGCTGAATCAGAGCACTGAAAACCTGAATGGACCAGGGAAGCCTGCACCTATGCCTTGAAAGCACAGGGCAAAAGTTAAGTGTGGATAAGTCCTGAGTGCGAATGAGCTCAGTTCACATTCCGCACCCATCTGCACACCTGCCAACAAAGTTTGAAACCGCCAACGTAACTCAAAGATTGCGCTTTCAAACTGGGTTGAGACATAGCCGAGCAGCAGACCATTTGCTTTGCCCGCAGAAGGTCCCTGGTTCCATTCCCACCATGTCCTGGTACATGTCTGGAACCCTGGAGAGCTGCTGCCAGGCAGTGTCTACAATACTGAGCTAGATGAGCCAAGGGTCTGACTCAAGATTAGCCAGCTTCCTATGTTCTCAAGATTGACAGATGCACTGTGTTCAGGATAGAAGCCCATCTCTGTTTGGGGTGTGCGCTTTGACTGCCGGCTCCTTGGTTCACTCCAGGCCATTTGGAACGAAACAATGAGCGGCTCCTGCGACTCTTCTTTAGCTGTTCCACAAGCTGCCCCAGGGATATCCTTATCTCCCCGCAATACTGCGCCGCCCTTGGGCGCCACTCCTTTCTACCAGTTCCCAGGCTTGATTACCCTCCTGCCTTCCGCTCCCCCTGCCCGTTTCTTAATGGCCTTATATATTTAATCTTGCGTTTGGCAGCTGCCTCTATTTGGAGCAATGTCAGGTTAATTCATAACTCATCACCACGGCTTGCAGTTCAGAGAGGCCTGCGGTCTCCAAGGGGAAGCTGTCCTTTGATAAGATGATAACAGAAAACTTGCTCCGCACGTTACTATTATTTTTAAAAAACAACAACAGGTAGCTTGAAAGTTTTATTCCTCTCTCTCCTCCCGGCTGAAAGGTCAGGGCGTCCTGCCTGCTGCTCTCCCCTCCCCCCTCTGGTTTTTGCCCTTTGTGCTTTGATAGGAGACATGTTCTGTTCCGAAGGCTTCGTAATGGCCAAGCTCTGATGTAACTGACGGGCCTTGCTAGCCTGACACACCCTGCAAGGGGCTTTTGGGGCTAGGGAAAAGGTAAACTCACCCTGACGGCTGCTGTTCGGAATAAAACCAGGGAGGTGGCGGAGGAAGAGTGGGGCCAGGAGAAGGAATAAATCAGGGTAGGGGAAACTGTGGCCCTCCATCTGTTCATGGACTCCAACTCCCTTTAGCCCCAACCAGCACAGCCAATGCCCAGGGTGCAGGTGCTGCTGTTGATTTTAAATGCCCTAAATCACTTGGGCTCAGGATACCTCAAGGACTGCCTGAGCCCTTATAAACCTCCCAGATCACTGAGGTCTTCAGATGGTCCTCCATGGCTCAGATGCTCAGCTTTCTGCATCTGCGGGAAGCTATGCACAAACTATTTGGGTCCAATTTTATGGAACTCCTTTCCAGCTGAGAACAGACAAGCCCCCTCCCTGTTGAACTTAGTGTCTATAGACGACTAATCCAGCAGGCACCGTAACTGAATTCTGAGTTAAAGTTGTACAGTAAAGGTAAAGTTAAAGGGACCCCTGACCATTAGGTCCAGTCGTGGCCGACTCTGGGGTGGTGCCGCTCATCTCGCTTTAGTGGCCGAGGGAGCCGGTGTACAGCTTCTGGGTCATGTGGCCTGTTATGTACTGAAGTTCTCACCCTGGGCCAGCAGGGGGATACTGTAGATAGTTATGCAAATGAAGGATCGAAAGTGACGTTCAGTGATTGGATAGTTTGTATGCAAATGAAGGATCAAAAGTGACATTCAGTGGTTGGATAGTTTTAGAAAGTTGCAACAGTTATGCTGTTCTGGAGCTCTATATAAGCAGGCTGACTGATCTCCTCAGTTCAGTTCTGTTCCAGCTTACAAATAAAGAGCTGCTTTGGAAGAATCGCTGTGTCGTCTGATATGTTCACCCACAACTTAACATGGCCAGCATGACTAAGCCGCTTCTGGCGAACCGGAGCAGCGCACAGAAACGCCGTTTACCTTCCCGCCGGAGCGGTACCTATTTGCACTTTCGACGTGCTTTTGAACTGCTAGGTTGGCAGGAGCAGGGACCGGGCAACGGGAGCTCACCCCGTCGCGGGGATTCGAACCGCCGACCTTCTGATCAGCAAGCCCTAGGCTCTGTGGCTTAACCACAGCGCCACCCACGTCCCAGCTGTACAGTTGTACAGTAGTTTGACACAATTTTCATTTTTATTGCACTGTGCTTGTTCTACACCACTCGGTACCACAGAATTGTAGAGTTGGAAGGGACTCAAAAGGGAATCTAGTCCAAAAGGGAACCTCAGCGTATGGCTAGATACCATAGATAACTAAGCACAGGGTCTTAGGAAGCTGCCTTATAATGAGTCAGACCATTGGTATTGGCTCGGTATTGTCTTTTTTTTTTAAAGGTGTATTTGCCATTTTCATAATGAAAATAGCAAATGCCTTCCTGCCCTGCTTCTTCGAGTACAGTCCCTGTCTCATTCAAACGCACCCAAATATTCCGCATTCAAATAAAAGTACCTCTCCGTATGTCCCTGTGAGTTGCTGGTGATCCATAGCCATGCTTTTTTTGCAGTTGCTTAGGAAATAAAGCCAAACCCTACACTAGCTCAATACTGTCTACACTGACTGGCAGCTGCTCCCCAGCATTTCAGACAGGGAATCTTTCCTGGAGAGGTCAGGGATCAAGGCCACCGAGCGACGGTTCTTTCTCAAGCAGCGGCTTTCTCTCGGGTCACAGCATTTGTGGGTATTCCAGTCTGTCTCTGTTCTAATGGGTGCAGGCAAATTTCAGTTGCACAATTGAAATGGATTTGACACTCCTCCGCAACAAACCTGATTCCAGGAAAACAAATACTGAAAAGCAATGGACTTCTTGCAGTAAGGAAAGTGATGGAGGGAAGCCTGGGGTAAATGCTTGCTTGGGACAAGGTAATTATCACCTCCCAGCAAAAACCCCCAGGACAAATGCTCAATTAGCTCAGTTGGTAGAGCATGAGACTCTTAATCTCAGGTTTGTGGGTTTGAGCCCCATGTTGGGTGAAAGATTCTTGCATTACAGGGGGTTGGACTAGATGACCCTCATGGTCCCTCCCAACTCTACAATTCCATGAAAAATAGCCAGTGTCATCTGACCTCCCCACTAACTCTGCACTGACAAACCAGGATGGATGCTCAACCAACAGGGAACCTGGATGCATCTGCGTTCAGAAGAAAGCCCAAACAAAATGAGACATCATTGACATCATTACCAGTTGCACAAACTGCTTTTAATAATGATATTGCCAAGGGGAGAGACAAAAACCCTTTGCCTCTCACTACAGTCTGGATTGGTCCCCCTGCAGTTGCTATTTACATGGGGGGGGGGATATCCCATTTGCTGAGCAAGTGCTGGCAAGAAAGGGGGAATGGGCTTGGGCAGCAGCAGGGACCAAACAGTTAAAAAAAACCCCCACACACCAGGGTCTCAGTCCAAATCAGGGTCCCTGCACCTGTTATTTACTTTGTAGAAAGCTATTAGCACAATTGTTTACTGTTCAAATAGCACCATATCTCATTTGAGCCCAAGTCCCAGAATTAGTAAAGAGAGTCATTTTCAGCTACTTCACCTGCTTTGGGGGGGGGGGGGAGAGACACACATCAATGTTGGCCAGAATGTTCATTTGCATCACAAATGCCTCTCCTTCCATTTCTGCATTAAAGCCTGATCCTACGGTTCACTTTAAAAAAGAAAAAAAGTGGCAAGAAAGAAATCTCCAAGGCGATTCAAAACCTCGAGTGGGTTTCCAGCCCTTTGAAATTAGGAAAGAACTGACAATTGCAGCAGGATCAGACCACCCGTGGGCCACTCCTTTACTCCTTCATGCTCTCCTTGCACCTGTCTCTGTGATATTATATTAATATGGCCCTCCTGCTCCCAATTTATAAAGCAGCCTGTAGCCCCAGGCCGACCAGAAGAAGCTTTTAAAACACACGCGCGGGGGGTAGTGGTGATGTGACTTCTTTGTTCGTATATATAGCAAAACAATTCCCAGCTTGGAATTTATAGATTGGCCCCTTTAACTAAAACAACCTCCAGGGCCCAGAGAAACAAAGTACACTTTGGTTGATGGTTGATTCTCTTTTTTATTTTTATAAAAAAAATTCTTAGACAGACAGCCTTTGCCCAGGAGGGGCAAGCATGAAAAATGTATGTGAGGATCCAGAGAAGGGAAAGATGCTGAACAGAGGCAATCGATCATGCAGCTCCGAAAGCCACACAGCTGTGCTGGTTTCCTTGTACTCGTACCTCGCCTGCTATCATCCGTCTCGGGGAGAGTTGGGCCGTGGGTTCGCTCCACAGACCTACTTCATGCAAGGAGGGATAATGTCAGCCAAGGACAGAGTCACACCTAGGGATGGGAGAAGGCACTGCTTCCCATCCCACCCTGGATTTGCCGCATGCACCACCGTCCCCATTCCACTGCAGTTTGTCTTCTGCCAAAAGCTACTTGCTTTGTCTCAGGGTCCGCCGCGATTAAATTGTGCGGTTCACAGAATCAATGACTTAAGTTACGCTGCCGTTACGCTATTCCTTTTTTTAAAAAAATAATTTTTATTAATTTTTAAACATATTAATTATCATACATACCACAAAACTTCACATCTTATATAATCTTTTTGGACTTCCATCAGCACCTCTGGTGACCCCCCCCCCCCATTTTTATCAATTCTTCTGCATTTCTTAAATTCATATTGCCTTTAATTTTCTTAACTAACAATCCTCCTCTTTATCCAGTTATGCAATAATTCAAATTATTCACCTCACAAAACTTCTTGCAAACCTACAAACGTAATATGATCATCACAATTACTTTTCAAATAGTCCGTAAATTTACACCAGTCTTCTGTGAATCTCTGGTCCTGCCGGTTTCGAATTCTTCCTGTTAGTTTGTCTAATTCTGCATAGTCCATCAATTTCATCCTCCAATCTTCTTTCGTCAGTAATTCTTCTTGCTTCCATTTTTGTGCCAATGATATTCTTGCTGCCGTCAGAGTTACACCTAGGGATGGGAGAAGGCATTGCTTTCCATCCCACCCTGGATTTGCAGCATGCACCACCGTTCCTGTTCCACTGCAGTTTGTCTTCCGCCAAAAGCTACTTGCTTTGTCTCAGGGTCCGCTGCGATTAAATTGTGCGGTTCACAGAATAAATGACTTAAGTTACGCTGCAGTTACGTTATTCCACCCCGTTTGTCTACGGATGCGCAGCTCCGGAGATAGGGCACAAGTTGTGGGTTCGAGCCCTACATTGCACAAAATGTTCCTGCAGTGCAGGGGGTTGGACTAGATGACCCTTGGGGTCCCTTACAACTCTACAATTCAGTGATTTGGCGAAATGCAATGCAAATGTGAGAATCATTTGTGGACTCAAAGAAACAGCAGCAGTGAATACTGATCAGATTTGCTGGACTGATCTCCATTTTGGACATGGGGTGAAAATGCAACCTGTGTGCGCGGAGGGAAGCTCATGACCTCGTCTGAAGGTTTTACCAGTTTCACACCATGTTTGTTCTGTCGCTTGCAACAAATCAATCAATTAGGGTGTCAGCACCTACTCTCTGAAACCACCTGCCGATTAATATTAAGAGGGCTATTTTATTGTACTGTTGTGTTTGGGGGTTTTTTGCATCAGCTAGAAAAAATATTTCTTTAGGCAAGACTCCCCAGACAAACCGACATTTGTTTACCTACATTTGTTTTTAAAATTCCTTGATTTTACGTAAAGTTGGATTATTTTATTATGTCTGTTGTTTTAAAGGCTGTTTTATGATTTTTTGATGACTATTTCACACCATTATAAAAAAGCAGTACATAAATCTTGCTAAATAGATAAATAAAATAAGTAAATACCCACCAGCTCCTGGAGGATCCATTAAAGGTCTGAAAAAAATATTGGGGCACCCCTCATTCCACTTCTCTGGGGCTGGGGGGAATAGGGGAGAAAATCTGTTTATAATGTGGTATAGTGGTTAGACTGGGACTTGAGAGGCTGGAGTTCAAATCCCCACTCAGCTATGCAGCTCACTGGATGAGTTTGGGCCAGTCATGACCTCCCAGCCTGGCCTACCTTGCAGGAGCGCAAATTATCCTGCCACAGAATATGTACAAGCATGCACATACTTTGTAGAGAAATTGGCAATTTTTATACCCTCTTGGAAAGAAAAGTTTGAGGGAGATGTAAGACCTTATTCATTATTTTCTTTGGTTTCAAACTACGGGTTTTCTTTTCGGCGAATGATTAATCACTTCCTTTTCCGTGTACCATTCTTCTCTGTGTATTTGTATTGTTCGTATTTTTTTTTTTTTGAATGACTCTATTAGGTATAGCCTGCATAACGATGCACCTGTTCACGAAAATGCATTATACTGGGGGAAATAGCTAGCGAAAACTTGCATAGAAGGCAAAACTACATATAAAAATATGTGTATAAGGATAAATTCATGCTCAAATGCTGACGAATTTTTAGGGAGGCTTTTTTATTATTATTTAATGCAAACCGATGTGGAAACATGGAGAACTGAGTTGAAGATGGGGAAAACGAGAAACAAAGAGAAATTGAAAATGACAGATTCACCCATACCTACCTGGGGCTACCCAAGACTTGCACACCCTGGGGGAAGGCAGGAGAGCAGAAGCCCAGGCCAGGGGGCGAGTGAAGAATATTTTGTACTGTTTGTTTGTATTAATATTTTAACATTGCAAACCGTGCCTCAGATACCTCGGCAGAAAGACAGTATTGTGATGCGTTTAGCTGAAAAGCTAGAGAGGCAGAGCAATGGGTTGATCTCCCTTTGAATCCGAGGCTGCGGCTATGGGAGAAACAAGACCCTCTTAGGGTGCTGACGCTCTGAACCCCTCCATCGTAGGCTCAGGTCGCCTATATGCGTAAATAAGCCGTATAGCGTAAAGACACCACAGTCTTCACTGCAAGTAGTATAAACGCAAGCAATAAGCAAGTAAGTAAACAAACTACCCATTTCACGAAAGAAACGGCAGCAATGCGACCCGCAACAGGCAAAACACTCCCTCTAAACAAAGAACACACAGGCGAAGAACAAGAATCGCCCCTCAAAGGGCAACCTGTATAAACAAGCCAAACAACTTGAAAAAATGTGAAGGGGTAGTGAGGCTTGGTGGGAGCCAAGGGGGTGACTTGAGGGCATTGTGGTGCCTTCAGGAACCATTTTGAAGACCTCAACTCTAGTGTCACACTTCGACTTTTGTGTCATTTTGTCAACCCTCTACCCTTCTTGGGGGAGACAGTACAGTGGTACCTCGGGTTAAGAACTTAATTCATTCTGGAGGTCCGTTCTTAACCTGAAACTGTTCTTAACCTGAAGCACCACTTTAGCTAATGGGGCCTCCCGCTGCTGCCGCGCTGCTGCTGCATGATTTCTGTTCTCATCCTGAAGCAAAGTTCTTAACATGAGGTACTATTTCTGGGTTAGCAGAGTCTGTAACCTGAAGCCACCCACATCGGCCATGTTAAGGCATTCATCCACAATTCCGTGACCACACACTCCTCCCTCATCCCCCCTCCGATCTCTCTCTGCATCGTGCACCAACTTCGATACTGATAATCCTGCTTTGCATTAAGCCAGATTTTCCTCCATGACACCTGTTCTAACTGGAGATGCCAGGTACTGGACTTGGGACCTTCTGAATGCAAAGCAGATGTCCTCCCCTGGTCCCCCTGCCTTCTGCCCTACTAGTCCCAATGGGCACCAGCTATCACTGGTGCCATGTCACATGACAGCGTTCTCTGAAGTCTAATGGGCACCAAGCGGGCACCAAGGCAGATCTCTTTGGGCGCACTGTACGCCATCCATACTGATGATCCCCGCACTAGAACCTTTGCCGTGGGCTCCATTTTTATCACCCTCTTGGTTTTCTTAGCCAATCTTCTAATTACTGCAAAAAAACTCTTTTCTGGTTACTCTTTTCAAAAATTTAAAAAATATAAAAATATTGCTTAAGGATGCTTCCAACAAATGGGTCACTGAGTTATTGCAAGCAGGTTGCTAGCAAGAGGGTGTGGTTCTTGTTTTCTACGGAGCTGGAATGCATGAGAAGGACTGGGCCCACAAGAAACACCAACCTGGAAGCATCCTAAAAGAATGTTATAGCACTATAACACTTTTTAAAAAAAATATGCTGGGAAGTGAGGACATAAGAAGAGTCTTGCTGGATCAGGCCAATGGTCCAGCTGGTCCAGCATCCTGTTCTCACACAGGCCAACCAGATGCCTATGCAAAACCTGCAAGCAGAACCTAAACTCAAGAGGACTCTCCGCTTCTGTGGCTTCCAGCAACTGGAATTCAGAAGCATTTCCTCCAACTGTGGAGGCAGAGCTTAGCTATCATTGGGCTAAGCCATGGATAGCCTTTACCTCCAAGAATTTGTCCAATCCTCTTTCAAAGCCATCGAAGTTGGTGGTGAAGGAGGGAGTTGCATTGTTTATCTACGTGTCACTTGAAGAAGCCCTTCTTTTCGCATGTCCACAAGTTCTAGTGTTACGAGAGAGGGAGAAAAAACCTTTCCTCTACGGTGAGAGAGCCAGCGTGGTGTAGTGGTTAAGAGTGGTAGTCTTGTAATCTGGTGAACCGGGTTCGTTCCCCGCTCCTCCACATGCAGCTGCTGGGTGACCTTGGGCTAGTCACACTTCTTTGAAGTCTCTCAGCCCCACTCACCTCACAGAGTGTTTGTTTTGGGGGAGGAAGGGAAAGGAGAATGTTAGCCGCTTTGAGACTCCTTCGGGTAGTGATAAAGCGGGATATCAAATCCAAACTTCTTCTTCTTCTTCTACAGTGGTACCTCTGGTTACGAACTGAATTCGTTCCGGAGGTCCGTTCTTAACCCAAAACTGTTCTTAACCTGAGGTGCGCTTTCGGTAATGGGGCCTCCCGCTGCTGCTGCAGCGCCGCCACTGTGCGACTTCCGCTCCCATCCCGGGGAAAAGTTCGCTACCAGGAGCACCTACTTCCAGGTTAGCAGAGCTCATTACCCAAAGTGTTCATAAAGAGGACGCTACGTAACCCAAGGTCCCACTGTATCCCCTATTTCCATGTCATGCATCGTTTTATAAACTTCTAGCCTGGCACCTCTGACTTGCCTTTTCTCTAAACTAAGGAGGTCCCAGATGCTGCAACCTTTCCTCATCTTTGCTCCATCCACTGGAAATCTTTTGCTGCCCCCGTCCTTGTAAGCAACTTTCCCCACCTCCCCTAACTAGACAATTCCAATCTATACTTGTGATCCAAAACAGAATAAGTGCTCAGATTGCCTGCATTTTGTGGCGAGGATTGTGTCACATCCTGGAAATCCAGTCTGGAGCAGTTCAAGTGGATTAAAATGCTCTGTTGCTATTTAACACAAGACTAACACAACAAATGCGCTTCAAATAAATCCCCACAGTGAGGTTTGTTGCTGGAAAATGATGGGGGGGAACAGTGTGGGATGAACGAACAATTAACAGGAAAACAGCTAACCACCACACAAGCAAATCTGGATGGCTGCAGGATGAATGCCCGTTGCCACATCCCCTCCCTGCAGGATGAAGAGCACACATAGTCAAATGAGGATGAATGCTCTACAAAACAGGTCATCTGGAGAAACCCAATACTTCTTCTCTTTTTGCTTTTCCTGGGGAGCAGCAAGAAATCGTGTTTCAAATGAATTAAGCACCCAGTGATAAATAAATAATTGGGGGTTTTTTAAATAAAAAAATATATTAAGGATCGCTCAGGTTTCTCTGCTCTCTCCAAATGGCCAGTTGGCTGAATTGGGCCTTCCCCTTCTGCACTCCCAGCAGCTGCACCATCACAGTCCACTGCTATGGATGTCGTGCCGCAAGGTGAATATGCCAAAAAGGGAGAGAAGGAGAAAGAACAGCACAATATCACCGGAATAGTGGAACGGCCATGGAAGTTCCACCTTAACAGCTCACAAGAAAGAGCAGCAATTCTTAGCGCTAGGATCAGCCCCTGTCGAAGTGATATGGGTCATAGCCAGGATTTTTCGCAGACAGGATTTCCTGCAGATTTGAACTATCTTACTGCTACTAGCAACCATGAAGGAGGGGTTGGGATTGGGAGAGGGGTGAAAATGGATCCCCTCTATGTTTTGCCCTGCAGAGAAGTTTGGGGCAGGAGGGGGCGGGTTTTCATCCGGGAAATGGTACGGCAGGGGGGAGGGTTAAGTACCGCGCTCTCTCAGCGCTGCAGTCCCAATCTGATGGCTGCACATTAGGAGCAGTGCTCTTAATCTGGATTCCAGCCAACTACGTGTTTCAGGATACTTATAAACAGTGCTTTTTTCCTGGGGGTACGCAGGGGTACACATACCCCTAAACATTTTGTGAATCTTTGTACTTTTGTCCATTTGCTGTACTTATTTTTCCCAATTTGAACTATAAAATGGTGATTTTCCTGAGTCAAAATGAGAGTACCCCTAAATATTTTTAAGAAAAAAAGCACTGCTTATAAGTTGTCATGGAAATACTTCTCCACCTGTCCTTAGGTTTTCTGTTTTTCTTTTCCAGCTGACATTCAACTTTCTGTGACTCCCTATATCCACAGAGCGTGCCCATATTTCACAGGGCTGCTGGGAGCAAGGACCTTAAGAGTCCCTGTTTTTCAGTTGTGCAAACCTCAGCCTACAATATTTTCCATGTTTCACAGCAGCCCCCTTTTAGCTCCGCTTTCACTAGGAAGGGGTCACCGGGTTTGCGGTTTGAAGGCGTGATACCAGTTGACGGTAATGGAGTCGGTAATCAACAGAACCAAATAAGCCTTTTATTTCAAATTAATTAGCTGCTCATTAGAAGGGCTAGATGTGCTTTTGTTTTGCTTTGTTAATAACACACTGGCTCTAAGTTTGCTTCTACACGTCCCATAAATTCAGCACCTCTCCCATTAAACAAAGGATGAGTAATTTTTACTGCAAGAGGCCACGAGAGGAAAATCTAAAATATGGAATACATATCTCATAGATACTGTATGCAAAGTACGAGGATTGTAGGGCAGTCTTTGCCAACAAGCTGCCCTCCAGATGTTTTGGACTACAATTCCTGTTATCCACACTTCTCTCTCTTGTTTTCCCCAAACCTCTCTGTGGAGGATATATATATATATAGTGTTTTGATTCTATCAATGTTTAATTGTTTACATGCTTAATTGTTTTTCAATAATAGATTTTTCTTTATTTTTTGCAGCTCTTATTTTTATCTGTAAACACGTTAAGTCTCATCAGGGGAAAAGGTGGGTTAGAAATTAATAATAATAATAATAATAATAATAATTTATGCATATACCTAGGTTATTTTCCACTAGCATATGCATTTTTATGCACACTTTACTTAGTATATGCATTTTTGAGCACAATACTAGGCTGAAGAACTGCATTGCAAAATTCTGAGAAGGGTGAATCTCGTTTCAGTTTGCATGTTGTTTTGGAAAATGCGAATTAGGTAGATTCACCTATAAATGTGAACTGAAACAAATTTCTCCCCCTTTCCCAACTGGAATCAAGTGTTGTGCGCATGAAACTGGCCTTGCCCACTCTCTCGCCTCCCTCCCTTTGTCTCTTTCTCCCTCCCTTGCATTCCCCACTGTTTTAGACTGCAAGCTCCTGGAGAGCAGAGACCTATTTTTTTTTTTAACCTGTGAAATTCCGTAAGGCTCTCTCTATCTACATGGATGCAGCAGTATTTAAATTATAATTATTAGCAACTTACCTGGATGCATCATCTCTGAACAGAGCAAAGGGTTTGCGGGTAAGAAACAGTGGTGTGTTCCTCTTACTTGCACCTCACCACAAATAAATAAGCAACAACAACCCGAACTCTGAGCTACTGGAAAGAACAAGCTACGCACAGACATATTCCTTTATGAAAATGCTAAGGGAGGTTTTGTTTAGGTTCATAAGATGGTAGATGCCCTTGTATTGTCCCATTTTGTTTTGTTTTAAGCTGCTTGATCGCTTGTGCCTGCATACGCCAAGTGTTTTCATCTCTCCACGCCCGGGTAGGTTCAAATGGTTTCGTAGAAAAGGTTACGCTGCTAAGAGCACTGATGTGATGTGTGATTATACATCGCCACTTGTCACCAGAACAGATCCAGATTCCCTGGGACCCAGATATTCCTAGAGCATTTAAGATTGCCATGGATTCAAAGCAGGACATGCTGCCATTGGAAATGGGAGACGTTCGTAGATCGTTTCGTGGAACTATGGATTATAAGCATCTAACACCGCAACTGGACTCTGGTGGTGATTAAAGCTTTAAAAAAAAACAAATAACAGCAGCAGACAATACCAGTCTCAACAAGTATCTTTGTGATATCTGGTGGGCAAACACAGCCCTAAACTAATGTTTCAAATGCTTCTGGTACACGGAATAGTATTCCACCTGCCATCCTAATAATGCCATTGCAACCCTCACCTGCCTTCCCACTAACCTAGCTGGGTCTTTGCAATCGCTTCGAGGTGAGGGCTGCAGCTCAGTGGTACAGCATCTCCTTTGCAAACTTGCCTGCCTAAACTGGACTTGGATATGACTTCTATTTGTACAGCAACTTGGGACACATTGCCAGCACTCTGAAACACTGAACAGCGGCAACCGAAACGGCAAAAGGCTGGTTTCGGCAAGCAGGAAGCAACCGCACACCAAGCAGATGGGAGAAGCGCCAAAAGAGGACATTGTCTCCCTGAAATCTGTCAAGAGTTCTTACTAGTGCTTCTTTCCTTTACCCCAAACAGGCTGCCTTTCCCCTGGGTCTAAAAACCAAGGTGCTTGCTTAATTAAATTCCTTAAATGACATTCCTCAAATAACCAAAACCAAAGGTGGCACCACGGCAGGTTCATTGATGGGCTATCGTGCCGACGCTTCGTTTTCCTGTAAAATCAGGGATTCCCAGAGATTTTGCCATACCTATCACACGGTCCATCGCCGTGAGAGAACTGTTTACGGTGTGATTCCCTCCTGTGCTTATAGACAAAAATCGAACCAGGGGTTTGTGTGGGTGTAAAACAGCAGCGAAAAAGTGACAGGTTGCAGGGAAATGCTGCAAAAGGAGGAAGGTTAAGTGGCCTTTGTGTGGCAGGGCTCCAGAATTCAGGATGCGTCTCCCAGGCTGAAGAAGCAGAGAAAGGGGGAGCAGAATTGCTTCACTAGAGCTTTGCTGGATTCATGATGTTTCTCCTGACAAAAGGACGGGAGCAAGGTGAACACCTGCTGGGTTGGAGCAAAGGCCCGTTCAGCATCCTACTCCCACAGTAGCCAATCAGAAGTCTCTCTGAGAAGCCCACAAGCAGGGCATGGTGGCAACATCAACAGTCCTCCCTAGCTGTTGTCCTCAAGAAACTGGCATTCCGTGGTAGACTTCATTTGCACATGGAGGTTCCATTCAGTGACAGAGGCTAGTAGGTTGTATCATGGGCTAACAGTGATCCTCGTCCGGCTCTATGTCTTCCCAACCCACTATTAGTAAACAGGCCCTGTTTCTGCTCATATTCACACCATTTGGCAGCTTATTTGACTGAGCTGAAATTCCTCAGGGGGTGCAGCAGTGATGTCCCTGCACAAACTGAAAAGCTTCTATCTCCCTGTCGGGGGCTACACAATCCCCACTGAGCCATGGGAGAAAGCAAACACACTTTAGACATCCTGGGTACACCTAAATGATATATAAAGGCAATCTCTAGAACTTGTACATTGGCCACTAGCAACAAAGCGTATGTCTAAGATATTACTGCAGATTTAGCATGCATTTTTTGTTATATACAAATGATAGGAGAAGACTCGGTCTATTTATTTGAATAGTTTATTTTATTTATCTTCCTTTTAAAAAATAAATATAAAATCCAATAAAAAATCGTCCCTGAGCCAAAACTGACATCTCAAAATCTTTATCTGAAATCAGAGTCAAACAGCCAGCCCTGCACATTGCTTGCAATCCCTTTGTAAAGGTCACCTCGTAGTCATCCCTGGACTTCTCCCTTTCTGCAAAACCTATACCCACAAGCACAAAGAAAGCTGCCTTGCGCCGTGTCAGACCACTGGGTTCATCTGCATCAGTATTGTCCACACTGCCTGGCAGCAGCTCTTTGGGGTTTCATGTAAGGCACATCATTCCGTGTCTCACCTGGAGATGCAGGGGAATTGAACCGGGCACCTTCCCCATGCAAGGCAGAAGCTCTGCCACTGAGCTGTGGTCCTTTGCTAACAAAGGAAGCTGCTGTTAACCAAAGTCAGACAGCTGCTCCATCTAGCTCAGTGTTGTTGGCACAGACAGGCAGCAGCTCTACAGGGTTTCGTGGAAGTCGCATTCCCATCCCTAACTGATGCCAGAGATTAAACTTTCTGCATGCAAAGAAGGTGCTATACAGTGTTTTCTTTCTGGGGGGCACCCAAGGGTACACAGTACCAGCACATTTTGTTCTTCTAGAAGAAAAGCACTGGCGCTGCGACCCCTCCTGATCAAAACCCAACAGTTTCTGCCTCTTTCTCCCTCAGTTCCCACCAAAACACAGGGGTCCCCCAGCTGCCATAAAAGGTGTTGCAAAAGTCATCCATCAACATGCTGAAACTGCGAGTGGGGCTCACCAACTCCAGGGACCTTCCAAACACAGCCCCCTTCCAATTCCGTAACAGCCACTGCCTCCCTTTACCTTCGAAGTCCCCTTGGTTCCAGCATGGGGAGCATCCATGGAGGATGAAGTTCAGTCCAGACAAACCAAAAGCCCAGGCTGGGATGCAACACTAAGTCAAACCATGGCTTAGCTCTGAGTAGTGCAGAAACAACCGGGGTGAAGGGAAAGCACGGCAGCTGTGATATTTGGTCCGGGAATGCGCGTGTTTTCCCTTTTCACACTGACTTGGTTTGGTTTAGCATTAAGTGGGCCAGCAATTCCAGGAAGGGTGTTCTCTGTAGCAGCTGCTGCAGAGGTTGACTAAGCTGCCCAAACTGCCTTGGAATCACCTGTGGCTTACTAGGCAGAATTTGGCCTCTGAAGGACTATATGTGTGTGTTGTATGCAAATAAGGAAGCCTATTCCGGTTAAATGTTAGGAGAAACCTCCCGAGAGGGGTTGCTTTGCCTTAGAGAGGCGGCAGATTCTCCATCACTGGAGGGATTTAAGCTGGAGGGATTTAGGGATGGGCTGCAGTTTCGTGCCGGAGCATCTGCTTTGAAGGTCCCGGGTTCAATCCCTGGCATCATCTCCAGGTAAGGCTGGCTGACACCCCTGTTTGAAACCCTGGAGAGCCACTGCCAGTCAGTACAGACAACACTGAACCAGCTGGACCGATAGTTTGACTCAGTTTAAAGTAGCTTTCCACTCCCATATTCCTAAGAAGATGGATGAGATGCCATATTTCCAAGGTCCAATACTGAGCAGTTAGTTGGCTGCGTTAGATGACCTCCAAGTTCCATTCCAACTCTAAAATTCTATAATTCTAATTGCATGTAGATTTTTAGCCTATACACACAGCAGACTAGGAAAGCATCCTCTTTGGAATAACTGCAGTTAAAGACCAAAGTTGCAATCCTGTGCATAGCGGAATCCTGCTGACTTTTCAGTAGGATTTAAGCCGTGTAACTCCATGCAGAACCGCAAGCCAGGAACCTAACACGATCCGTATTCTAAATAAGTCTTTCAATTCTGGATCTGTGAGAATACTGTTTTTAAAGGGGGGGGGAGTGGGGGAGTGAAGAAGCCATGTTTAAGCTAAGTTTGCAGTCTAACCAAAGTCAGAAACTCAAAGCAGCAGATGCCAAGGCAAACCACCCAACAACTTGGGCATCAAGTATGGCAATAAGCAGAATGCTCTCAGAATGACTCAACCAGGCAAATTCAGTAGTTTTAGTTTCACCCAAACAAATACCTCTAATAATAAGCTTTTAAAGAGAAAAAGGTGCTCGAATCAGAAAATTCCATACTTAGGCAAAAGTAATTTTTTTTACATAAAAAGAGTATTTTGATGTGATCAATAGCCCCGACAATGAGGTTGCCTGGAAAGGTAGGAATCTCATGAGGGATTGACAATCAGGTTTCTTAAGCAGGCTACTTAATGCACAAGAAGAGGAATCACATTTTGCACATTCGGGAAAAGCTCTGCCCAGAGGATGTGCCAGGAAGGAGCCCAAAGTTCGATCTGTTTGTTTGCATTTCCCACGTTTTTCTGTAATGCCACAAGAACTTAAGAAACTACATAAAAGGTAGGGGAGGTGGAGGGAAGTTTTTGAATTTATGCTTTCTGCGAAGTCCATTCATCTCACTTCTGCAGAGGGCCAGTATTGTTCCAAAATCTGTTTCACACACACTTTTCCAGAAGAGAGATTTCCCCCAGAAAACCCACCCAGGTAGAATTTGGAACTTAAAATACTGTACACTTGCTGCCTCACTTGCTCCTAAAAGTTGCCTTCCATTCCAGCCCTCCTGGAACCTCCTTCTTAAGGGGTAAAAACCAGCACAAAGTGTCTTACCTTGAAGCAGGACCTTCTGTCTCTGCTGCCTCTCTCCCCCTCTCCCTCTGTGCTCTGCCTGATGTTCTCTCTGTGAAAATGAGAAGCGTTTGAGATTGTGCGGTAGGTATATATTGTCTGCAAGTCTGGCCTTAGGGCGTCCATCACACGGCCTTAGTTTACTTCTGCCCCTATAAGGAAGATTTTGTCACATGCCTGGCAGCTCCCAGCTATTCGTATGGCAAAAATGGGAAAGGGGAGGGAGGGAGGGAGAAAGAAAGAAAGAAGGAAGAAAAAGGGGGGGGGGAGAGAAAAGACGTGGGGGGAGGAAGGAGAGGAGGGAATCTTTAATCATGGGAGTGGTGGAGAAAATTTCCCAGCACAAACCCCACAAGAGAAAAATCCCCGCCTGACCCAAAGTTTTTGGATTCGCTTCTTTTTGTATCTGTGGCTCCTGGCAGAGTCTTTCAAGTCGCACTGGAGGCCTGGAGGATGTGGAGGGAAGTCTGCCTTGATCCACCTTCACTGGGCTCTCTGCCTCCGTGGGATTTGAGGGTCGGTTTGGCGTGTGGATGGTAGACGCAAACACACACGCACTTTGCAAACACAAACCTCCTCCCTTGGAAAGCAGAAGGAATCAGATCTAGATTCCATTCATCCCATTATTATTCATGCACACTTTTCAAAGAAAACAAACCGGTCCACACTCTCTGCTCCCTCGTAAAGTGAAAGAAATAATATCTCGATTCCTTCAGATATATTCTCACACGTGTATTCTGCATGCTGAATCTTCAACTCTTGCTCCTCTTGCCTGCAAGCCTGCCTATGTATTTACGCACGCACACACCCCAGCGGAATAAGCAAGTTAGTATATGGGCGCTTACAGACTGCCACAATTTTAGGGTGGTATTCAGTCACATCCTGGTCATCCAAGATGCAACACTGAAGTTTATCTGGTGCTCTTTGCAACAACACTGCTTCTCCAACCCTCCCCCTCCTGCCCCCCCGCACTTTTTTGATAAGAAAAATGAGAGGGCAATCCACCGGAGAACAAATGCTGTCGATGCAACTCATCTCACCTCCTTGAAAACAGATCAGGATGCCCACTCAATAAACGCGTGGCCTGGAAGCAGCCTCTGTGTAAGTGATCACTACACATTCCTTAACATATAAGAGACACAGAATTTCAACGTGTGTCAGTGACCTGTAGGGAGGGGTGTTAGAGAGATCAATGGGAAGTTATTGTTAAATGCACTGGGTTCCCAACTTTAGAATTGGGAAAGTGGACTCTTTTCTTGAAATAAAATAAAATCCCAAAAAGTTTTCAACAAACAATGAAATCACCCCCCCCCGTAAATAATAATAATAATAATAATAATAATAATAATAATAATAATAATATTTATGTCCCAACTTTCCTCCAAGGAGCTTATGGTGATGTACATAATTCCCTCTCTCCATTTTACCTTCACAATAACCCTGTGAAGTAGGTTAGGCTGAACGCCTGTGGCTGTTCCAAGGTCACCTAGATTCAAAGTGCTGGGGGAAAGAGGTAGAATGTTGTATATGTAAAGGTAAGGGTAAAGGTAAAGGGACCCCTGACCATTAGGGCCAGTCGTCTCCAATTCTGGGGTTGCGGCACTCATCTCGCTTTATTGGCTGAGGGAGCCGGTGTACAGCTTCCAGGTCATGTGGCCAGCATGACTAAGCCGCTTCTGGCGAACCAGAGCAGTGCACGGAAACGCCGTTGACCTTCCCGCCGGAGTGGTACCTATTTATCTACGTACGTTGACGTGCTTTCGAACTGGTAGGTTGGCAGGAGCAGGGACCGAGCACTGGGAGCTCACCCCGTCGCGGGGATTCGAACCGCTGACCTTCTGATCGGCAAGTCCTAGGCTCTGAGGTTTAACCCACAGCGCCACCCGCAATTTATAAGCACAGCTTATCTCACCACATTGCATTCATGGTTTCCTTGGTTAAATATGGAGTTGGGAAACAGGTCACTAGTTGCTAATGGTCTGCCAGTCCCTTCTCCAGCAGGGCCATCGATAGACAGCACTTCATAAACAAAAAGACGGGGCCTCTGCCCTCAAGCTGATTACACTTTAAAAATTGAGGAAGGCAAAAAAGTGGAGGGGGCTGATGTCACATAAGACTATAAGAAGATACCTGCTGCAATAGGCCAATGGTCCATCTCCTCCAGCATCCTGGTCTCAGATTGGCCACCCAGATACCTCAAAAGGAAGACTGCAAGCTGGACCCAACCCCTCCTGGAGGGTGAGCCAGTAGCCATTGACAGGCTTACGCTCCATGAATTTGTTTCATCCTCTTTTAAAGCCATGAAACTTGGTGGCCATCACTGCCCCCTGTGGGAGTGAGTACCATAGATTAACCATGTGCCATGTGCAGAAGGGCTTCCTTACATTTGTCCTGAATCTCCCAACTTATAACCTCGTTGGCTGTCCATGAGTTCTAGTGTTATGAGGAAACAGCGAGCAAAACATGGTCCACTTTCTCCATGCCAGTCCCAGCTAGTGTCCCGCCTGCCTGCCTTCTTGCTTCCATGCTTCCAGTGCCAGGGGGTGGCACTGCCTGTCCATTTCCTGCCCCTGCTCCTTAGTCTCACCACTGTTCTTGTAGAACTCAGCAAGGAAGAGGAGCTGGACAGGGACAAGACTAGCTTTAGTTGGCTCTACCTGTCATTGGTCTGGCTCCACTTGCTGGTGGAGTCTTTGCTTTCTGCCCCACCTGCCCCCATGGGCAAAGCAGCATAAAGTAACACAAAAATGGTTGTTGTTGTTTAGTCATTTAGTCGTGTCCTATGCTTTGTGACCCCATGGACCAGAGCACGCCAGACATTCCTGTCTTCCATTGCCTCCTGCAGTTTGGTCAAACTCATGGTAGTAGCTTTGAGAACACTGTCCAACCATCTCGTCCTCTGTCGTCCCCTTCTCCTTGTGCCCTCCATCTTTCCCAACATCAGGGTCTTTTCCAGGGAGTCTTCTCTTCTCATTAGGTGGCCAAAGTACTGGAACCTCAGCTTCATGATCTGTCCTTCTAGTGAGCACTCAGGTCTGATTTCCTTAAGAATGGAGAGGTTTGATCTTCTTGCAGTGCGTGGGACTCTCAAGAGTCTCCTCCAGCACCACAATTCAAAAGCATTGATTCTTTGGCAATCAGCCTTCTTTATGGTCCAGCTCTCACTTCCATACATCACTACTGGGAAAACCATGGCTTTAACTATACACGGACCTTTGTTAGCAAGGTGATGTCTCTGCTTTTTAAGATGCTGTCTAGGTTTTAATTTCGTGACTGCTCTCTCCATCTGCAGTGATCATTGAGCCCAAGAAAGTAAAACCCCTCACTGCCTCCATTTCTTCACCTTCTATTTGCCAGGAGGTGATGGGACCAGTGGCCACGATCTTAGTTTTTTTGATGTTGAACTTCAGACCATATTTTGTGCTCTCCTCTTTCACCCTCATTAAGAGGTTCTTTAATTCCTCCTCACTTTCTGCCATCAATGTTGTGTCATCTGCATATCTGAGGTTGTTGATATTTCTTCCGGCAATCTTAATTCCGGCTTTGGATTCATCCAGACAAAAACAGCAAACCCATCAATATCCCTGCACTTTAGAGAAAAAGAGAAAAAGGAGAATGAACAAGAATCGAAGACTCCACTTAATCCAAAGGAAGAGACAAGATATAGTTTGGTGGCTCAGTCCATATCTGCCTGTCCCTGGGGAGGGGTATTCCACAGTGTCGCCACCACAACCAAGAAGACCCTGCTCCTAGATCAGTGAAGGCACTTTGAGCAAGAACTCAGATGTGGAGTGGAGATTTCTCTTTCAGGTACCCGGGTTCCACAGGTTGTTTTGTACATGCATGAAATTTCTTTAATGTTAGCCCCTTGCTCTCTGTGCTTCTCCAGTTCACAGAACCATAGGGAGCTTGGGGTGCATTAAAATGTAGGGGAAATTGTTAATTTTCCTGATAATGCTCCTGTCCTATTTTCTAATGTTCTTTTCACCTTGTGATATCTGATGTGTTATGGAACTGTGGCTTTTTGAATGATCTCTTGGTATGTCATGCTAAATGTCATGCATACCAGTGGGTGTGGCACAAGAAATCCGCTCCACTTCCCAGTGGGGAGGAGTTGCAGTGGACCGTGTGGCCACCCACTCCCCACCGGGGGCGGGGGACTTTGTCCCCCATTGCCTGGGGGATCCCGGCCATGTCAGAGCCCGGCCAGCCAATCCGCTAGCCGGGGGGGCGTGGCCGGGGCCATTTAAATGGAGGAGCGAGCCAGAGGACTTCCTTTTGAATGTCTTCTTTTGTCCCCTTGGAAGTGGCAGGAAAGAACTGTAAGCAGATCTACTGCCTGAGATTTTGGCACTTTACTCCCACAAGTTTTTTGGTTAATGGGTTTCCAAACAGATTTTTTTTCTGGAATCAAAGAACACAGAAAAGAGCATTAAACATGTGTTAAATTCCATTAGTTTTTTGGAAGTAGCTTTTATATCACATGAAAGCTCACATATAATGCAAAATTTAGGCATACAAATTTCATACATTAGGGGAAATTTGTAGTTAAAAGCCGACAAATTTTTATGGGGACTTTTTTTTTTTGCAGACTGGTGTGGAAATATGGAGCACTGAACTTGAGAATGAAAAATGAGACATTGAGAGAAAGATTTCCCCATCTCTACTTATAGCAGCTCCTGCCAACCTAGCAGTTCGAAAGCATGTCAAAGTGCAAGTAGATAAATAGGTACTGCTCCAGCAGGAAGGTAAACGGCGTTTCAGTGCGCTGCTCTGGTTCACCAAAAGCGTCTTAGTCATGCTGGCCGCATGACCCGGAAACTGTACGCCGGCTCCCTCGGCCAATAAAGCGAGATGAGCACCACAACCCCAGAGTCGGCCACAACTGGACCTAATGGTCAGGGGTCCCTTTACCTTTACTTTACTTATAACAGACTTACAGCAGGCATTACCAGTGCTCCCCCCCCAAAATATATATATATATAGGGGTACTCTCATTTTCCTACTCTTGAAATGCTGCCCCTCAATGAGGTCAAACTTAGATTCACAAAATGTTTAGGAGTATGCGTACCCCTGCATCCCCCCCAGAAAAGCACTGGGCATTACCCAGGCAACAGTGTAGAGCACTAAACTAGGACCTGGGAGACCAGGGTTCAAATCCCTACTCAGCCATGAAACTCACTGTGTAAGCTTGGGCAACTTAATATTTTTCAGCCTAGCCTACCACGCAGGGTTTTTGTGAGGAGAAAAAATTGAGAGGAGAACCATATATACCAGCTTGGAGTAAAGGTGGGGTATAAAAGTAATAATAAATAAAAAGAAGGACATGGCAGGGTGTGGCCAAGAAGAGCAATTCCACTCTCCCCTCACACAACCGTAATCATACAAGGGGTAAAATCAGAATACAGTGGTGCCTCAGGTTACAGACGCTTCAGGTTACAGACTCCGCTAACCCAGAAATAGTACCTCGGGTTAAGAACTTTGCTTCAGGATAAGAACAGAAATTGTGTACTGGCAGTGCGGCGGCAGCAGGGGGCCCCATTAGCTAAAGTGGTACCTCAGGTTAAGAACAGTTTCAGGTTAAGAACAGACCTTCAGAACGAATTAAGTTCTTAACCCGAGGTACCACTGTAGAACTCATGTCTCAAATACTTTCTGGAATCTTGTGAGCCTTGTTCTTTAAAACACAGGAAGGGCAAACCCATGGCCCTTAAGATATCATTGGACTCCAGATCCCATCAACCCCATCCAGAATGGTCAAGGACGATGGGTGTTGTAGTTCAAGAACATCTGGAAGGACACAGGTTCCTGCCCTCACCCCCAGTTTTAACATTTATAAGCAAGACCGGTCACTGCAGCATAAAGTGCCCCAACTTAGTCTTGCTTACCCTTTCCACAAGCCTCACATACAAAAAGTTACACAAACTAACTGACTTGGAAAGAATAAATAGAAACAATCAAATTTTTAAAACTTGAAAAATTAGAAGAAAATACAAACTGAGTGAGTTTGCGAGGAGGGGGCTTAAGGAAGGAAACTGATTTCAGCTAGAAAGAAAATAAAAGGTATTAATATTCTACTTTGGCCACACCTACTTCCCCGACTTGGTGATGCCCACTTTCCCATGAAGCCCCTGGAGAGTTGACGGTGGGTCAGTGTTGTAGCCCTTGGCCCAATAAAGATAAGCCACCACTAGCACACTTTCCCCATCTTCATATCAGTTCTTCAACATTTACACTGGGAGGCTTTTTCCAAAGAGAAAATGAAAACTCTTCAGCATTTTGCTGCTAATTTCTCTTAATATGCACCTTCCGTATGCAATTTCCCCTAATGTACATTTTTGCAAAGCACATTTCCCCCTAATATAGTGCATTTCTGCACACTCTTATCACTCATGTGTACATTTTTATCCACCTCCAGTTTTGCAGAAGTTGAAATAAAGAAATAGGGGGAACCCACTTGGGAGGGAGAACCTCCTGAAACAAGGCGACAACGACCAAGGGCACACCAAATGCTGTCTCCTTTCACCAGGAGTGAGTTGAGGTGGAACTGGAGCTTCCTGGAGGAGGAACTGGTTGATTCACTGGAGCACTAAATAGGAACAGTCTATACCTCAACGTTTTGTTACAGTTGGCTTTTTATGTTGTCATGCATTCTATTTCCAAACCAACTGGCCATGTGCCGCTTTGAAGGCAGAGCACAAAGACAATGCTCAGAGATGCTCGATAATAGATGGCAGGTTTTTAGTTGCTGTTTTTAACTGGAGAGGGTCCACGCATTTCCCTCAGTTGTGGATGGTTTTCATGTAAAACGACAAGGATTTGTGGAGGTTTTTAAAAGGCTTGGGCATTCTCTAGACCTTCAAGAAACCAAGTCATTTGACTTGAGCTTCATTTTGGACAAATGGACCATTTGGGTTTCCCCCACCAAGCCAGCATAGACTTCTTTCAGGGGCATGGAGGGGAACTCTTTCAGTCCCTTGAAGCACTGGGGATGGGGGCTTCTGTATGTCATTGGAAGCTGCTATATACTGAACCAGACCATCGGTCTATATAGCTCAGGACTGTTGACAGTGACTGGCAGTGGCTGTCCAGAGTTTTAGGCAGAGGACATTCTTCCCAGCCCTACTTGGAGATGCTGAGGACTGAACTAGGGGACATCAGGTGCTCTGCCACTGTGCTTCGACCCTTCTCCAAGGAGTGCATGGCCTACAGAAGCTCCTCAGGTGTAATAACAATGGAAATGAAGAGCTAGAACTATCAGCTCCTCCGTTGTGTTGCAGGGGGGCTTGTATTAAAAGTTACACACAAGCATACAGAGAGGGAGACAGAAAGACCTGTACAATGTGTGTCTATAGAGCTCTGAAGGATGAGTGCTTCTGTACGACACAATCATCCTGTACAGAGAGAAACACTCTATTTACAATGAGGGTATGAAGGACATTGCATGGCTGTCGAACGTGGTCTCCTGAGAACTGGGTGTGCTTCATTTTCAAGGACAAATGACCAGCTCTACCTCAATCACTGTCGGAAACGCCACCATCTCTGACCACAATCCCGGCACCTGCCATACCGAGCCAGTGGTGGCATGGAGGGCCTGGCTTGTATCTGACTTGTGCATGTATGTGTGCAAGCAGCACACACCGCCGCGCTCATGCTTTCAACAAGCCTGGAGGCTGCTTCGGGGAGGGGGTGGGTGGGAGGGAGGTGGAACGGCAAAACGGTGAGCATGCCAGTTTCTCCCCAGGTCCACCGAGAGGTGTCTGTAGGGCTCATCTCAGAGAATGTCATAGTGCATGTGCTCCGCGAGAAGGCCTTTCAGGACTCATCAGCCCCGCTGTCACGCAGGCCGCTGCAAATCGGGAGTGACAGCTGTCTCTGCACGCACCATCCATCTGTGGCAAATGTGTCAGCTAGCTGAGCACTCCCGAGGAAACTGTTACACAGCCCGGGAATGAGAGAACGAGATAGAGGCAGACAAAAACAGGAAGCATTGGGGAAGGATGGGGCAGAAGGTGAGGGCTGATGAATGGACCATGGTAGTTAGCAAGCTGGACTTGGAGGACAAGGTACCCCAAAATTGATTCCTACCATAGGAGCAGATGGGCGGATGATGACCTATGTCCAACCAAAGTCCATCCAGTAGACACAACTCAGTTAATGAATTGAGGTTGATCTACCAGGCTTTTGAGACTCAGGTGAGGGAAAGGACCTTCTGAAGACTGGAAGGAAGGCTACAGGACTGGACTGCGAGGGAAAGTGGGCCAATAGAGATAGTTTGAATGGTTTCCATCGATTTCTTCCCCATAAAATAAAAGGGCATGGGTAAGGAATATTGGTCCTTTCTTAGCACTGCTGTCTACTCCACTCTTGATTTCTTCCCCTGGTATGGTTTTTCCTCCCATATATCATTCTCTTTTTGGATATAAGGTCAACTTGGACACACTGAAGGCTGAAGCCATGTGCTCCCTGTCCATTAGAGAGTCCATCTTTGGACGTAAACAGCTTCAGTTTTGAAGGAAGATGCCCTAGAGTAGATACCCAACTTGAAGTCTGCCTTCTGACAGGCATAGAACCCTTGGAAGACAAGGCAACAGGGCCCCAGCTGCCTTCTGGGCTCAATTCAAAGTGCTGATCATAGCCTACAAAGTCCTAAATAGCTTGAGTCCACCATAACTAAGAGATTACCTCTGCCCCTATATCCCACCATGATCCTTAAACTCTTAAGCCTCCCATGTGTGCCATGAGCACTGTGTGGAAACTATGGGCTACTGCCCCACTGTTCTGGAATGACTTTCCTCAGAAATAGGAATGGGGAGCCTGTGGCCCTCCAGATGTTGCTGGACCACAAGACCCATAATTCTCTGGCCATTGGCCATGCTGGCTGAGGGTTGATGGGAGTTGGAGTCCAACAACATCTGGAGGCCTGGAGGTTCCCCAGCTCTGCCCTGGAAATTCTAGGTACCTTCCAGAAGAAGCAAAAGACCAGTTTATTCAAATCAGCTTTCACGGTCCAGGGGTAAAGGTGGGGACACAGGAACCTGCCTTCTACCAAGTCAGATCTTTAGTCCATCTAGCTTAGTATTGTCTGCTCTAGGAGTTCTGTGATCTGCAGACCACCAGTGGTCCTTGAGCTTCATTCGGGTGGTCTGTGGCCTCTCTGTGGATTTGTGGTTCAAGATGGGAGACGGCCCATCCATCACATTAAATATGCATATTGATTTTAAATGGGGTTTGTTTGCTTTTGCTTATTTTATTTGTTATATGGTATCTTATTGTATTACTGTTCTAATTCCATGGAATTCAAATTGTAGTACAATAAAATACAATTAGGAGGGAAACAAAGTTTGGGAACTGCTACCCTGCAGCTGCCCGAGGTTTCAGGCAGGGAATCTCCTCCAGCCATACCTGGAGATGCTGGGGATTGAGCCTGGGACCTTCTGCATGCAAAGCAGGTGTGCTACCCCTAAACTAAGGTGCTTTGAGTTTTGAGATTGATGCTTGCTCCAAGCCCTTGGGACTGGGCAGACTACACACTGAATAAAATAAGAACAGCCAAAGAACTTTGTTGGATCAGACCATCCTTTTCCATATACTGGCCAACCAGATGCCTTCAAAAAACAGGACATGAAGGCAAGAGAACTCTTTTACTTTTGCCCCCCAGTGTCAGGCCTTTAGCTAGCTGAAAGACGGGCTGGAGCTGGGTCCCAGTTCAAGTGCAGGCAAAAGAAAAGCAGATCGACAATAGACGATGGCCTGGGAGGTCAAGCACCAGATCAGGCAAATGAGGATCAAAGCGCCAGAGGGAGAGGTGGAGTCAGAGTAATTACCAAGTTTCAAGGCAGCAACAGAGGGTTGAAGACCCCAGGAGTAGATATAAGTTCAGAGGCTGCAGGTGGGCGTCACAACATAAGGCAGCGATCAAGACCAGGAGGAGACTCAAGGCAGACTGCTCAGAGGGATGTGTTGGTTTTTCTGCAAGGGCATTAGAGGGCTGGGTGTGCCAGAATGTGGAAAGCTCAGGAAATTGTGGGGACCATTGGGTATAGTAACTCTGAAGTGCAGTGATGACATTTGCAAAAGTATTTGAGAGCTGGAAGTTGCATATTATAGTATTACAAATTTTAAGGAAGATAATTTAGATTATGAATATACGTCTTTCTTACAGTAGTCAACTGAGGTACATTAAGTAAGGCCTATTTTATTCTTAACCTTTTAATTTTTATTTATGTGTTAGATAGTTATATATAATAGTTTTGTAATAACATATATAACTAATTTATTATGATGGGTGATATATCTTAAAAAGTTGTATATGTGTATTACTAGCAATGGTTGTTAATGGATGCTCTGTTACATGTTATTTCCAAATAAAATTTATTCTTAAAAATACTGATGTAGCCAGACAAATGGTCTGACTTTGCAGAAGGCAGCTTCCTATGTTGAACACTCATTTTTTTATTTTTTTACTCCAATGGGGCTATTTTAGCCCTTTTTTAAAAACATGCTTGCATTTCCTTGCATCTTTTACCATATTTGGTATTTTATTATTATTTGATTTGCTGTTTCGTTTGTATTGACAAAATTGCACGGCACCTAGAAGTCAAGGTCAGATGGGCAACCAAATGTGTGAGAACAAGGTATAAATGAAAGCCATTAGAAGGAGAGAGATTGACACACAAACGGTTCCCATCACCTCTCTTAAAAGAAGGCTCTACCAGCACAAGGCATATGGAAAGGAAAAAGGAAGAGAGAACCAGGGCAGTTATTTAACTGGATCACGGACCTGAAAATTCATAGCGACTGTCCCTAGTGGAGAAAGGATAGTTGAAGTCCACATGTCTCCATCCATCCTCAACTTAGTTCTGGGCCAGTTGGAATGGCCTTAATTCACAGGTAAGGGCATCATCGAGGAATGGAAATTTCCCAGATCCAACATTAATGAAAACAAACAAATCAGAAGGAGTCGAGGTTTTCTTCCTTTACATTTGTCGATAATGATTCCTGAAGGCAGCCTGGCTCTATAAAGGAGAATGGAGGGGGGGGCTCTTGCACTGAACAGACAAGCGAGCCCTCAGGTGGGTGCACTGGAGTAAGGAGGACAGAGTAGGGGGGACAGGCCAGGACACTGGAAGGTGTTCTCCCTCCCTCCTGCCTTTCCTTCATTTAACTGCTTGTTTGCTGAACAAAACTAGATGCCCAGCATCTAGAGCCTGGAAAGTAGAGCCTGGAAAGTTAATTTTAAAAATGGAATTAGTTTCAGTTCAAGATGTTGGGAAAGGAACTAATTTTAGTTCATGTTGTCCTTTCCAGTGCCTTTTTTCTTTAAAAAAAATATGTTTAGGGGTACTCTCATTTTGACTCAAGAAAACCACCACTTTATTGTTCAAATCAGGGGAAATAAATACAGTAAATGGACAAAAGTACAAAGATTCACAAAATGTTTAGGGGTATGTGTACCCCTGTGTACCCCCAGAAAAAAGCACTGGTCCTTTCCCCAGACAAGCTAGATCTTTTCACGTTCAGTTCAGTTTTGTTCAAGTTCACCGTCTGCGATATTTTCCTTGCAGCATTCAGAATGCTACAAGCTGCTGTGCTGAAGTTTAAAATCTATTATGAAAACTCAGAAAACATAAATGCAGACGCAATGCAATGTAAGTTGTTTGATTTATTCCTTCTGAACAACTATAATCTTTGAATTTAAAGACCCAAGGAGTCTAGCAAGTAAAAAACACATGGAATAGAATGAATCTGAAGATGAAGTCACACGAAGCTCCCTTGCACTGAGTCAGGCCACTGGTCCATCTAGCTCAGTGTTGTCTACACTGACTGGCAGCAGCTCTCCAGGGTCTCTGGGTGGGTTCTCTCCCAGTCCTACATGTAGGTGCCAGGGATTGAAGCTTGAGACCTTCTGCATGCAGGGCAGATGCTCTTGCCATTGTATTATATGGCCATTCCACCAAAAAGTTCAGTTCTACCCGAAACTTAATTCATGTGGAGTTCACTTTACAGCTAAGGGAGCTGCTGTCAGATGTAGTTCAGGGATTTTTGAACTATTGTAATTCAGCGAGGTTTGCTAAACCCAAGTAGTTCGTTCGAAGCACTGGGCTGGCTAAATGAAAAGAGGCACAACCGGAGGTGCAATGATCCTCAGGTGGCTCAAGGGGTCAGTGAGTTTGGCTGCAGGTTGGTAGTTCAAGCCCACCCAGGGATAGATGTGGGCAAGATTCCTGCATTGCAGGGGGTGGATTAGATAACCCTCTGGGTCCCTTCAAGCTTGTGATTCTATGATCTTTTTAATGCATGTGTAGTAAATGATAGTACTTGCCTTTATACTGCTTTAATGTGAAAAGGACCTTGCAATATTTATGGCATTTGCTTTCCCAGCAAGGTGGGCTATCAATGTTATCTTTTGAACTGAACCGAAGAAAGAGAGCGGGTTGCTCAGCAAGTCATTGATAATAATAATGGTACCCAGCATTTATATTGGTGATGGGGAACCTTTGGCCAAGAAATATTGCTGGACTCCAGCTCTCATCAGCCCTAGCTAGTGTGGTTAGCAATGATGGGAGCTGGAGTCCAACAACATCTGGAAGGTCAAAGGTTAGGCACCCCTGATTTATATAGAATGTACTACAAGTAAAGGTAAAGGGACCATTAGGTCCAGTCGTGACTGACTCTGGGGTTGCGGCGCTCATCTCGCTTTATTGGCCGAGGGAGCCGGCGTGCAGCTTCTGGGTCATGTGGCCAGCATGACTAAGCCGTTTCTGGTGAACCAGAGCAGCGTATGGAAATGCTGTTTACCTTCCCGCCGGAGCGATACCTATTTATCTACTTGCACTTTTGACGTGCTTTTGAACTGCTAGGTTGGCAGGAGCAGGGACCGAGCAATGGGAGCTCATCCCGTCGCAGGGATTCAAACCGCTGACTTTCTGATCGGCAAGTCCTAGGCTCTGTGGTTTAACGCACAGCGCCACCCGCGTCCTGTGTACCGCAAGTGCTTTCATGCAAGTTACCCCAGCAAGTCTTTCAGATGTCCTGTAAGGTGCCTTGATTGGTATAATATATTACCTTTATATCCCAGCTTTCCTCCAAGGAGCTCAAGGTGGCGTTCCTGGTTCTCTCTCCATTTCATACCCCACAGCAGCTCTGTGAGGTAGGTTAGGCCGAGAGGCAATGATTGGCCCAGGATCACACAGGGAGCTCCGTGGCTGAGTGGGGACTTGAACCCTGATCTCCCAGGTTCTAGCGCAACACTCTAAAGACGAAACACCGCACTACACCGGCTCTCAGGGAATAAACCAGGTGCTCCACCACTGAGCTACTTCTTCCACCGTAGGGGGGAAATGTGCAAAGCTACTCTTGTGGAGGGGAAGAGGCAAACAGGTACCCAAGGCATTGGCTTTCCCCACGTACACACCCACACGGCTCTGGCTACGGCCGGGCTCCTGCTGTGCTTGTGCACCACGGAGCGCTAGCCTGATCAAGAGGTACGTGGCCTGCGTCTGCATTGTTAGAGTGACTCAATATGACATGGAACAGCTGTTGAGTGGAAAGCAATCTCCTGCGGGTGGAAGCGGGGAAAGGGGAGGGCAATGGCGGGGGGAGTTTTTGAGCTGTTCAGTGGATAATTATATCTGTGTGGGCTAAACCCTTCGCTCACAGTTAAACCTACGGGTCGTGAGAAAAAGAGCAAAGCTGTCAGGCCCAATCAGCATTCCCAACTCTGACAATCTCCTCTTGCCACTGGGATGGGGAGTGTGTGTGTTGAGGGAGGCGGGGGCAAGATGGGACCAAAGTGGGAGATAGGAAAGAGTGGGAGGAAGCAGGGAACCTTCTGACTAACTTTCCCATTGGTAGAATCAATGGAAAAGAGTTTGGACTGATTTCCCATCGGTAAAATCAATGGGGAATTTCCGGCCAGCCACATGCAGCCTACAGATATCAAACATAGGCCACATTCTCACCATGCCCTTAAACTTCCATGATACCACTTTAAACAGCAATGGCTTTCTCCCCCAAAGAATTCTGGGAGCTGTAGTTTGTTAAGGGTGCTGAGAGTTGTTAGGAGATCCCTATTCCCTTCCCAGAGTGACAATTCCCAGAGTGGTTTGGCAGTCAGAGAACTCTGAGGGAATTCCCAGAGTACTCCCAGGAAACTTTTCAAAGCTGAGGGCAGCTGTGGAGGAAGAGAGGCAGGTTGAGATGGAGATGGGTTTTATGAATCCCAGAACTTGCCCTAAAATCATACCTCCAACCCAGGCTTGGCCACGTAATTCCAGACTTGGCTGCCATTCAGTTGCTGATGGATCTCATTCAATAACCCTGATTAAAAAATAAGCACTTTTATTTTGACATATAATATGCAATAAATACAAACATTTTAGAATAAGCCACATTTCCCCCCTTCACCCCTGCCACATAGAAACACCAAGGTTATGGAAATCTGGCGTAACAATACAAATATCAAAGGAAGAGCAAAGTTTTTGTGTCTGTTGTTAGCTATTATCACCTGTTTTGCAACAGCCTCCCTAAATGGCTATTTAGGTGCCCACGTTGTATTCCTTTTGGTATGTTGTGAAGACTGTTTTATTCTTTCAGGTTTTTCAATTTGTAATGCATTTTATTTCTTTGGCACATAGCATTTCCCCCTTTCCTTTTTTTTTTTAAGGCTGCCTTTTATATTTTATTTTATGCCACTGTGCTGATTTCATCTTGCTTTTTGCTTATTCCAAAGTAGTTTTCAGTATTATATTGATATTGCTTTACTTTTGATTGCATTTTACCAGTTGCTACTGTTTTGTAAACCACCCAGAGGACTTGGTAACAAGCAGTATAGAAATGTCACAAGCAACCAAACAAATAAAAACAAGTGTAAATTAATTGTTTGGGGTGGCGTGGGGGGTTTACAGCGGGCAGAAGTGTATCTTGCACTTTCTAAATATGGATGTGTACATCGCAGATTTCTATGGGAACATTATGATACGGTTCAACATTATTTTGTCTCTGCTTCCTGGCTGTCACTAACATTCTGTTTTCTGAGTGACAAGACCCAACAGAAGCAAGTGCAGTGAACTTTCTGCAATTAAGCAATATCACTCTTGAAACTGATTGCTTAGGGGCAACTTGCAAAGGCACCCATGGCATCCCATAATGCTGGAAAAGATTCACCCTTCCTGCTTATGCTCCAGGGAAAAGTGCTTATGCTCATCCATTGTCTTTTGTTCACATGACAATTAAAAAGCATCTAGCAGTGCAAACCCAACCACATCTGCTCAGATGTTAAGTCCTATTTAATTCAGTGGGGCTTACTCGCAAGGTTTGGATTACACACCCTAAGACAGCAAACTCCACCATTGACATGTGAGCATAGGAACACAGAACAGGGACCGTCACTGGAACGCCCTCCAGATGTTGGTGGACTTCCATCATCTCTGACCATTGGCCACACTGGCCGGGATTTATGGGAATTGTAGTGTACCAACTTCTGGAGGACACTGAATCGGGTATCTCTGGTTTAGGGAAGTAGGTGGTCAATATGTTTTGACAAGTCTTACACAGTTATTCATATTGATATAGTGCTGCTCAGAGAGGGTAAGCAAGAAATTGTTGCCCTGACAACTGGTCCTGTTAGCTAGGGATGATGGGAGTTGTAGTTCCAAAACATCTGGAGGGCCGAGTTTGCCTATGCCTGTTCTAGGAGTTGCACTGACCTTGCGATGTAGGACATTTGCAGAGCTGGACTGCCTTTGTTGGGTCTCGATGTGTGTCTGACCTCTGGCTTCCTAATCACCCTGCAATGCAGGAATCTCACCATCAGTCTCCTCCGCTGTGCTGCTACTTGGAATCTGCTCCCCTGCTTCTCCTCCCTGTTCATCATCTCTGCTAGGTGGTGTGACAGTAGAAAGCAGATTTGGACTGTTATACGTCAATTCAGGAAAGTACACGAGGGCTTGTGTTTCTTTCTCTGACTCCTCAGAAAAGTTACTCTCTTGTCAGCTTCCCCGTGCTCATCAAAATGAACCGCATGTCTTGTGCTGACCTTTCCTGTATTCAAGTTCATCACTTTGTAACCTTTGCCTCCAATACCATATCCAATCATAACTGTCTATTCCACTCTGGAGTCCAATCTGTGCCTATTCACCTTGGGTACATAGGCAAAAGCAAAACTACCATGCACAATATGGCAACAAGCAAAACACGTATGTGAAATGTGCTAGGTACTCTTCCATGCTAAAGCTCAAAAGTTGTGCATGTAGCTCCCTTGGTTGGCAGTCTGTTCTGGAGATATACTGCCGTGGCTGCTGCATCTCCCCACATGCATTTGGGAAGTCCTGAGTCATTCAGCATGCACCTAGTCATCTCCATAAGAGACCTAAATTTTCTCTCAGTGATTGAGTTCTGTTGTGGGGTGAGGCTGGCACTCCTACATATGTTGTCTCTTCCTCTTCCAGGAGGGTTCTCATGTGGCTTGAAGAAAACTCACCTCCATTGTTGCCGAGTAGAGCAGCAGGTTTCCTCAGAAATTTGTTGCTTACCATGGTAATATATCCCCTGAACATTTCCACTGTTTCACTCTCCTCCTTTAGAAGACACACAACGCATCTTGGAAAATCATCTAGAAAAAATAGAATGTATTTATTTTTCGCTAGAGTGGGAACACTAAGTGGACCACACACATCAATGCACACAACATCTAGCACTCTGGTGCTTCTCTGTTGAGCGCATGGAAGGAAAGACTCTTGACGCTCTTCTCCATGATGCAACTTATGTTCTTCGTTGTGGTTGATACATTCTGGATTACCTTCAACCCTTTTGCAAGCTCCTTGCATTGCAGGTTCACAAGGGCTTTGATGTCTCTGTGGTAAAGCCTTCTTTGCCAGAGTTCTGCATCTGCTTCATCCTTCTGGCCTGTGTGTGCCACATTTGCAGTCTGGAGTTCTGAAAGATTAGTCTCATAGACACCATTCATCAAATGTGCTTCTGCATATAATCAGCCATCTTGGGTCACATGGTATTTACCATTTCCAAATTGTACAAGGAAATCTTTTCTGTCCAAGGTGTATGCACTCAGCATGTTGCAATTCAATTGTGGGACATAAGGGACCTGCTGCACATGATTCTCTCCCACTTGATTGCTTAGCTTGCAGTTTAAGGTTTCTGAACCTGTACCATGTGTTTTTATGGTTTCACCATTTGCAATTTGAATATTGCCATCCACGGATGGGTCAATATTGTCAATGCCTCCAAAGAAATCTTCATCATTACTCACAGGATGAACATGCAGAATCAATTAACTATTTGTTTGATTATAAATCACAACTGTTTACAGTTAGATTCTTCTCTTCCAAAAGAAAATTGCTTCCTCTATCTCTGCTCCCCTTATTTTGATGGTTGCTCAAATTAAGGGGATTTTGTTGGTGGTGGGACCTCAAAAAATTTGGATGTGTGTCCCTCTTTGCTGCATCTGAAAATCTTTTGGGTGGAGCCTTGGCTCTCCTTTGAGACTGGGACACATAGTTTGAGTCGCTGGGTTTTGCATTCCTGGCTAGATAGATTGCTGTTCTCTCTACACGCTCCTTTCTCAAGTGACCAGTTACATCAATTAGCATTAACCTTGGCTTGTCATCCATGAGGGTGGCAAACATCTCAAATTTAGATCCTTGTGACCCCAGGAAGTAACTTCAATCCATCATCCCATTTGAAATCTGCAAGTTCTAGCTTCTCAACAGTGGCCAGGAACTGTCACATGACTGTTACAGTTTTTCTTGGACTCCAGCTTTAATTTGAACAACTCTATCATCCAAGCTCAATGAAAAGGTTTGCTTCTACATCCATAAGCCTTTTGTAAATTCTCAAGCATCTCAGCAGCTGTATGACATCTGTTAGTGTGAACCATTTGAGTATCTGAAATACTGTCCGGAATAATAGACACTTCTAGATCATTCTGCCTTTTTGCAGTCTCCTTCTTAACCCTGCATCCTCTGTGGGTTTTGCTTCCTGGACACAGTCAAAAATTCCTCTAACCCTTAATCTGGCTTCCAATCTCATTTCCCACTGAATGAAATTGCTGTGGATGAGGCTAAGCAATCTGGGGCTTCCATTAGCAATGGAATTCTGGCAATTCATTTAAAAATGGAAAATGGGGGGAAATTTCCAAAAAGAACAAAAATGCTGGCAAAAATGCCAAAAATAAAAATGGAAAAAAACACAAAAAACTCTCAAAAGAAAAATGAAAAACCTTTTGCCTTGTGCTGGAGTAGTAGACGAAGAACAAAGGAAACAATAGAAACAAAAACTCTTCTTCTGGAGAACCTTGTGATTTGAATCATGTTTTGAAAATGCCTGCAAAAAACTTTAAAAATTATATAAAAGACTCTCACATTCTGGGATCAATTCCCTCTGGGGCCATAACTTTATGTGAATCCTTGAAGGCTTTACTTCCTTTCTCATTGGAGAAGAGGTGGCGTGACCTAGCTGAGTCTAGGAATCTAACTCTGTTGTCTTAACCCCTTCATGCACTAACTAGCAGTCTTGCATAGTTATATTTGACTGCAATTTCCCACAGGGACTAGGAGAGACTCCTGTCTGAGTCTCTACCAGTCAGTGTAGACAACACCGAGCTAGATGGACCAATGGTCTGACTTGATCCAAGGCAGCTTTCTATGTTCCCATGACTGGGAGTGGCCCTGGGGCCTTCCGCATGTATAGCAGATGCTCTACCACTTCTCTGCATATTCTTATTGTGGTCTTCTATTTGCACCCTCAGTTTGCCCATGTCCTGCTTCCTTAGCTGCACATTATAGTTACTACAAGCAGCCGACACATTACTCACAGCCAGGTTATCGTTGGCAATGATGAACAATTGAGAGGAAGACAGCAGATAAGCAGAAATCTTAAGTGTCCATTTCTGAACCCTGCAGCCATGCAGACACCTTGTGGGCGGCTTGAACGAAACAATTGGTTATTTGTGAGATTCCCTAAAACCTTGCTGCAGGCATTTTGTGCTGTCACCGGCTGTAAACACCAAGCATTTGCCCAAGTGCACAATCCCACACCAGCACAGAATTGGACCTGGACATGACAATGACAGCTAGGACTGTACACAGAGGGCAAGCGGAGTTCGCCCAGGTTGCAAAAGTGAAAGAGCAAGTTGGTTTCTCAAAACTTTTGGGAGGCAGCCATGACGGCCAAATCAGCTGCATATGAAAGGAGGAGAGAAGGAAGAGGAACAGATGGCTTCTTCAAAACAAAACAATTTTGGTCCCCAGTGATCACTGATCACGTGGATGCTAATCCACAAGTGCTTATCCCATAAATAAATTGCTAGTCTCCGAGATGCTAATAATAATAATAATATTTATTTATTTATTGAATTTCTGTCCCAACTTTCCTCCAAGCAGCTCAAGGTGGCATACACAGTTTGCCTTCTCCCCATTTTATCCTCACAACAACCCTGTGAGGTGGAATAATAATAATAATAATAATAATAATTTATACCCCGCCCATCTGGCTGGGTTTCCCCAGCCACTCTGGATGGCTTCCAACAGAATATTAAAAACACGATAAAACCTGAAACATTAAAAACTTCCCTAAACAGGGTTGCATTCAGATGTCTTCTAAAAGTCAGATAGTTGTTTATTTCCTTGACATCTGAAGGGAGGGCGCTCCATAGGGCGGGTGACACAACCGAGAAGACCCTCTGCCTGGTTCCCTGTAACCTCACTTCTCACAGTGAGGGAACTGCCAGAAGGCCCTTGGAGGCTGGATCTCAGTGTCCGGGCTGAGCGATGGGGGTGGAGACGCTCCTTCAGATATACTGGGCTGAGGCCGTTTAGGGTTTTAAAGGTCAGCACCAACACTTTGAATTGTGCTCGGAAACGTACTGGAATAGAATGAGAGGCAGTGACTGGCCCAAGGCCTCCCAGTATGCTTCATGGCTTAGTAGGGGTTTGATCCCTGGTCTCCTAGGTTCTAATTCAACACTCTAACCACTACACCACAATAACTTACATTAGAGCTCTGGGGAAGCTCTGGCCCATGGGCCTAATGAAGCCTGGCTGGCTTCCCCATTGGCCAAGAACCAAGCCATGCCCACCTATCATAGGAAGAACCTGCTGGATCAGCCCAAGAGCAACCTATTTATCACCTAGTTATCTTGTTATCACAGTGACCAAGGAGACACTTTTGAGAAGCCAGCAAGTAGGATTTGACTGCAATGGCACTCTCCCAGCCACTGGAATTCAGAGGTCATGCTGTCTCTGACAGCAGAGTAGAACATAAATGCCATGGCTATGTTACTGCAGGTAATGCCAAAAGTGGGGTTTGCAGTTACCATTAATTGGCTGGTTTTTGGTGCTGGCACAGAGCTTTGCAAGAGATGACATTCAGATTATTGTTTGGCCCCTGCAAAGTCTGGTTCCTTTGCCTGTATGCTTCACCTGTGCCTGTATGGTTTGACTTTCAACCCCAGGGGCCAAGAAAAATGCTCCACCTGATTTCCTTGTGATGTCAGGTGACTGACAGGTGGGCAACAAGATGGAAAGTCTAGAGGGAGTGAGGAGGTACCTTAGAATAGCTGTTGCCCACCTGGTGCCCTCCAGGTGTTTTGGACTACAACTCCCATCAGCCTTAGCCTGGGCTGATGGGAGATGTAGTCATAAAACACCTGGAGGGCACCAGGTTAGTGAAGCCTGTCTTGCAATGAAGTGAAGTCTTCCTTTTTCAGTTTAACTCCAAGGTTGGCTTTGTCACCGAGCCTAGGCTTTGTCTGGGAGGGATGCACACCACCCCCACCCTTTACACCTCTTCCTGGCTACTCACCTACACGTTTCGGCTTTAATTGGGTGCTTTGAAGAGTGATTTCTAACTAAGTTGCCTCTGCCTTCTGTGCAGTCAACAGGACAGTCACTGCATCCCTAAAAACAATGCCACACTCTAATTAAGGCAGTGAAAGCTCAAGAAATCTTCTGTGACTTGTTTGTTATTTGAGAGCCTGAGGCGACTTTCTGGCCAGTACGACCTTGACAAGCGGCCAGGGAAACCTTCTAATGATGAGTCCACCTAGCCAGTCATGGAGAAAAGCGGTTTGTGGGTTGTGCGTGTGTTTGTGTGGGGAGGAGGTGATGGAGGAAATAACATGATGGAGAGAAGGACAGAACAGTAATGAGGACCAGGCCTAGACGGCTTGTGTGGTGCCATGAGGAACAAATGGAGACTCATCTCCTTTCCCTGTTGAGGATTTAGGAAGCCTTGGGAGATTATTTGCAAGCTGGATAGACATTGAAAAAATAAATAAATAAATCCATAATTTCCTTTGTGAGGTAGAAACTGGTGGTTCTGCTACTGAATTGAGACTAGGCTGCAGTGGATGAAAGCTACACACTACTTCAGAAGCCTCATGGCCTCTACTTCTGGCACCATGTGGTAAGTTTGGATTCAGCATCTAAAGACCAGAGTTAACATGGTGGAGCTTCTCCAGCCAGCCAACCTTCAGCCCCTCACATCATTCTCCAGGGATCATCTCTAATCTCCCATCCCAATGTTTTTTTCAAGGAATTGTCTCTAAATTACTACAATCACTATCAATAATATAAGAACATATATAAGAACATGGCCTTTTTGTGTTACTATTCATCTGTACAGAGTACTGGAATATCTCTTTCCCCCTGCAGCCCAGGTCAGCGATTTTGGGCTGGCACCTGCAGTACTTTTATCAATATATGAGTACAGTACTGGCGCCTCATTTTTATTTTTATTTTAAAAAGTACACCCCCCCCCCCAAATAAAAGCACTGCATAAGAACATAAGAGCCAGCTAGATCGGGCCAGTGGTCCACCTAGTCCAGGATCCTGTTCTCATAGTGGCCAACCAGATACCTTTGTTTCCTTTGCCACTTCAACCAGGGGGCAGCATCCAGGTGCTTTCAGTGGAAATCCAAACACTTCCATAATATTAGGGTGAGAAATGCCAGCTTCAGGTTGGCAAGAGACCTGGGCAAAGTGCACCAGTGCAAGTACTTGACGGCTCATCTCAAAAGTGAGAAACCTCCAGATGCTCCTGGACTACACCTCCCATCATCCCTGACCACCAGCTATGCTGGGCTGGGGCTGATGGGATTTGTAGTCCAGCAACAACCAGAGGGCACAAGGTTTCCTCACTTATCTGGTGGTGACAGCAACAAGTCAAGCTTCTAGGTCTAGCTCGGCCTTCCCCAACCTGCTGCCCTCTAGCCATGCCAGCTGGGGCCGATGGGAGTTGTAGTCCAAAACAGCAGATACCCATAGGAAGCCAGCAAGGAGGACCTGAGCATGAAAGCACTCACCCCACCAGCGATCCCCAGCAACCCACAAATATGGCCTCTGATAGTGGAGGCAGAATATGGCTACTTATATCCTCTATGAATTTGCCCAATCCTCTTTTAAAGCCATCCATATTGGTGGCCACCACTGCCTCTTGTGGGAATGGATCCCAGAGTTCAATAATGTGCCATGCAAATAAGTCTGTCCTTTTGTTAGTTCTGAATCTTTCACTATTCGTCGGATGCTACCACCACCACTCCCTCCCTCAGCCACACGCTCCCATTTCCAGGCAAGCACCCAGCCCTCTGAACAGTTAATGGGGAGGGTTCTGCCATTAGCATTCTCACTAATAATCCCAAATACCATCCCTTGCCAGCTTGTCATTTTCATTAATGCCATTAAAGTGAGGCCTTCAACCAAGACAGGGAAGGAGGGAGCCAGGGGTGGCTGAGGGGCCCAGCAGACAGTTTTCCATTCCATTGACAGGCATTAAACTGCTTCCCAGTGACATCAAAAGGTCACCTCGGCACCAGCTGAGGACTCCATCTCCACTGTCACCACCAGCCTGTGCCTCTCCTTCCCTCCCAGCGTCTTGCACAGGTGGGGCAGAGGAGATGGAGGCCTGTCGCCCAGGTCCCCCTTTGCATCCCTAGATGGAGGATGCCTCGGAGCCGGCTAGAGCTCCATGCATCAACAAGCTGCCTCCTCATCACTCTCTCCGGGATGTTGGAGAAGCAAGCCGGCCATTGCCCCGAGCGGCTGCGTTCGGGGAGGTGTGTGGGGCTGCTGTCACATCACATCAGCATCCGAGGCCCGGCGCGGTGACTCGATTAAGTCCTTAGCCGCAGAACCAGTTTAAGGAGTCAGTGATTCACTCCACTGGCTAAGCGGGACCAATCAGAGCGCAGGTCACTGACAAGACACTGGCAACGTCTCCAAGGGATGCTGCTGCAATCTGGGGAGAAGAAGCATCATTCGGGAAGGAAACACACACACACCCCGCCAGCTCACCACATCCCCGTTCATGTTTCAGTGTGTTGAAGTCTTATGGAGCCCTGCTGCTCTGACATCAAGCGGGATTGGGTCGAAGCCAAGGCTGGCCGAGTGGGGAAACAAAGACTTGGGTTGCAGAATAACCTAGCTGGGCTGCATTCAGATGTCACAATAAACTATATGGTGTGCATGTGCAGTGCCGAATTTACGTATAAGCTAAACAAGCTATAGCTTAGGGCCCCACTCTCTTGGGGGCCCCTAAAAATTTAAAGGGAAAAAAACTGGACGCACTTTTCCAGAATATAAGATAAAAAACAAATAAAACAGCTTTAGATACCTACTAGGTCCATAAATTACAATATAGCATATATTCAATACAAAAAACAGTGACACTTTGTTGTTGACAAAGGACAGCTGGACATATAAAGGGTCCCATTACCTTCAGTAGCTTAGGGTCTCATCAAAGCTAAATTCGGCCCTGATGGTGTGACCAAAAGGAGACACAGACACCTAAAATCTCCTCGTAGCCATGCTGGAGGAGTGGGGAGTAGTGATGAATCCAAGATTCATTCACAACACCACAGTTTAAACAGCAGCCTCCTCTTCCTCCAGTACGGGTATGAGGAGGAGATTTGAAATACAGTGGTACCTCAGGTTACATATGCTTCAGGTTACATACACGTCAGGTTACAGACTCCGCTAACCCAGAAATAGTACCTCAGGTTAAGAACTTTGCTTCAGGATGAGAACAGAAATTGTGCTCTGGCAGCTTGGCAGCAGCGGGAGGCCCCATTAGCTAAAGTGGTGCTTCAGGTTAAGAACAGTTTCAGGTTAAGTACGGACCTCCGGAACGAATTAAGTACTTAACCTGAGGTACCACTGTATTCACATCTATTTTTGGTTACATCAGCACCATACACAGTTAAAGCACATGGCATCCTGAGCAAGAATCCAAGGAACTGTAGTTTGTTAAGGGTGCTGGGAACTGTCACCCTGTGAGGGATAAACTACCAGAAAAAATCTGGATTCAAACATCACTAATTCAGGTGTGACTTCCAATCACCCCATTGTGGTTCCTAAATTACGTTTTCGACTACGCACTTTCCTTTGTCTCTTCTAGGTTGTTTCAGTTGTATTATTTTAGTAAAGGTCTCTTATTTTATGCAGAAGCCATGTATTTTAAACATGTTTAAAATGTAACGTGTGGATGTGACCGTCAACTAACTGCAGTTATGCTTTATGTCCAAACCCTGATAAACTCTATTGTGTATTGAAGCAAAGAATTTAAAATCGTGGTTCACAAAGCTTAAGGTGGTGGGGAAAACCCCACAACTTTAAATACTATCTCAAAACATAACAAAACTAAAGCAGCAGTTGAAACCACCGCAGGCAAACTCCCAGCATCTATTACAATGCTCAGGAAATATTTATTAAAAGCAACTTAAAAGTTGCTTTGAATCCAATTTATCAAAGATTTATAACAGCCATAGACCGATATGACACAAATAACTCAAAACATTAAATCAAAATTTCTCCAATCTTATGCTTGCTGCAGTTACAAATAACTTTGCAAAAAGCTCAAGCTGTGATTTGGAGAAATAAAGCATCCAATTAACTCATTCAAGTATTTCCTTAAATCTATCAATAACTTGACATCAGCACCTGCCAGCCTCAGGCTCCTGTGAGCACCTAGATAGGCAAGCTGCCATTTTCAATTTCTTGCGACCTAACCTACATGGTGTTGTTCCAGGGAATTATGGGAAATTTTAAAAGGCAGCTCGGGTTTATGCTTTTCTGAGGTACCCCTCAAACTTGGAGCCATCCCTGCACACCAAGGGATTTTGTTTTAAAGCCTGGAAGCTATACTGCCTGTACACCAAGCATGCCAAAAGTGAGATAGTGAAGCGTACTGAACTTCTATTGTATGTTCAGCCTGGATAGCTCAGTTGGTTAGAGCATGGTGCTGATTATGCCAAGGTTGCAGGTTTGATCCCCACATGGGACAGTTACATATTGCAGGAGGATGAAGTTGATGATCCTCATGGTCCTTTCCAACTCTCTAATTCTATGATTCTTTCTGGATCCCTCTGGGTGGGACATACTGTAGGAAGTTGCCTTATACTGAGCCAGACCATTGGTTCATCTTGTTCAGTATCTTCTTTTTCAGCCAGAGGGCCACATACCCTCTTGAACAACCTTCTGAGGGCCACACGGCAGTGGTGGGTGGGGCCAGAGGTGAAACTGGGTCAAATTCCACCTGATGGCAAATTCCACCTTTGTGTCATGGTCTGGTTCATGGGCAATCAAAGTCCCAGCAGGGGACGTCAGGACAGGGGGCAAGATGGCGGGGTGGGAGCAGGAACAGGGGTCCTGAAGCCGGGAGTCAAGAAGCCAAGGGTCCGAGGGTCAGGAAACAAGGAGTCACTAAGCCAAGGGTCTGAGGATCAAGAAGCAGGGAGTCAAGAAGCCAAGGTTCAAGGATCAGGAAGCAAGAAGCCCAAGGCAGGAAGCGTGTTGCTGTGGCCAAGAGCTGAAGGGAAATGCTGACCTTATATCCCTTCCCAGTTCTTGCCACCAGGTGCTGTGAGTTACCAATCGGCCTCACCTGTGAGGCTGCGCCTTGCCTCTTCAGAACTAACTTTGGAAGGCCCCAGTCCTGCAGAGTCCTATTGGTCACAGGGCCTGACTCCTGCATGCACACCTGACACTCTGTACAACAGGCTGATTTCTGCACTCATTAACACACCCTTCTCTATTTGGCATGATCCCAGTGCAAGGACACATTCCAGCCAGGCAAAAATGCTCCGGATACAAAGCAGAGCCAGTGAGGGGTGTGGCCTGGGCAGAGGGAGGCGTGGCCTAGGGAGCGTTCCAAGGGCTGCAGCTGGTCCCCAGGCCTGAGGTCCCCCTCCCACCTTGTCTGCAGTGATTGGCAGCAATTCTCTGAGACTTCATTTTCCCAGCCCTACCTGGAGATGCCGGAAATTGAACCCGGGACCTTCTGCATGCCAAGCAGGCGCTGTCCTGCTGAGCCACAGCCCTTCCCCAGAGCCTGATCAGGCACAGAGGGACAGGGCAAGGGAACTGGAAGCAGAGAGGAGGAGGAGGGCCCACCTGAGGCATCTTGCTCAGATGTCCTGCCTCCCCAATAACCTGGAAGCATCAATGCTGCTGCAGCCTGGTCTGCTCTTTCCCCCCTTGCAGAACAGGGGATGCTGCTGCTGCTGCTGCTGCAGCCAGCCAGCCAGTCTGCCTGCCTGCCTGCCAATCCCAAAGCGGCCAAGTGGTTTGTAATAATGATCACAGCACACAGATGAAAGGGACCATATGGTGAGAGGAAGGAAACAAACTTGTCTTTTTCTGCACCCGCCGGGCTCAACCTCTGTGGGGCTTGTCACAGTTGATTTGCACTGCCTGAGTGGCGTGGCCGTCGCCTTCTCCACAGAATTGCCTGCGCCGTGAATCGTGCCATTCTCCGGAGGGTCTGAGCTCAAGTGAGAGCTGCTGAGCACCGGCACCTGTCCTGAAAGCGCCGCCGCAGCCGCATCCTTAGGATATTCTTACTTTGCACCTGTAAGACTCAAAGAAAGCCTTCCAGGTGCATTCTCTCCATGTGATGCTTACGGCAGCCTTGAAAAGCAGGCCACGGATTTCACGCATGCTCCCGTTTCTCACACAGCAAATCGGTGCCCCAGTCAGCTCCCCTCCTTATATGCACATGACTACATGGTCCTCGAGATTCTACCCTGTCTGCTGTGTGTGTGGCATTCCTCTACTTGAAATATCAAAAAAGTAAATAAAAGGGTGGTTGTTCTTCAGTGTGTTTTTAATGAACAAATGAATAAAACAAGGCATAGCTGGCTTACAATACGCTATCAGCAAAATATACTCCAGCACATGGAGCACATTAAACACTGCATGGCGCCTTACTGCCAATGTGCTTGCATTTATGCTTCCATGCACAAGAGACACCAGGCACCATGGTTTCTCCCTTTCCCTATAATTTAACTTCCAAAGACTAGGGATAGACAAACCTGGCAGTTTTGGTTTCTCTCAAGCTCTCCCATCTTAAATGCAGTTCTTCACATTTCCATATAGTGTAATTTTCTTTTTGAAGGCACTGTGAAAATTCGTTTTAGCACATTTTTGTGTGCACTTTCCCCTAATATGCATGTTTTTATACAAACATTATTTGCTCATATTTTGCATTTTGCCTGTAACTTTCTTGAAGGTCTGCGTTCTTATACACAGGTTCCCCTAATATACACATTTTAATGCACTATTTGGTGAGAGAACTGCATTGCAAAAATTCAGAAAAGTTCAAATTTTGAAGGATAGCTTTATTTCAGTTCACCTATTGTTTCCAGAAGTCCAAATTAGGTATGTTTACATTAAAATGTGAAGGAAGCTGAATTTCTCTCCCATCCCAACTAGAGACCCTGAGGACAGAGCTGAACCCCAAAGAATGTAGTAGCTCTAGCAAATCATACTAACAGAATTTTAACAGAGCATCCCAAAAGCCAAAGACAGACAGAAAGGTGACACAGCAATTTACCAGGGCCAGGGTTTTACCAATCCTTCACCTGTGTCTGATCCCATGTTACATGCAAACCCTTCCCACAACAAACACTCTGTGAGGTGAGTGAGGCTGAGAGACTTCAAGGAAGTGTGACTGGCCCAAGGTCACCCAGCAGCTGCATGTGGAGGAGCGGAGACGCGAACCTGGTTCCCCAGATTACGAGACTACTGCTCTTAACCACTACACCACACAGAATTTCAAAATACCGGATGCAGAGTTATGACATGGATGTTGCCCTGTGTTTCAACTACCAAGGGGAATTAGCCAAGGATCACAGAGTCTCAGCGTTCAGGGGTGGGAAGTTCCCCGTGTGGCCTAACGGACCAGCTTCTGCTGAACTTCAGCAGTGCTGCAGAACCATTCCCAGGGCTTCTGGTCTTAACAGAGCATTGATCCCAACAAAACGCAGCCCTATGCATTTGTCGAAGGAGGAGGAAAACAATATGTCTGGATCATACCTCTAAGGTAGGCAAACAAGAAGAAGAAGAAGAATTGAAATCTGGTTTATGTGAGCAGGCTCCATAGTGACTCTTCTAAACAAAGAGCAAACTCCAAGCCAAGGTCACCCTACATGCACATGCTTTCCTGTTACTCAGAAGAAGGGCCAACCTCTGGCTAAACATCTCCCTTTTTTCTCGTTCTTGGCTCCACTGGTCTCCCGGCGCCTCCCCTGTAGGGAGCCTGGGAAACCCTGCAGTGCTGGATAAAAGGGAATCAAACAAGGCAGAGAGATGGGGGGTGCCAGATCCCAACAGCTCAGTCCTCCTCCTCCTCCTCCATCATCATACAGGCTGCTCTTGAAAGACGTTGACTCCCTTCTTCTTAGGATGCTTTGAAAAGTATTGGCTAAACATCACGAACCTGGCTTGCCCTTGCCTGCCTTGTTGACTGAGTTGCAGGTAAACAATGGGCATTCAGCAAAGAGAATGATTTGCTTGATAGACCCGGTGGAAACACTAGGAGGAGCTGAGAATTGGCTTTGGGAGAAGAACTGCCAAGGCTGGCCTTGTTCAAAGGGTTTCTTTTTGCCAGGTGCATCTCCAGATCCTATATGAAGTTATTTTGGGTGTGGGAGAGAGATAAGACTCACCAACAATGCACCTTGCGTAGAATGTACAAAAGAAGAACTTGCTGGATCAGTTCAATGGCCCATCTAGGTCAGCATCTTGAACAACCGGATGCCTCAATGGGAACCCTGTAAGCAGGACATGTGATTCCAGCAACTGGTATGCAGAGGTTCACTACCTCTGACGTAGCCACTGTGGCTAGTAGCCATCAATAGCCTTTCTTTCCATGGATTTTACTAATCTTTTATGGCCATCCAAGCTGGTGGCCAACACTGCCTCCTGTGGCAGTGAGTTCCATAGAGAAACAGATGCTCCTAATCTTTTGTCACTACAAACTGATCTGTGGTACTTGGGATGTGGTTTGTCTGTTCACTTTGTGTTCGGACACTTCTTAATATATTTTAACTAAATTTTGCATGATGGTTGCTGAGATCATCTATGTTTGGATACAGCTGGAGGCCATTTTGAATCAAGATGGCAGGATGCTGCTTTCAAAATTGCACTGTTTATTATTATTATTTCTTTGAATTGCCAAACAACACTGGGTACAGGGCTGCTTGTACTTCCATACTAGTTATGCAAAAGCTGTGGAGGAAATCCCATTACAAATTTCTCTTTCTGAATGCTGAGCAACAGATTTCTGTGGAAATTCATCTGCTTATTTTAGTTTTGGCTAACGCCTTCCTTCAAAAAATGTCAGTTGCTTGCTTCATTTGAAAGACTCCAGATATTTTGGCCTATACTTCCACCAGTCCATTTTTAATTTTGCTTGTGGGTTCAGTGTGTGTGCAAATATATTTTGTTGAAACTCACACTGCATTATAGGCTTTGTAGTTTTAGTTCCAAAGCAGAGTAAACTCACTATTCTTATATACATGTCTGTTTCAACTTAGGTTACTCCTGCTACTGAGGGATTTGATGAGATGATAGGAGATGATTCAGTACAAAGGGAAATATTGTGAGATTATACCAAGAGCAACCACAATTTTGGAAAGAGGGTTTGCAAATGCTGCAAGAGCAATTTTCAGTTCAAATTACATTTTTACAGATTTCAGCAGCAGGCACGCCCCTGACCCTCACCCAAATTCTTGCTTAACCAATCCTCTCTTCCTGCCACCATCACACAGCTCCTTGCTTCGCTTCTATGTCTGATGTTTAAAGATGCTGAAGAGGCAGATTCGACAGGATTCATATAGTCGCTCTTGGCCCTGGTCCCTGTTGATTTGTGTGCCCTGGCGGAAAACCTTTTTCATCTCAAGTTTCCTTCTGAGCTGCCCGGGGTGGGGGTCGGCAATCACATGCCAGTGGTGGGCGGAGTCAAAGGCGAAAGTGGGTGGAGCAATGAATGTAAATGTTACACACTCCCCTCTCTGTCCTCCAGGCAAACAACAGGCATTACCAGAGTTCCAGGGCACATTCCAGAGAGGCAAAAACACTCGAGCAGGGCTGGTGAGGGGTGAGGTCTGGGAAGAGATGGCTTGGCTGTAGAGAGTCCCAAGGGAGAGAGAGAGAGAGAGAGAGTGGTGTAGCATGGGGCAGTGGTGTAGCATGGGTTGCCAGTCCCCAGGGCTGCGTGGAGGGAAACGGATGGAGTACGCAGGTGCATTCAACTACCAAACGGCGTCCACATCACCCAGGAGACTATAGCTGCAGAGATAAGAAAAGTCATTCCGTTGTCTGGAGAGGTCACGTCCTAGTTCACATGAAGCAGCTGTTTTCAACAGAGCCCAGCTATGGAAGTGCGCAGCTGTAGTAAGGCAGACCCAGGTGTTGAAATTTTATGTGTCTAGCAATTTCATGCCTAGGGCAACTGCCCCTGTGGCCCTCCCCATGCTATGCCACTAAGCGGGGGGGGGGCTGTATTCAGTCCCTGGGTTTGATGTTCTTCACACCTGACCCAACCAATTTCTCTCTGTATCTAGTGCAGATGCTTCTCTCCTCCTTTTGTCTCAACGATACCAGCAACTTTCTCAAAGTCTGTGTTCCTGTGAGCCTGTAGAAATCAATGGATGTGCAGTTGGTTGTAAGTCCGGATCCTGTTGTTTTCAGTCAATGTCCCTGAGCTGCAGATTCGCCTCCCCCTTTTCCATGGTCTAATAGCCAAAATCTGTTGACCTTCAGGGCACAAGGCAATGCCCATCTGTCCAACCAGACTTGTGCCTCAGGTCCGCATTGTGGGTTCTTATGGTTCTGATCAGAGTTTTCACTCCAGGGCTGAGTTTACTTGGTTGGACACTGGCCATTGGACTGTCACTTTTCAGAGATCACAAGCATGTGCCTGAAAATGGTTCTGATGGGTGCATTCAACTAAACGACTGATTCATTATGCAAAAACAAATCAAACAAAAAGTGGCACTGGAACGATTCAATTCAGACTCACTATTTATCCAGATTGCAGCAGTGACATTTAACCAGTAAATAACATCACAGGTCTTCCTACTTATTTTCCCCATACAGTGAGGTCCTAAAGGTGGTTATCCTGAGTCAGGGGTAGATCGTGCCATCCACTCAAGATATTGCTGGACTACAACTCCCATCATACCTCAACACTGACAATGCTGGCTGATGGGACCTGTAACCCAACAACAACATTGGCTACCCTAGTTCTGAGTTAACCATACTCTTTTCCAATGGTCAGGCACCCTATGTTCCAGATTCTGGCCTTGCCAACAAATCTTTCCAGACCCTTCCCAAATATTGCACCTCAGAGCATTAGAACCCACATAAACATAAACCTAGAACCCTCAGAAAATTGAAGTAGTGAGGAGGAGGTGTAGCAGCAGATGGGAGAGAAGGGTTAAGCATTCCCTCTCCACATTATTTCACCACTAAAACCCACCTAACGTTGCATTGCTCTAAAAGGATTTAAGTACCTGGGCTCTTGGGTGGCATTACATGTGCTCCACATCTTTCCAAATTGGGGGTGGGGGTGGAACTAGCATAGGAAAACCTGGGGATAACCAAGCCTTATGAGGAATGGTTGAAGGAGTTGGGTATGTTGATCCTGGAAAAGAGGAGATATGATAGCCATCTTCAAATATATGATGGAAAAGGGAACAAGCTGGTTTTCTCCTGCTCTGGAAGCTGGGACTCGAATCAATGCCTTCATGTTAGAAGAAAGGCAAGTCCATCAGGAAGAACTTTCTGAGGGTAAGAGCTGTTTGACAGTGGAGCGGTCTTCTTTGGAAGGTGGCGGTCTCTCCTTCCTTGAAGGTGTCTAAGCAGAGGGTGGATGGCCATCTGTCATGGATACTTTAGTTGAGATCCCTGCATCGCAGGGAGTTGGACTAGATGACACTCGGGGTCCCTTCTAACTCTACAATTCTATGAATTGGGGTGGTGGCAAGTGGGTGAGTGGAGGAGAGTGGGGAACGTTCCCTTCCTGCCTCCCTTGAGTCTAGCCTGCATGAAACAGTTAAGCAGAAGTCAGCGGTATGGATGCTGAACAGTTACTTGAGGCTCCTTCTCTGTTTTTTCACTTGTGAAATATTTCTGTCAGAACCAGTTAATGTACAAATTAGCAGCGGTGGTCTCTCTTACGTCTTCTGACTCACTAATTTGACAGGGGGGTTGGTTCTGTCCATGGAGCAAACTCACGGCGGGCAAATAGCAGGTCAGGCAGCTGAGGCTTCTCCAGGAAGGACCCGCAGGTTAATCTTCCTAGAGGGACTGGAAGGAGGGGAGAGACATTTGTCACTGTACAGCTGTAACAATTAGGGAACCGGGCAGGATATGCTTCCGAAGGAAGGGACAGGGCCCCCTGCGGAGGATATTCCATTACGAGAGTGTGAAAGGCACAGCGGCATCTCTCTTACCTGCTCCTTGGTTAAATTCCTCTGGTGGATTCATGCCAGTAGTGGCTGAGCAAGCGGAGTTAAATAGAATTGCTCTCCGGAAGGTGCACTGGGCTAGTGTAGCATCGGCAGAAACAACTGGGTAGGACTTTAAGGCAGACAGCCAGAGCCCAGCTCAGGTAGTTGAGCAGGAGCACCCCAGAATGCAGCCGGGGTAGCTCACCACAGAGGGAAGCAATACATGTTGCCATCTAATGTAAGAAGATACAGTGGTACCTCAGGTTTCATACGCTTCAGGTTACAGACTCCACTGACTCAGAAATAGTACCTTGGATTAAGAACTTTGCTTCAGGATGAGAACAGAAATCGTACTCCGGCGGCGCGGCAGCAGCAGGAGGCCCCATTAGCTAAAGTGGTGCTTCAGGTTAAGAACAGTTTCAGGTTAGGTATGGACCTCCGGAACGAATTAAGTACTTAACCCAAGGTACCACTGTAGTGTGAAGCAAGGGGTTTCCCCCGCCAGCCATAGGAAGTTGCTTTATAGAGACTCGGACTGAGACCATTGTTCCATTTAGCTCAGCATTTCCCACATGGACTGGCAGCTGCTGTCCCAGATTTCAGGAAGAGGCATTCTGAGTCCTACCTGGAGATGCTGTGGGTTGAATTTGGAACCTTCTGCATGAGTTCAGGCAGGGAGTCTCTCCCAGCCCAGCCTGGAGAGACCAGGGGTTGAACTGGAGACCTTCGGATGCTCTTCCAATAAGCTACAGCCAGTCCACAGTTGAAACTTCCTTAACCTCACCACTGAGTACCACAGCAGACAGAGGGCTTGACTGAGACCCAGGTTCAAATCTTTGGTTTACCATGAATCTCTCTCTCTCTCTCTCTCTCTCTCTCTCTCTCTCTCTATCTGTTTAAACCACTTCCTAGGGTTTTCGTGAGGGTAAAACTGGTAGGGAGAAGGGCATGGAATTGCTGCTGTTGTTAAAATGTAATGAATGATTAAAATTAAAGGTGGGGTTCTCCTAACAAACCCCACCAGTGGAAGTCCTGTGAAATGGGGCTTTCCCTCCCCTGTGCACCCCTGGAAATTGCAATGGTGGCAGAATAAACTGCTGTTGAATTCATCCCCACATGTTTTTATTGCCACATAGGAGGAGTGGGGCAGGGGGAGGAGAGCTTGGTATTCAACTAATTTTTGCTCAAAGTAGACCTATTAAAATTGATGGACCTAACAGCCATGCTAATTAATTTTACTCTGAGTAAAACTTAGCTGAATGCCACCCTATGTCACAAGGAACCTGCTAGGACTGCGAGGATAATCAATGTAGGTGTGTTGGCCCTACATCTGACATCTTTGGGGTTTAAATGGCAGCTCCCTGTTTGGGCAGCATATGAGGGGAGGCATCCTAGGGCAGCCATTGCCAACCAGGTGCCCTCCAGATGTTATGCGCTGTAACTACCATCAGCCCTTGCCAGCATGGTTGTGCTGATGGGAGTCTTAGTTCAAAACATCTGGAGGTGTATTTTGCTTCTGCCAATGAGGTTGCCAGGCCCAGAAGTGGGAGGGTGGAGAGGGAGAAACGAGGGAGGAAGACGAAAGCAAGCCCAGCAAGAGAAATAGCTGGCAGTCAAGTTTAAAAGTCTTTGCTTTCGGCAGGAAAGCATGATTCACACAAGGAAAGTTACAGTATCTATAAAGAAGCCTCTGTTTACAGGACTTCAAGGAATTACAAGATCACCCTACGCTTGGCAACGCTGGGACTGCTAAGCCCCAAGGGATGCTGGGAGCTCAGAAGGCTTACCAAGGGAATGTGGAGCAAAAGAGAAGGATGCCAGAAGAGAGAATTTTCTTTTTTAGAAACAGCAAAAGGAAAACCATGTCCATCTTCCTGTTAATTCAGTGGTGGCTGTTGGCCATTGAGGCTGGTAGGGGAGAACGCTGAGAACCCGAGCCAACATCAGGCAATCACCTAATTATGGTCTTGTCTCCATTCTTCTCTGAATTAACAGGAAGATGGACATGGTTCTTCTTGGTAGTTCTTCCACCCCCTGAAGTTTGGGGTGTGGGGCCCAGGAGAGGGTATTCTATGAGACAGGCCCTGAACCCCTTCTGTCATGCTATGCTGCGGGAGTGTCCCTCCACTGGGGAAACATAACAGAACAACAAATAATGCTGAGGACCCACCACTATAATCATATTGCAGAATATACTGCCAAAAAAAACCCCCACTCTAGTCAAGAGGACACAAGGTCTAGGATACAAGTTATTTGTTGTTGTTGTTGTTTAGTCGTGTCCAACTCTTCGTAACCCCCATGGACCAGAGCACGCCAGGCACTCCTGTCTTCCACTGCCTCCCGCAGTTTGGTCAAACTCATGCTGGTAGCTTCGAGAACACTGTCCAACCATCTTGTCTTCTGTTGTCCCCTTCTCCTTGTGCCCTCCATCTTTCCCAACATCTTTTCCAGGGAGTCTTCTCTTCTCATGAAGTGGCCAAAGTATTGGAGCCTCAGCTTCAGGATCTGTCCTTCCAGTAAGCACTCAGGGCTGATTTCCTGAAGAATGGATAGGTTTGATCTTCTTGCAGTCCATGGGACTCTCAAGAGTCTCCTCCAGCACCATAATTCAAATTGGGACAGGCAGTAAAGGCAACAGAAGTCTGAGGTTTTACAGCTGGCAGGCAGCCAAGAGGCTGGGGCAGATTCCGTAGACACGACTGTGGCTTTCTGCTGCATTACCAACTTGCACAATCTGCCCAGTCCCTCCTGCTCAACCTGCATATAAAATAAGAACCACGCTAAATCTCCAGTACTTTCTGCTCATGACAAAGTTGAACTGGTCCAACACGGACGGGGAACCTGCAGCTCTACATACGTTGTCGGGGTGCAGTTGGCAGAGCATGAGGCTCTTAATCTCTTAACACCAGGGTTGCAGGTTTGAGCCCCACATTGGGTGAAATATTCCTGCATCGCAGGGAGTTGAACTAAATGACCCTTGGGGTCCCTTCCAACTCTTCAATTCTATGATTCTACTTGTTCCCAGCTAGCAAGGCAAGTGTCTCAGTGGGAAGGAGAGCCCAACCACACCAAGAGGCCATAGGTTCCCTCTTCCTGCCATAAAATATTTCCCCTGGAACCTCCCACCACTTGAGCAATGGTGGGGTGGGGGGAGAAAACACACTTGACAATATGGACCAGCTCCAACTTACTAGGCTTTAAATACCATCAGCTTCCAACTAGGGGCACAAATGGAGCATTTCTTAGAGGGCTATGGACAGACAGAGGGGCCCAACCCACAAGCATCCAGAGCTTGCTTCTCTGTTGGCCTGGACCCCAGACAGTGGACAGCCAGAAGGCCTCTCTCCCTGTCTGGCGAGCTCCTAAGCCCAGCCTTTGCCAGGCCGCAGAACATTGTTCTGACAGACCGTTTTGGAGACCGCTTATCCAGCCGCGAAGGGGGATTTGCTGGGGAAGGCCCAGCCGTCCCTGCCAGGCAGGTGGGAGGCAGAGAGCACACCGGCTGCCTCCGGGTCCTGGGGACAGCATCCACCAGCGCGTGATGCGTTGTGGCAGTTTCCCTGCAGCCTGGAGCCTGCCTGGAGCAAGCGCTGCTGATGTCTTTAATTGCTTTCAGATTCGATAGCCCGGCTCTTGACAGCCTCGGCTGCGCAGCTGCAGCGCTGCCAACTGTCCCCACTTAGCTAGGGACGGAGCCCCACATTCATCTCCTCTCCTGGCGGCCTTTGAAAAAAAGGAGGGATCAAACAGGACGAGCTGCCCAGCTCCCTTTGCGAGCAGAGTAGCTTAGAGAGTTTCAGAGGCTTCCGGCCTTCAGAGGGACTCTCGTCCATCCCCAGCTGTTCAGGAGAGCCGCAAAGGAACTGGCGCTACAGAGCCTCCTCGCCATTATGCTGTCGGTTGATACTTGTTCCTATTACAGAGGATTCTATTTGTTTATTGCATTGATATCTCTCCTTCCCTCCAAGGTGCTCAGAGTGGTGAACAGGGCTCTTCCCCCACCTGCACTGTTTTATCTTCACAACAACCCTGTGAGGTAGGTTAGGGCTGAGAAACAGGGACTGGCCCCAGGGTCATTCGGTGAGTTCCCTGGATTAGCAGGACCTTTGTCGTTTTGTCTCTGTGGTACAGAACTCCCTTCTCTAGGGAGGCCTCTCAAGCGCCCCAGAGTGGCCAACAATGCCTTTTCCCCACCCTTCTGCCCTTAACACAGGCTTCCTCAAACTCAGGCCTCCAGATATTTTGAGACTACAATTCCCATCATCCCTGGACACTGGTCCTGCTAGCTAGGGATTATGGGAGTTGTAGGCCAAAACCATCTGGAGGGCCGAGGTTGAGGAAGCCTGCAACAGCACCCTACCTCTGATACCCCACATCCACATCAAAGCAGGGTCGTCATTGTCGTCCCCTGCGACTTCCACTGCTAAAATCCATTCCTCCACTCAGCTTTGACTTGGGCCACATTCATACAACACATTTAAAAATTAATTTGCATTGGGTTAATAGATTAGAAGACAATATAACCGCAGACAATGAAAATGAAAAATTTACCCTCCCACTCTCGTCGAGAAGTGATGTCTGTGTGAAGTGAGAACTGTTCTGCAGTGGGATGGATCGCCTTCCCTAGAGGTTCTTAAACAGAGGCTGGATGGCCATCTGTCAGGGATTCTTCAGCTGTGGTTCCTAGATGACCATTGGAATACCTTCCAGACCTACAATTCTATGATCCAGATTTGAAGTCTGGGTCCCAGGGTTCGAGTCCCACAATGGTTGAAAGATTCTTGCATTGCAGGGGGCTGAACTGGATGACCCTTGTAGAGTTGAGCCCTCCTTCCAACTCTACAAATCTCTACGTGATTCTATGATTTTATCATTCTGACTCCTGAAGGCAAAGCATACAACTTTGCAAAAAAAAAAAAAAAAAAAAAGCTCAACAACCTTTGTGTGCAGATTTTCACTTTTTGTCATATGGCAACCCTAATGTTGGACAATCAAAATCTGGACTTAATAAGCCAATTTGTTCCTCCTTTCATGAAAATCTACAGCAAACCAGGAAGTCTTGCATTAGCCCCAATGTCCCAGCTTGCCCAAACCAGGAAACCATGGTCAGCCAGGAAACCAGAGTAAGCCAATATATAAAACTATGGTTTTAAATTAGCTTATTATTTTAATTAATGTTGTTGTTGTTGTTTAGTCATTTAGTCATGGACTGGAGCACGCCAGGCACTCCTGTCTTCCACTGCTTCCCACAGTTTGGTCAAATTCATGTTGGTAGCTTTGAGAACACTGTCCAACCATCTTGTCCTCTGTCGTCCCCTTCTCCTTGTGCCCTCAATCTTTCCCAACATCAGGGTCTTTTCCAGGAAGTCTTCTCTTCTCATGAGGTGGCCAAAGTATTGGAGCCTCAGCTTCAGCATCTGTCCTTCCAGTGAACACTCAGGGCTGATTTCCTTAAGAATGGACAGGTTTGATCTTCTTGCAGTCCATGGGACTCTCAAGAGTCTCCTCCAGCACCATAATTCAAAAGCATCCATTCTTCGGCGATTGGCCTTCTTTATGGTCCAGCTCTCACTTCCATACATCACTATTATATACAACATGTATATAACAGGACACTCTGTCCTTTTTCCATATCCGGTGGTTGTTCCATCTGTTCCCTTGTGTTCTTGCATCTGGGAAATATCTAAAGAACTCCCAGCACTGACAGCAAAGATTTGTACCTGGTTGAACCCAGCACTCCAGATCCCAGCCAGGAGGGACAGATTGCCCCTCGAGCATCTTTGCAGACAGGGATCCATTAGACACACAGCCAGCAGCAGCCCTTGGAGGCTGGAAAATCCATTAGAGGGCTGTGGATACAGAGCTGGCTTTGGAAGGAGAGCATGTTAGCAAGACAGGGAAAGGCTACCCCTCCCAGCCTGAGACTAGACCAGCTTGTCTGGCCCCTTGCATCCTTTCCTGGGCAACACCTGCCAAGATTTCCTACATGTCCAACCTGGCATAGACCAGGCAAGTCAGGGAGCTGCAATAAAATGTTGCAGCAGGAGAGTGCTTCTTATTCAGGATTCTAGACACTCTATTTTGCCACTGACATAGAATAATAGACTTTTAAGGAAATTAGTTTATTCCAATGCATTTTACTCTACTTGGTTCCCAGCCATAAATTTTGTAAACACAGCTGTGTGGAGTATTGGGGCTCCAATAGGGAAGAGTTCAGTTTGGAAAGAAATGCTTGTATTTCTATGATAATAGCAATGTGCCAGTGCTCTCTTACTCATTTTCATTAAGACCAGTAGCTTACATTGTGAAAGGAGAGGAAGAGAGGGATTGTGCATCCTCATGTTTTGCTTTGCTTTGCTTTGCTTTGCTTTGCTTTGCTTTGCTTTGCTTTGCTTTGCTTTGCTTTGCTTTGCTTTGTTGTGTCTTGTTCAGTTTTGTTATTTGCTTCTTTGGAAAATAGTGTTACAGCTTTTGGAGGTGGTCAGTCTACATGATACCTGTGGGTCCCTTCCAAACTCGTGATGTGTATCTGCAAGGCTAGAATCTATTAGAAGAAATCTGCTGAACCAGCCAAACCAGTTTAAGGTAATGGCCTTAGCTGGCCAATTAAGTACCACCATTTACATGTCTAAAGAGGCTGCCCTGTTGGCATAGAGACAAATATGTGGGCCTTTTCCCACCTTCCCTGGCCGAATGCCATATCATTCTAGGATGGAGAGCAATAGGGTGAGTGGGCCTGGCTGTGTGTTTGAGTTTTGTGTGGATGCTGGAAGCTGGAGACACAGAGGCTTGTCTTGCTCTGTGATGAACCCAAAACTATGGCATGGGGAACCCCGTAAAAACATAATTTGGAAGTAAGATCTGTTGGAGCATGAATGCTGTGAGCCCTTCCACCTTATGCTCAGGTTGTATATAAGTGTAAATAAATCCACATATCCTAAAGACACCACTGTTTCCAGTGACCTTCATTCCAAAGAAACTGAACCCCACTCAGCAATTGGGGTGCATGCAACACTACCAACCAACAAACAAAATTAAAAATAGGGGGATGTGGATCATTGGGAAACTTTTAATGAGATGTCAGAAAGAGGAGGAAAAGACCCACAGCGCAGCCAGTCCCTGGAGAACATGGTGAGAAGTGTTGGCTTTAAAGCTTCAGAAAGGCAGACTTCAGAGAAAAATGTTAGGAAGGATTTCCAAACTTAACAGGAGCAGCTTGGCAGTGTTGCTCTCAGAAGCACATACCCCGAAGGCCCATTAGCCGCCATCTGCATTATTGACAAGGGCATGGTGCTGCAACCACCGAACACCGGGCGGGCCCCAGGCAAAGCACTCTGCTTACTCCACAAAGCCACATGACAACACCCGGGGAAAGGTGGGCTGGGGAGGCTTGCAAAACTTGCCAGGCCTTGCAGTCGGGTTCAGGTCAGCTGGGTAGCCATGCGCCCTACTTTGAAGAGGAAAGTCCTCTTTGCGGAGAGGCTGCCTTTTCAGCTTTAGGAACAGGGAGCCTGTGGGCCTCCAGCTGTTGCCAGACTACAACTCCCATCATCCCTGGCTGTGGGCTGTGATAGCTGGGGCTGATGGGAGTTGGGGTCCAACAAGTCCAAGCAGCGTGAAAAGCTTTTCTCCCTCTCTCATAGCACCAGAACTCGTGAACCAATGAAGCTGAATGTTGGATGATTCAGGACAGACAAAAGATGGTGCATAGTTAACCTATGGAACTCAACCCCACAAGAGGCGGTGATGGCCACCAATTTTAAAAGAGAACAGCAAAAGTAGCTGGGAAGGGGGAAGAGGAATTTAGGGATTAAAAACAAGTTTTATAAATTGTGTGTCTTTGTTTCTCAATTTGATCCTTTTACGTGGCTTTGTATGTATTGTGGTATTTTATCCAGTGTGACTTGCCATTATTTTTATTGATCATAGTTTAGTAATGATTTATTGTAATAGTTTAGAATGCAATTCTTTTTAATTATTATTTGCTGATGTTCTGAGAGTTGATTTTACTGTGTGACATTATATTCTAATAGATTCTAATATTACTTTGTTTATATAAATCATTTCATTTTAAAGTTAAATCTTTATTGTGACTTTTTGTATTGGATCAGATTATTATAAGGTGTGTGCTCTTCGCTGTACATTTTGCTCCTGCAAACTGCCTTGTGTATAGTAATATAGGAAGGCGGTATGGGAATTAAAAGCGAAAAGAAAAGAAAAGAAAAGTAAAATGAAAAGAAGATTGGACTACTTAGTCATGATGGCTATTGCTCCATAGCTGGGGGCAGTAGTGCTTCTGAATACCATTTGATGGAAACCTCAGGAGGGCAGAAGGCTCCTGTTTGTGAATCCTGCTTGCCAGTTTCCCGTCTGGTTGGCCACTGTGAGATCAAGATGCTGGATCCAGCAGGCTCTTATTATTCCACTGCTTGTAGTGTGCCATTGCTTAACTTATGGGGATGAACTGCAGTGACGTCCTTGTAACTGCTGGGGCCCTTTCTAAAGGATTCCATCTGCACTTTCTAAAGGGGCCCTTTCTAAAGGATTCCATCTGCACTGGGGAGAACTGGGGAGATGTCTGCAGACAGGAGCCCCACACAACAACACTCTCCCCTCTTGCAGTTCCCAGCAACGGGCATTCAGCCTTGTTACTGCCTCCACTCACGAAGGCAGAGCAAAGCCTTCATGGATAGTAGCATAGGAAGAAGAAGAAGAGTTTGGATTTGATATCCCGCTTTATCACTACCCAAAGGAGTCTCAAAGCGGCTAACATTCTCCTTTCCCTTCCTCCCCCACAACAAACACTCTGTGAGGTGAGTGGAGCTGAGAGACTTCAGAGAAGTGTGACTGGCCCAAGGTCACCCAGCAGCTGCATGTGGAGGAGCCGGGAAGCGAACCCGGTTCACCAGATTATGAGTCTACCGCTCTTAACCACTACACAACGCTAGCTCTAACTCCTAGGGGCAAGGTCCCTTCAGCAGACCCAATAAAATATTTGAGGGGCTGCCCAACCCCAAGGTGATGAGCATTGTCATTCAATGGTGTGTGCGCACTGCGTCTTGTGCAGGGCAGGCTTACTTGGGCCTCCCCAATATTTTATTCACCCCTGGCTAGTAGCCATTACTAGCCTTCTCCTTCATGAACTTGCCCAGCCCTCTTTTAAAGCCATCCAAGTTGGTGGCCATCAATGTCCCTTGTGGGAGGGAGTTCCACAGCTTAACTATACACTGCATTAAGAACTTTCTTTTATCTGTCCTGACTCTCTGAGCATTCAGCTTCATGGAATAATGGAAAGGGGCTAGGTTCCATTCTGTCTGTGAGGGACAAATTGGTGTGGTGTAGTGGTTAAGAGCAGTAGACTCGTAATCTGGGGAACTGGGTTCGCTTCCCCGCTCCTCCACATGCAGCTGCTGGGTGACCTTGGGCTAGTCACACTTCTTTGAAGTCTCTCAGCCCCACTCACCTCACAGAGTGTTTGTTGTGGGGGAGGAAGGGGAAGGAGAATGTTAGCCGCTTTGAGACTCCTTCGGGTAGCGATAAAGCGGGATATCAAATCCAAACTCTTCTTCATCTTCTTCTTCATCATCACAAAATCCTTCCTTCCTTCCTTCCTTCCTTCCTTCCTTCCTTCCTTCCTTCCTTCCTTCCTTCCTTCCTCCCTCCCCCCTCTCCAACAACTCCTTCCCTGCCCACCTCCCTCAGATAAAAAGTCTGCCTGGTTCTCTCGCAGCCTCAGCGCCGTGTCTCTAGGCGGAGATTTGTGCTGTAAAATGCACAATATGTTCTATCTGCCCGTTGGGAGCCATCAAATATTCACCAGCAGCTCCCATTTTAGTCAAAGCAGATTAGGCAGGCCGAGCGAGGAAGCAGAGAGGGCCTGCGATGCCCGCCAAGCTCTCCAACACCCCCCCCCGGTGCTTTTCGTTAATGGGGTAAACGGTACAAGTTCCCCAGCCATGGCTACCATTCAACAACATAGCAAAGTGGGAAGAGGGGGGCGGGCAGGCGGGGAGATGGCGTGTTCTCAGATGACCCATCCTGCAACCAGCAGCCTCCAATGGCTGACCAGTGGTTGCTTGCCAAGGGGGGAGTCAGGAAGAGGGAGGGAGTAGAAAGCCATTAGCTCATGAATTTGTAAAAAAAGGGGAATCTCAAGTTCTCAGGAGGAGCAATAAACAGGAAGGCAGAAAGGGGAGACAAGCCTCAAAATGGTACTGAGAAATATGTGTGTGTGTGAATGGAAGCTTTAAAGGAGAATTGGACTAGTTCATGAGGCTAACAGTGGCTACTAGCCACAAATACTATGCTCCGCCTCCACTCTCAGAGGCCATATGTCTCTGGATACCAGTGGCTGGGAATCACAGGAGGGCAGAGGGCTCTTGGGTTCGAATCCTGCTTGTGGGCTTCCCTCAGGCACCTGGTTGGCCATTGTGAGAACAGGATGCTGGACTAGATGGGCCATTGGCCTGATCCAGCAGGACTCTGGTTATGTTCTTAAGTCAGCTCCTCTTTAATGGTGCCTCCAAGAGTGTCGGGATTTCACAGGAGGGATTCAAGCGCATCTTGGAACTTTAGGTTTGCACAAATAAAGTGAATTAAATGTCTCTGTTGCCAAAAAAACACTTTAAAGGAGAAATAAAAATGAAGAGGGTGGAGCAAAGGGAGACAAGACGATGGGGTCTTAAGCTGCTAGGGAAGGGATGTTTCTACTGTATTTCTCTTTCCCCCTTTTGTTTTGATGTATCTGTGGGAAGGGGCAGGTTTGTCTCTTTGGTTGTAAGTCACTCTTTGGGTTGCCTTGGGCAAGCTACAGCGACCAATGAAGAAGAAGAATAAACAAATAAAAATAAAAGGCGAGGGCCTTCGGTCCTCACAACTGCCTCATTGGCGCAAGATCTACTGGGAAGGGTTGCTGTGACCACTAGGTCATGCTATTTCATTTCATTGACCCAAGAGTTAACACCACTGACACCAGGTATTTTATTGTTTTATTGCTGACTCTGGCTCCTGACACTTAAGCACCAGATGAAGAAGTTGATTCTTTTAGAGCTCTCAGCTGCTTTGGGTACCACTGGCCAGGGATGGGGAACTTCAGGTTGAGGGGCCAACAGGTCCCTCTGTCTGGCCCTTGGAATTCTCTCCAGGCCACACCCCTCACTGTCCCTGCTTTGCACCTTCCTTGAGTGCTTTTGCCTGGCTGGAATGAATCCTGGAACTCAGATAATGCTCCTTTCTTGCCTGGATGGAGAGGGCGGGGGGTGACTGTGCGCATAAACTAGTGAACTGTACAAAGGCCACATTTACATTAATTGCTCCTCCCACTTTTGCCTCTGGCCCCACTCACCACTGGCATGTGGCCCTCAGAAGGTTGCCCAGAAGGGAATGTGGCCCTTGGACTGATAAAATGTTCCCTATTCCTATTTAAAGCCTCAAACAGCTCAGGGGTTGGTTTATATGAAGGATCCCTTTTCTTCTCACTTGTAGCTGGTCCTGGAGAGCATCTTTTGAAGCTTTTATGTATGTCCTTTACCAAAAGAGGTGCAACAAGTGGTTACCAGGGTGAGGGTCTTTTCGGTGGTGGCTCCAGTCATAGAATGCTCTCCCTAGAGCGGCTAGCCTGGTGCCCACTCTGTATGATTTATGGCATCTGGTTTAAGACGTCTTTTACGGGCTTTTACAGCTCTTAAGGTTGCTGCTAGGAACGGATGACTGTTAATTATGGTTTTCATTTTTCTATTTGTAAGTTAAATTCTCCTCTTTGCCACAACATTTTTTTTTATGCCTCATGAAAATTCATCAGCATTTTAATCTCTCCTGACATGGTCATTTTTGCAATGCAATTCTGCCTAACAATGCATTTTTATGTTATTTTGGGTAACTTACGCATTTATAGACACACTTTACCTGAATACATGCATTTTTGTATATATTACGTGGCTGGCGAACTGCACTGCAAAACTAAGAGAAGTGCAAAATTTCAAATGATAGCTGTGTTTCGGTTCACACATTTTTTCAGAAAGTGCACTTTTGGTTGATTTGCCTTTAAATGCAAACTTTATCGAATTTCTCCCCACCCCCCTTATAAGACAGTAAGCAAAGAGGCAGCTGCTAAACCACGAGAACATGGAAGCTACCAAATTTCTGGCCTCATCTCTTAGTTTGGGATATTTCACTTCTGTAACAGAACAACACATGAAACAAGGAGGAAAAGGAGATTCATTCCTTTTGCAGATAAAGACTCAATTTGAAGAGGGCTCCCCCCTCCCATTTCCCAAGCCCCCCCCCCCCAAATTAACTCTCCATCTGTTCCTCTGCGGCTGAGGCTGATGGCTTCTGACAAGGCCTCCTGAACGCAAAGCTGTTTTGCCCAGAAAATCTATTACAAGTTGCTCTAAGACAGGCAGAAATCCTCTCCTTCTGTCTCGCCGAGCTGGTCTCTCTAGGTGTCCACCCCAGGCAAGGCAGGGAGACTAGGCCCAGCATGGGCGAGCGGGCTGCTGCCTCTGCTCAGCCGGAAAACTCAGCTGGGAGGGAGCTGGAGCTTTGGTAACTCCCTAGCAAATGGAGAAACCGCTCCCCAACCCCGTGGCTCAGTGCTCCCAGCCATCAACAGGACACGGTGAGGGGTGCAATCTAACCAAAGTTCAGCACTTTTCTTTTCTAATTAGGAATTTCAACATAACAATTTATCAAAAACACACCATCCTCATCCCCCCCCATTTTTTCCCTCCCCTCACCCCAAAATAACCCCCTTCCCACCCCACCCCCAGACTTCCCTCAGCTCCTCTCTCTGGTTTTTCAGCACATGTTATTCTCTTATTCTCTGCATATTATAAAATTGTAAAGATCCTTAATTTATCTATCTATATATTACCAATAAAAAGTTTGTGTATGTTTATTCAAAACCAAATCTATGTTGGAAATGTAAGGAAAAAGAAGGGACTTTTTATCATATGTGGTGTGATTGTAGTAAAATTAAATAAATTTGGGAAATGATACACAAGGAGTTGAAGAAAATGTTCCAATTAACATTTGTAAAAAAACCTGAAGCATTTTTGTTAGGGATTTCAAGAAAAGACCTGCCAAGGAAATTGAAAAACATATTCATGTACGCGACAACGGCTGCAAAGGTCTTAATAGCACAAGGATGGAAGAATGAAGAAATTCCGACCAAAGAATTGTGGCAAGAGAAACTGATGGACTACGCAGAATTGGCGAAATTGACACACAAACTACGTGATAAGGACAACTGTGACTTTAAAGAAGAATGGGAACCTTTTACAAAGTACTTAAAGAAACAACGCTGGACTCCAGTTCAGCACTTTTCAAGTCTCTCAAAGGATTCTCTGGGTGAGCTCAACACATATGCTCACATCCTTCCCCTACTGAAATGTGACAAGATTACAAAAGGTGCTTGATTTGGGGAGGATGGTGGCCTGGTAGTTCTTTAAAGGCATCGTTCCCCACCCCCCCTCCGCCCTTGCTCATTAGTGGGATTTTAAAAAACAACAACAACTTTTCAATTCCCAGGGTGGCTTACAAAATTAACACAGGCATGAAAGCAAATGTAAAGCATTTTTTAAAAGAAAAATCAAAGACACAAGATTTTGTGTAGCCAAGATTTATGTTGCAGGGGGCAAAACCTCAGTTAGTTAAGTATTTTTATTGATTTACTTGATTTAGGTGGGGGGCATCTGCACTACATTTCGATGCCATTCTGAATCAAGATGGCAGACTGAACTTTTCAAAATTGCACTGATTTTAACCATTTCAGAACGGCACTGGTTATTTTTGGTTTGCAGAATTCCCGAGCAATGCCGAGTATGAGGCATACAGACAAACAAACACATTTAGAAATAAGAACTGTAATTTAAATAGGAATACCTCTCACCCTAGTGGCGAAGACTGTGGTCAGGTGATGTGGGTGTTCCTGCTCAGTCTGCAGTCCACGTGCCGCTAATGGCAGATGGACAACTTCAAGGCCCTTAGAGGTCTCTTTTCTTCAAGTTCTTTGGCTTTAAACCAGACTTGGACTGGATAGCCCTTCAGACAAAGGAATGTGCTCTGTAAAGTAGCTCTCCTCATCCCTTCCAATATTAAGATGAGGGACAGGAGCTCTGGAGGCTTGGTGGGCGCTGAGCTTCGTCTCTTCCATGCACACAACACTTAGCACCAGATAGCCTGCAAAGGTGCAACTGGGATTTGATTGACAGGCTGACAAACGTGCTGGAGCACTGAGTCCCAGGGCTGTTTTTCACTGGCCTGCTGTTGCCTCTAAACCAAGGACACCCTGGGCCATCTTGGGCTGTGTGCACCGTGCAAGGGGAATCAAGACGCAGAATGGAAAGCAGCCGATTCACCCAGCTCCCTTTACCAGCATTGCAGCGCCTCCCTGCAGAGAAAATTCACCTAGCTGATAGCTGAGAAAATGGGCTGTTGCTTGTGAAAGCTCTTATCTCTGCAAATGTGGTGGGCTGGATCGTGCCACATTAAAACAATTTGATGTTCCACTGATTTTTGACCAGAGGGTTAAATATATGCTGAAGAGCCTAAGAAGAGCTCTGCTGGGTAAGGACCAGGGGTCCATCTTTTTTGCAGTGGTTAATCTGATGCCGCTGGGAAACCCACAAACCAGGCACAAGGGCAATGGGCCTCTTTTCCATTTGTTAGCACATGCTGGGCAATTACGTACTTAGGGTGGTGTCCAGTGCTCATCCTGCCCAAAGTAGGTCCATTGAAGTTTGTACTAACTTAGATTCAATTATTTCACTGGAAACCACATTTTGTCTGCCCAGGTAAAGGTAAAGGGGCCCCTGACCATTAGGTCCAGTCGTGACCGACTCTGGGGTTGCGGCACTCATCTCGCTTTACTGGCCGAGGGAGCCGGCGTACAGCTTCCGGGTCATGTGGCCAGCATGACTAAGCTGTTTCTGGCGAACCAGAGCAGCGCACGGAAAAGCCGTTTACCTTCCAGCTGGAGCGGTACCTATTTATCTACTTGCACTTTGATGTGCTTTCGAACTGGTAGGTTGGCAGGAGCAGGGACCGAGCAACGGGAGCTCACCCCATCACGGGGATTCGGACCGCTAACCTTCTGATCGGCAAGTCCTAGGCTCTGTGGTTTAACCCACAGCGCCAGGAACATGTGCTAATCAGTTTCATTGGAGTTCCAACGTTTTCTCCACCTTATACAGGCATAATTTAAGAATCCCACCCTTAATTGCTTTTTTCCTAGGCTGAAAAATCCAAAATGACATTGCCTTTCTATGCATGGAAGGTGTTTTAAGCCTTCGGATCTTCTTAGGTTGACCTTTTTGTACCTCATTCACCACCCCACCACCCATTTTTAGAGTTAAAAGTGCCCACCTTTTGTTGAATTGTTAGTATAATGTAACATAAAATAAAACAACCACCTCCTTTTGGGACTGGATAATGCCCATTGCCTTCAGACAGGGACTGAGCCCTTTGTGAAGGCAGGAGAACAAAATGTGTCAATGCAGAGCTGCTTTGAACTTGACTCCTTGAAGTGGAAACCCAACATTGCATTTCTTAATTTTTACCATATAGTTGCATACTGTGGTAGTGCTGCTTTTGTGGCCCACCTTAGATCAGGTCATCGTGACCTGGCAGTTAGTCTTCTTCACCCACCAGCTGAAGACCAGTAGTGTGTAATATGTGTAATTTCTTAAAACAAAAAAAAGCATTAAAAAATGAAATTGGCCATCTAGTTATTCCAGATTCTGCATGAAATAGAAGTAGAGATGCAACCCATGTAAATTGCACAAATTAAATACATTTGCATAATATAGTCTGCAATTTTAGCTTGGTTGCATAATTATCATGGTTCTGCAAGAACAACCCAGATGTATTTAAGCTTATCATTACAGCAGTAAGGGCTTGCTTTCTTCTTAATGGAAATTCTCAGAAAACTTTATTTGGGTACAAATGCCCAAATTCTGCACTTCTGTGGAAATTGTGGTGCACACACAGCTCCCGGCATATTTAATCAAACTAGAGTTTGCTAAGCATGTAAAAGCATGGGAAATATATATTTTAAAAGGCAGACTTCAAATGACTAAAAGAAAATCTAGTTTAAAAACATAGAAAGTTGACTCAGTTGAAGAGGAGCACATTGGGTGCAAGAGAGTCAACTTCAATCACATGCAGTTGCACTCAGCTTTCAAAGGGACACAGAGCTACGGAAGGTTCTCCCAGTGAATCCTCAGAATTAATAGCCTTAGTGCTCACAAGCATAAGAAGTAATCTCTGGACTAGATGGACCTTTGGTCTGATCCCAACAAAACTCTTCTAACGTTCATGGAGCCTCTAAGGAGGCAGAAGATGGGAATTATAATATAGTTTACCATCTAAGCCAGCTAGAACTCAGATGGCTAAAATAGCTTGTAGTTCCCCTAACCCCTAACCCTCGAGGCCGACGCCGCCTCCTCCTCTGCTACCACCACAATGCATTCTTCTGATCTCAAAGCTAACAGCTCCCTCTTCTGACTAAGCTTGGGAATGAATCACAGATACCTTTATTTTGGCTAATGCTGCCACCTTCTGTTGATCTATCTAGTTGCATGCCCACATCTCAAAAAAATAAATAAAAATGTGTTACTGTGGGCAGGTGCAGTTGTAACTCCTGGCCTCTTCAATTTTGCAAAAATCTTCAACCTGCATTTATGCATCTTTCTTCACAATAGTTGGACCTCTACACAATTTCAAGGTCTGTCTTTCTATCACAACCTTTAAGATCAACAGAATGCTGCTGTTGTTTAGTCGTGTCCGACTCTTCGTGACCCCATGGACCAGAGCACGTCAGGCACTCCTGTCTTCCACTGCCTCCCGCAGTTTGGTCATGCTGGTATCTTCAAGAACACTGTCCAACCATCTCGTCCTCTGTCATCCCCTTCTCCTTGTGCCCTCAATCTTTCCCAACATCAGGGTCTTTTCCAGGGAGTCTTCTCTTCTCATGAGGTGGCCAAAGTATTGGAGCCTCAGCTTCAGGATCTGTCCTTCCAGGGAGCACTCAGAGCTAATTTCCTCAAGAATGGATGCGTTTGATCTTCTTGCAGTCCATGGGACTCTCAAGAGTCTCCTCCAGCACCATAATTCAAAAGCATCAATTCTTCGGCGATCAGCCTTCTTTATGGTCCAGCTCTCACTTCCATACATCACTACCGGGAAAACCATGGCTTTAACTTTATGGACCTTTGTTGGCAAGGTGATGTCTCTGCTTTTTAAGATGCTGTCTAGGTTTGCCATCGCCTTTCTCCCAAGGAGCAGGCATCTTTTAATTTTGTGACTGCTGTCACCATCTGCAGTGATCATGGAGCCCAAGAAAGTAAAATCTCTCACTGCCTCTATTTCTTCCCCTTCTATTTGCCAGGAGGTGATGGGACCAGTGGCCATGATCTTTGTTTTTTTGATGTTGAGCTTCAGACCATATTTTGCGCTCTCCTCTTTCACCCTCATTAAAAGGTTCTTTAATTCCTCCTCACTTTCTGCCATCAAGGTTGTGCCATCTGCATATCTGAGGTTGTTGATATTTCTTCCGGCGATCTTAATTCTGGCTTGGGATTCATCCAGCCCAGCCTTTCACATGATGAATTCTGCATATAAGTTAAATAAGCAGGGAGACAATATACAGCCTTGCCGTACTCCTTTCCCAATTTTGAACCAGTCAGTTGTTCCATATCCAGTTCTAACTGTAACTTCTTGTCCCACATAGAGATTTCTCAGGAGACAGATGAGGTGATCAGGCACTCAACAGAATACTCAGCACCTTTGTAACTGTATCAGCCTATGTGCCAAGTTGGAAAAAGCAAGGCATTCACAAAAGCACTCTTCCTGGCCACCCCAAAGTTGTTGAATTCCCGTTTCTGTATAATTCATTCAAGTGATAGATCATGTTCCTCAATGGACTGCTCCTGCCAACCTAGCAGTTCGAAAGCACGTCAAAGTGCAAGTAGATAAATAGGTATCGCTCCGGCAGGAAGGTAAACGGTGTTTCCGTGCGCTGCTCTGGTTTGCCACATGACCCGGAAGTTGTATGCCGGCTCCCTCGGCCAGTAAAGTGAGATGTGGTTTGAATTGTGATACAGCATTAGTTTTCTTTCCTGTTTAATTAACCAACCTAGCAACATTGGTGCTATTAATGTTTGCTGTTGCCGATTGTCACTGTGCTTATATTGTTCAAGTAGTTATTTAACAAAATTTATATACTGCTTGATTGTAAATAGAACCTCTAAGCAGTTTACATGCACACACTTTTCAATAAAATATGTATTTCTTTGGACTATGCTGCTATCTAAAGTAATTGTTACGGTTTATTTGATCTTTTTGCATTCCAATTCATTCTTTACATTCCCCCCCCCCCCCAACACCTGTGTGTGTATGTGTGTTTGCCAGCTATGGACTGATTACACTTCACACATCTAATGAAGTGGATTTAAATCCAGAAAAGCTTACACCATAATGGATATGTTAGTCTTTAATTTGCCACAAGACTCTCACTTTGAGCCTCATTTTAACTGCTACTTGCCTTAGTAAAGAGCAGGGTTGAAATGGAGCGAGCATATACCTAAAAGTCAAGCAAATCAAAAGGCAGTGGGATGTTTCCAGTTCTTGGTCATGTCAAAAGTCCTTGGGAGAGGGCCGCAGCCAGTGGTGACAGATGCCCAGTGAGATGGGTAGGGCGGGAGAAGGGGAGGCCAGGAGTAGATGGAGCCAGATCTAATCAACAACAGGCAAAGCCAACTCATTCTACTTTTGTCCCCATCCTTCTATTTGTTGAGATCTACATGGACAACATTAATGCAGGAAGTCCTAGATGTAATCTCTCATAACTACTTGTAGGACTAGGAGACCCTTGTCTGGAGACCCCTGGATGGTTAAGTCCAGTCAAAGGCGACTATGAGGTTGTGGTGCTCATCTCGCTTTCAGGCCGAGGGAGCCGGCGTTTGTCCACAGACAGCTTTCTGGGTCATGTGGCCAGCATGACTAAACTGCTTCTGATGCTGTGGGACACCGTGATGGAAACCAGAGTGCACGGAAATGCCATTTACCTTCCCACCACAGCGCTACCTATTTATCTACTTGCACTGGTGTGCTTTTGAACTGCTAGGTTGGCAGGAGCTGGGACAGAGCAATGGGAGCTCACCCTGTTGCGGGGATTCGAACTGCCAACCTTCCAATTGGTAAGCCCAAGGGCTCAATGGTTTGGACCACAGCACCACCCGCGTCCCTGCAACAACAGGACCTATGGTTTGGTGTGATGTAAAAGAGCTTCCTATATTCCTATGTTTCCATGACCTGGTGGACTGCAACAACCTTCTATCTCCCTTCCCTGCCCAGAAAGAGTCTGGGGAACAGAATAAGAACAGCACCCAATGCCAAGTATTCGTCAGTTCATGAATTATGTCCAGGGGCAGATGTGAAGGCCACCACACCCTCCCCTCCAGTGCTGCTATCATACCAAGCAAGACAGACAATTAAAAAACAAAATTTTTTTATTTGGTCCTTTGGAACCTGAGTTTGAAAACCACCCATGGGATAATTCGTATTATACAGGGACTGATTACAGATTTGATTTACAATTGATAAAATATCCTATGTTTTCTTAAGAGCTGGACAATATTTACATGGTTAAAAACTATTCACAGCTCGAAGAGAGTGAACAGAAAGACACACACACACACACACACACACACACACACACAAAAGAAGAACATTGAAAAAGAGAAAAAAAGGAAAGGAGACATTTTGGACAGGGGTAAAAACAAAATACAGAGGAACTCACATGTTCAGCCACTCCCTGGCCTGAGATGACTGAGCTGGGAAAGGAGGAAGGAGACGCAGAGTGAACACTGATTGGTATAGTGGAGATGGTGGGGGAGAAGGAAAGGGGGAGAAAAATCAACTTTCTGTTCATTGCTACTTGATTAGGTGGAGAGAAAATGGAACAGGATAAGGGGAGTAGGGATGGAAAGGTAATGTACTGGCATAATGAAATGATGGCACTGCTACCCTGTCCCCCAAAGGTCCTTGCAATGCCACTTTAGCCCTCAACTTGACCACACCCTGCCTTTCTGAGCTCCCCAACACCAGCTTGGCCATGCTCCCGGGTACAAAAAGCCCAGCTACACCTGCCTCCTGAGACAGCAAGGGTGCATCTGCGTTACCAACACATTGGCTTTATACTCGCTTAAACCCTAATGGCTTCTTTCAAAGAATCCCAAGGAAATCGCACTCCATCGTCTCTCGAGACAGACAGATGCCAACAACTGTTAAGCAATCCCTCCTCAATGCTCCCTGGAAAGAGGAAAGGGGTATTAAACCAGTTTAACTCCGTAGTGAAGATATGCCCTACAAGAAAGCTGCGTCAAAAGGGTGGGGCTGCAACACAATAGCTTGCATTCATTGCTCTCTCCTCACAGCACACTGCAATGAACTGTAGAAATTCATATACAGTGGTACCTTGGGTTACAGATGCTTCAGGTTACAGACTCCGCTAACCCAGAAATAGTACCTCGGTTAAGAACTTTACTTCAGGATGAAAACAGAAATTGTGCTCCGGCGGCAGCAGGAGGCCCCATTAGCTAAAGTGGTACCTCAGGTTAAGAACATTTTCAGGTTAAGAACAGACCACCGGAATGAATTAAGTTCTTAACCCGAGGTACCACTGTATTCAGATTACGGAGAGTGCCTGAGCCCTAGAGCTTAGGAATTCAACCCTCTGCAGGAAGAGGCTTCCAGAAAGGATTCATGTGACATTACTGACCCACCATGTCATTGTGGCTCCTATACTCCAGCAAACTATGTTCCTCAGAAGTCACTGTAGGAGGAATTAGTGCAAATCTTATAACCTCCTTGAAAGTCGGGCTCCCACCTTCTTATGGCAGGGCTCCCCACATCTTCCGCAGCCGCGAAGCAGGCAGAAATTGGTGAACTGTTTCCTGGTCCCTGCATCTGTGTGCTTTGATAAAGGCTCACACCTGCTGCGATTTCTGCCTGCTAGAGATCGGCCACAAGAAGGGGAGGAGGAGATGGCAACCCTTCTTGGAAGGCAAAATAAAGCATGGCTTGAGGGGAGGGGAGGAACACACGCTTCCTCTCACTGGTTCCGCCACCACTGCACCCCTTTGTCTTTGAGGGAAGCGGGGAAGACTGGGCCCTGCAAACAAGCAAGGATTGGGAGCTACTCTAAACCAGAGCCACAGATGCATCCAGGACAACACACAACTTAATTTCCATTTCCCAGCTGAAAGCTGCCATTTGCAGAGCAAGGGCACGGTGCAGAGGGGCATTTTTATGGTCCCCCAAGTTATTATCACTGTGCTCTCTCTGACTTGCCTGGCACTGGCTGTGCCCCATACATGGCAACGTTCCACCTTTGAGCAGTCAATGGTGGTGGAGCGTCATTCATGTTCCCTACTTTTTTTGCTTGAAGCTGCAATGAGCCCAAGAGCAGGAGAGGCCAGTGGTGTTGGGGCTGACAACAACTGGCATGTTATCGTATTTCTCCCTGAATATGGAAGTGAAAGGAATGACTGGGAGCAGCCTCAGCCCAGAGTACATTATCCACAATGTTCCCTGGTGGGCATTTTGATGTCCCAAATCCTGTCCCAGCCTCCCGCTTTCCCACTCACCCTCACAGTGCTCCACACGTCAACATGTGCAGACAGGGGTGGACGGGAGTACAAATGAACTAGGCTCTTGACTGACTGCTTGTACCGGCAGAAAGGCCCTTTCCTAATGGAGGGATTGGACTCATTTTATAGAGCAACACAATGGGGAAGACACTGCTGGTGATGAGCCCCCACAGCTTTCCGGGACGCCCTCCTCCCACCCTGTGCCCGAACCAATGAAGTTGGCAGGTAGACACCATCCCTGCTACCCTGTGCCTGAGCCCACAAGGTGGACTAGAAACCCTGTCCCTGATACCCTGTTCCCGAGACCCAACTCCACAGATCTCCATCAAGCTCAGCCCCACACTGGGTCCCCTGAAGGGCAAAAGCCATGTCCTGTCAACCTCAACTATGCATCTGTCCCAAGTGAGTGATGGTGAGCACATGTACCACTGGCGATCCATCCAGAATCTTCTTTAAGGGTGATGGCAGAGACCAACCTCTCCCTTACGGAGGGTCCAGAGGCACAACATACTCCAGATTCCTTCCCAGCATAAGGCTATTCTCCTTGGGTGGGGAAGGAGTGCAGAAATTCCCACTGGGGCATTTCTAAACTCACTTTTCTGGAGGCTAAGCATCTGACTGCAAAGCAGAACTGGTGGAGACCAAAAGTGCTAAATTGACCGAGCTGTACATGAAAGGTTTTCGGGTAGCTTTCAAATCAGCGCCAAATTGGAAGCGCCAGAAGGCACAAGGGGAGGTCAGTCGGTAAAGGGTTCCTTGTTCTCCTCCACCACAGCTGCTGACCCCTGGCTATTCTTCCTTTGGACTGCAGACTGCCAGGAAGGGAAATTGGGAGCAATCCTGCTCCTCTGTATCATGTGAGCTGCAGGGACCACAAGTGTGAATGAACTTCCAAGCCCTTCTCAAACACCCAGGCAGCTGTGTGCCTCCCTTGCAGACTCCCAATCACTTCCTTGCAGCCTACACCCATGACCCCAAGCCCCACTCCTCCCCACACCAAGTGTCCCCAGCAATATATATATATACAGACAAGCCCCTGTACAGATCAAAAATGCCATGATGCTAAACTTAAGCCCCAGGGGCAACATCTCCTGCAATACCCATGTGGGTGGGTCAAATGGCTTGAAGCCTGATTGGAAAAATGTGCTTCTCTAGGCTTTGTTACTACACTTGCTCCTCCACACAAGACTGTGGTGCCAGTCTTTCTGAGGGGCACGGGGGCAGGAAGAGAAGCAAAGAAGGCAGGCAGAGACTCTTATCCCAAACACCACATAAATTTGGCAGCAGGTTCCACGGCTCGTGCTTAAATCAATCTTGCAGAAAAATACAAAACAGTAAGAATAATATTTTCATAGCCAGCACTCCCACCATATGTGTTGCAAGACAGCTTGCACGTTGAGTCTAGCCTGCCACTCGTCCTGCAGAAAAATGGTGCTCACGCTAGGGGAGTAGTTGAACACAGATTTAGCTAGTTTGCAGTTAACAGCACAATGGCTCTGCCATTTCTTTGTACCCCTCCGGCAACCCAGTCTGCAAAACGAAAAACAAAACAAAACTTCACCACCTAGCCAACCCAGTGCTGGAAGGGAGATGGAAGTCCATCTTACAAGTCATCACCCCTCCATCTGCCAATGACAATTCCAGACGTGAGAGAGACAGAGACAGGATGGGCCTACATACCCCTCATCCCAGACCCCACCCGACCCCATTGCAGCAGCCCGCTGACATTTTTAACAGTGGGGTGAGGCACACACACAGACAGACACATTGGCCAGAGGTATATTATTGTTGCAGCAGCCTTAGGATTTTTGGCGGCTGTGGGAAGGGTCGAGTCCCAGGACCTGGCGCCTGGGAGCATCTGAGCATTGCCTGCACCTGGGGCTGGGACACGTCCCTCTCCAGGGCTGTGACATTCCCTTGCTCTCCTAACTTGACAGCAGCTCTGGATAAAGTGCATCATCTGTGGGGAGGCAGGTGGGGAGGGGAGGGAGAGAGGATTTCAAGGGAGGGGGAACCTGAGCAGCTCCCTGCCTGACCCCAGGGGATGGGAGGAAAGACGCTTGGCTTGAGACACCCAGTCTGTCTGTCTGTCCATCCTTCTCAATCCCGATGGCTCAGTAATGGCGGCTCGGGCAACGCCTGAGACAAGTGGGGCCAGAAAAAAGGCAGAAGCAGAAGAGCGGCAGGGAGGGCGGGGCCATTTGTCATAGCGGCCGGGGCCCATGTAGCCCCGCCACCTCGGGCGTCAGCAGCGGATTGTGCGTCCCCTTGGTCGACATCCAGTCATTCAGAAAGGCCTGGGTGGCTTTGCGATGTGCCAGGCGGTGGGTGATGGAGAAACCGGCGTTGCCTTCCAGCTGGGACAGAATCACTAGAACCTGCCTGGAAGAAAACAAAAAGAAAGGAGATAGACAGGTCAGTGAAAGAGAGAGGAAAATAGTGCTAATCCTCACACCTGCGAGTCTACAGCCACAAAGGAAGGCCCAAGAGCAATGCTAGGAATACAATTCTAATTGGGCAACAGCCCCCTGGCTTTCCAAGCAGCCCTTTCATCACGCAGGAAGGTCGCAGATTCCCCAAAGGCTTCCAATACACAAACAATCTCTGGGATCAATTCTGGCCTGGTGCAGACTTAACATTCCAGATCTCTTAACCAGGTGAAGAGCAGAGGTGCAAAACTTCCAGCACACAGGTCAAATGTGGCCCACCAGGCCTCACCATCTGGCCTACAGTCATTTGGGACAGGCAATGCCCATCCAGCCTACAAGTGATATCATCCATCCATTGTTTTTGTTCTTATTTTTATTGTGTATTTTGTGTTTTTTATATCTATGGATGAAGGGCAGTATACAAATTTAATAAATCACCGAAGGACCAATCAGGAGCTTAAGGCGAGATGGATGAAGGCATGCTCCTATTGCCCATCACATGATGGGTGGTGTGGGTGTGCCTTGCTTCAGAAAGGGGAAGAGGTTTCTATTGAAATTACTGTCCAAATCAGGATGGGGTGGAGTCTCCATTTTAGTAGTGGTTTCAGTGGGATCTACTTCTCCCTCCCAGTGCTGCCCCCTGAACTTCTCAAAATTGGTTGAAAAACAGTGAAGGCACCTGGACTTGTCAGTTGAGGAGAGAGGGTGGCCCTCCCCCTTACATTCTACAAGGTGGCAAACAGCTTCATTCCCTCCACACGTGGCAATTCTACAACTTAAGCACACCAACGGGAAGTTAAATCTAGTTTTCTCAGCCCCCCACTAGCTCCCTCTCACCTGTGCAGAGGGGGCACACTGTCCTGTGTTTTGAGGCTGCCTCGTGTCGACACAACGTTGAAGCTGTCTGTGCAGTCGCACTGGACGTGCAGGTAGGATTTAGGATGCCGGTTCTCCACCACCACAATGAGACCTGCCCAGCCATGTGTCAGGTAGTAGCAAGTCATCCCCTCGCGCCCCTGCGGAAGCAAACCAGCCAGTCAGTCTCGGCCCCAGACCAGCGAATCCTGCCTCCCTCCACCTCACCCCCGCATGGCAATACAGAGTCCCAACCTCCAAGACTTGGGGCCCAGGCTCACTCCAACTCTTTGGGAAGATGCACGTTCCCAGGAGCGCATGTGCAGCTGCAGGTGCTTGGCCGCTTTCCAGAGAGAACATCCACAAAACCCACCCATCCAACTAACAGCAGGACACCTGCCTGCAGAAAGCTGTAGGATTTTATGTAGCTTAGTAAGCTAGGAATTAAGGAACTCTAACCTCACATCTGCTATGGACTCTGTAGGTGGTCTTAAACAAGCTACCATCACCTGAGCCTGCTTTGCACCCCAAGTGTTTTGCCTTGGAGTCTGATAACACCTCTTGCTTTTCTGGAGGGAGGATAGAGAGGGGTGTGGGAGTACCGGGGACAGTTTGCATTTGCGGCTCCACCCACTATTTACTATGACCCCGCCCACCACTGGCATGCGGCCCTTGGGAGATTGCTCAGAAAGGAATGTGGCCCACAGGTTGAAAAAAGGTTCCCCAGCCCTTACATGTACAGTACTGAGACAGTGCGTGTGAAGCAAGTTTGAACACTTTAAAGCGCTCCATAAATGGCCACCGTTTTCCCAGTAGGAAGGCTCTTAGGCAGCTGAGGTGGGCAAAATATCTGCTGCAAACCCTGGAGAGCTGCTGCCTGTCAGAACAGATACCAGCTTTCTCCAACCTGGTGCTCTCCCAGCCTTCTAGATGTTGCTGGGAGTTGTTGTCCAGCCCTCCCCCCCCCACTGCCCTCTGATGGTAGCCAATATGCTGATAGTGAGAAGGAGGAAAGAACAGACTCTCTGAAGCAGCCGGGTGGGGCTGGTGCCTGCACGTACCTCATGCCGTTCGCCCTTGTTCTCAGTGAGAAGAATGATGGCATCTGCCAGTGTGGTGGACTGAGCCTCGATCTGTTCCACCATCACCAAGCGGGAGCTGTAGATGGCCAGGATGTAGCTGGAGATGTCAGCAGCTGGGCATGCACTGCCAGTAGTAGGGCTGGAAACTGGTAGAGGTCGAAATAAGCAAGTGAGGCAGAATCAGGCTGCAGGGCCCCCTGTCCACAAGGGAGTCCCCACCCCCAAGAATCCCTACCCATCCTGCCATGTGGCCTTTCCCTCACTCAAGCATTTCCAGAGGCCAGCTTAGGAACACGAACTGCCTTCCTGATTGCAATACAGGCCTGGTACTTAGTCTCCAACACAAGCCAAGACTTGCATTCTTGAAAGGAAGTACAGAACTGTGCAATAGTAAAAAGCAGAAAAGTACATAAAAGGCCATCTAGAGAAGCCCCCACCTTCCCAAGTGTAAAATAAACTGGTCCCCACCCCCTACACACAGGGGCATTCAGAGAACTTGGACAACAAGCTTCAAATCACTACATCCATTGTTGGTATTGTCTGCTCAGAAGGAAGTCCTACTGAGTTTAATGGGGCTTTCTCCTAGGTGATTGGGGTTAGGACTGCAATCTGCAAGAAGCCAATGTTTAAGCAATGAAGGCCAATTTCAACTGAGAATTAAGGCTGGGGAAGGAAACCTTCCCCAAATGGGACTCCCAACTCTCATCTGTCCCCACCAGGATGGTCAAGAATGAAGGGAGTTTCAGTCCCAGCAAATTTTGGAGGATCACAGGCTCCTTTGTTGCTTGAAGCTGTTCTGAAAACACAGGTGGCTTTTTCTTCAAACAGTGACCCCCACTTTTTTTAACCCCCCCCCAAGCTCTCAGCAGGCAACCCTATTGCTGGAACTGGCAGCCCCACTGCCCTAGGAGAGTCAGAAGGAGACCCTGCCACGCAACCCTTACCTTGGCTTGAGGAGGTGCCTGTCACTGGGGTAGTCCAGTGGTTGAAGGCACAGCACACCACTGCATACTCGCCCGGCTCCAGCATGACATCACAGTTGACAAACTTCTTGACTGCCCGCTTGCTGTGCGCCATCAGGCGGCCCAGGCTGAGCTTGCTGCCATTGATGAAGGTGGCTCGGAAGACCATGATGCAAAGGTCCAGCAAGTGGCTGTCCACTGTGTCTGAGCGCCTGCCAAGGGAAAGGAGGGAAGGGGCCATGGCTCAGTGGGAAAGCATGCAGGAAGTGCCAGGTCCAATCTCTGGTGGGGCTGGGAATCAGTCTGTGGGAAACTGCAGCCAGTTGCTGTAGACCACATTGAACTGGATGGGCCAATTGCTAGACTCCTGGTATAAAGGAGTTCCCTACATTCCTGTGAAGTGCAGTGGAGTCAGAAGTCACTGCACAAGCCGCCGTACCCCACTCTCTTTCACCAAATAGGATAACACAAACAATATGGGGTGGGGGGCAAAAATATGGGTCTTGCTAGACTGCTGTCTTGGTAATAGTGGCTTGCAGAAGTGGCCCCACCATCGTTTCCATCGTTTCTTTGTTTAGAGTTTCTGTCTTCAGAGAAAAATAGAATTGTAGATTTGGAAGGGACCCCAAGGGTCATCTAGTGGCAGAGAGAGAAGGATCCGAGGCAAAAGGAGGGTAGCCCTTCTGCTCCTTTAATAGCTGGTGAAAGCCTAGCTTCTCCAATGACACCCTGGGCAACAAGCTGCATCTTGCTGCACAACTATTCAGAGGTACAGACAGAGCCCAGCCTGAAACCCTGGAGGGTTGTTGCCAGTCAGTGTAGACAGCACTAAGCTAGATGGATCAATGGTGTAAACTTTTTAAGAGGCAGCTTCCTATGCTTCCTAGGTACAAGGGTCCTGCTTTCTTCTACACATCTGGCCACCCTAGAGAAAAAAGCAGGCAGATGAGCATGTTAAAAAAAACCCAACATCCCATTACTTGGTCCGTTTGTAGCAGTTAAAAGTGGGTACTGAGTCTGAAAATCACAGAAACTAATGGCTAAAAAAATGCCTTTCACTATGAGGGATGGGAAGATAAGAGAAGAGGACTTGTCTATTGTAAGGACTCACAGGGGAGAGAAGCAGTGCATATCTATACATATATAAACACCACACCTTTCAATGAGAGCCAGTGTCATGGCTTGAGGACCAGATTTTCTCGGCAGTGCTTTACCTTCCTGATAAGTATTAAGTGGCAGCCTTTCACTGATATAGAAGGAAAGGGATGTTCTCAGGGCCAATCATTACAGCAGGGGCTAAACCTGTTCCATTGAGAAACAATAATGGCCCTATCTGTGTAGCCACAGTTATCCCATCTAGATAGCTGCAACCTTCATTCTGTTCCTTAGTCATGTTAGAGCAGGATGAATGGCAGGAAATGGCTTTTATGTTGAGAGAGGATAGCAGTGCCACCACCATCATGCCATGTGTCAGCTCAATAGCACAGTTGAGCTGGAACTGGAGATGGGACTAAACAAGAGGGGTCAATGCACAAGTGACAATTGCCAAGATGCAATGTAGAGTAACCAGGGTGATGTAAACAGTGTGCAAGAGCCTTGAATTTTTGTTCAGTGGCTGATGAGTGTGATCTGTGACCTCACCTGCTGCCTTCCTGGAAAAGGGCGAACTCCAAAGTTGCACGCTCCAGCACAGTCAGTGAGGTGACGGTAATGGGTCCACTGGCTTTGTTGGGAAAGGTGCCCTGCACACGAACCTCATGCCAGTCTGAATGGAGTTTGCAGATGTCCACTGAGTCGAAATACCTGGGCAGGGGAACAAGCAGTTGTCAACCCCAGAAGCAGCCAAGATCAGATGAGTCTCTTTTAGACAGCAATCAAGGCACCCCTGTAAAATCTTCATTGGTAATGGCAGTTTCTTGGGGGTGGCGGAAGGAGGACCACCTTTTTGTGGAAGAGACAGCTGTGTTGCTGTCCATCTTTCTCTTCCCTCTACACTAGGGTGGCAAACCTTTTCTGACCTGAGGACCAAGGGCAGAATGCAAAAGAGGGTAGTGCCACTCTCATACCCAGCACACACAAAGCTCCAATCTGCTCCTCAACCAATAAGTGCCAATCAGCTGGAGGATGGAGGGAGGATTTTTCTCCCATCATAGCATAAACTGAAAGATTCTCCTCTCCTTCCAGGAATGTGCAGTAACATACTTTGCAACGGCCTTCTTGACACTGCAAAATTGCCTCTTTGTTCTCTTGCATGCCACTCCTGCTAACAGGTCAAGAGCGCTCTGGAAAACTGGAAGGAGCAATTCTTCCTGTTCCCAGAGTAATCCCACCTGCTTGAAATGAAGCACTCGGGTTCCCACATTCAGCGCCATAGCTGCAAATTTTGCTGGGAGCTTGAGGCCCACATTAAATGGCTTGGCGTGCCTGATTCTGGTCTTACACTTTTAAAATATTCTAGTTTTCTGTGGAGACGCAGGTGGCGCTGTGGGTTAAACCACAGAGCCTAGGACTTGCCGATCAGAAGGTCGGCGGTTCAAATCCCAGCGACGGGGTGAGCTCCCGTTGCTCAGTCCCTGCTCCTGCCCATCTAGCAGTTCAAAAGCACGTCAAAGTGCAAGTAGATAAATAGGCAGGAAGGTAAATGGCATTTCCATGCGCTGCTCTGGTTCGCCAGAAGCGGCTTAGTCATGCTGGCCAGATGACCCGGAAGCTGTACGCTGGCTCCCTCGGCCAATAAAGCGAGATGAGCGCCGCAACCCCAGAGTCGGTCACGATTGGACCTAATGGTCAGGAGTCCCTTTACCTTTAGCTTTTAGTTTTCTGTGAGCTCCATCACAATAGAGGGAGAATGCACAGCCCCCAAAGAACTGGAAGCAAATTCAAACTAACAACTCATGAGAAGGACAGGGGATTCAGAGCAGCAATGCTATTTTACCATTAGGTGCTGTGTTGTTTTTTTAAATGGAGAAGAGCAGCAGTTCTTGTTTCTCCCTAACAAGCCATGATCAGCAAGCTAACAATAAACCATGGCTTAAAACTGGCTGGCCATCCTGACTTGTTAGGGAGAAGCAAACCACAAACCCTGGTTCAGAAGGAACAGGTTGGTTTGTCCCGTTCACACCAGGGAAGGAGCAAAGCAGGAGTGAATGAGCAGTGCGTATGAGCATTCTGCTTGTACACAGCAAAGCATGGTAAGTCAGCAGTGTCTGTGCCTTAGATCTGCATCAGAACCAGGAGGTCACATTCCAGCCAAATCCAAGCTTCTAAAGGCAGCAGAGCAAGGACCCAGAGACACAGGACAGTCTGTGCAATTTTGGCAGTACCTGATGAAGTCACTGTACTCCATCCAGAAGACCCCTTCACTGCTCCCGTGGGGCATCAGCTCATGCCGCAAGTGTGCCGGCCAGTGGGGCCATTCGTCAGACCAGCTACCGTTCCAGGAGAAGCGGCCCCAGGGGTTACGGAGTCGCAGGAGCCTGAAAGAAGCAGCAAGACAGAACTGAGCTTCTTTATTAAGGTTATGAAGTTCTACTCTGCCTGCTCTTAAAAAAAGAAACCCTAAAGAGGGCTTACAACAGAGCAACATTCGTCAATAGCCACAACAGAGACATTTCTTCCAGAAGAACAGAATCAGATAAATCAGGAAGTTAAATTGCTTAAAGTATGCAGGGATATAAACGGTTTTTATGAAGGGTGGAACCAGACTAAAATATTTTAGAATGAGTTAATTATTTTAGTTTCAGTTGGTGGATCAATGATCAATCAATCGAATCTGAATGTGTGTCAAAACATTATATCTAGTGGACTTTATAGTACATTATAGTAGTGGACTTCATTTTTAGATTATGCATACATGCGCTGTAAAAGGCATCATCCTAGAAAAGCCATTCTCGCTTTAAAACAAATACAAATGTCATCTGCATTTATAATAAGAACTTCTAATTTGTTTTTTGCCTGCCCGATTAATTGAGAACCTGCTCAACCAATCCAGAATTTTTAAATGGATGAATCTAACAAATCAATCAACTAAGTTTGCAAACCTAGTTAGATTACATTTCCTGAAGATAATGAAGGGTAGGCTTTGACACCATCCTTCTGGGAAGAAGAGAGATCACCCAACACAGCTTTGGAATTCTGTTTGATTAAGAAGTGATGTAAAAAACCAACCTTTTAACTGACACACAAACGCACACAGGTCAGCAGAGGAGTGAAAAAAGAACCTGTCCCTGCTTTGAGGTCTAGTCAGTATGTCAGGCATAGATGGATGGTGGTTCCTGAGGCAGAGCTTCCTCTTTGAGACAGAAGGTGGGATGAGCACATATTGGGAGAGGTGCTCATTCCCCAAGGCTTGATGGGCCGAGGGAAGTGGTCTGTTTTGAACTTTATAAACCCAGAACCAGTTTTAACCCCAATCTCCAATGCTTCCTTAAATCATTTCCTGCTCATGCTCATCTCTCTCACTCTCAGATGGCCAGACACAAAGGTCCAGCAGACCGTGCTATGTCTCATTACAGTTGCCAAGATGGAGCAAGAAAACACACTTTGCAATCTGGAAATTCTGAGGCCCTTTCACCTCTTTGCCTACCTCTCAAAATGATTTCACCCTGGTGAGGCAGGCAAAGAGCTAGGCAGGAGCACTGAAGTACCAATCTCAACACACCCTAAGCACTCTGCTTTGCCATGCTATTTTTACTAAGAAAATGTTTCGGTCTTTGCAAGAGTCACGAATTGGCTCCAGTGGGATAAAATCGAAATTGCAGAATTCATCAACAAACAGTGATGCAGTATCTTGGGGAAGTTGTAATAGTATCTTACCCTACATTAAACTCCCGGCTCTTTTCTGGGAAATAGATCTGCAATATTCTTTAGTTCTCATACCTGCATCTTTCCTTAGTGTATCTCCATACGGCCTTACAGTGATGTTATGGGCAGATAGTTGAAATGAACAACAATCCACGAGTCAACATTTTAAATCAGATGTGGTGAACCTTTGGTCCTCCAGATGTTGCTGAACTACAACTCCCATCATTCCTGGACACTGGCCATGCTTTCTGGGGCTGATACGAGTTTTAGTTAAGCAACATCCGGAAGAACAAAGGTTCCTGCACACCTGCTTTAAACCAAACAAGCAGCCTGCCTAATTAGCCAAGAGCCATCAATCTTTTCTTGGCCATTTTTACCTGCACCCTTGCACATCTCGGACGTCCAATATGGAATACGCATGCCGTGGACGAAGGCCCATGCTTTCGTAGGCTGCATCATCCACCTTCATGTTGCCTCCTCCACAGGATGCACCCATCAGAAAGCTGAAGGATGGGAAATAAAAGGGAGTGGGGAGGGGTAAGAGAAACACAAGGCTTACATTACCTGGCTTAGCATCAGGAGTCAATGGGAGGATAACTGGGGAGCTAAAGTTATCTTAAGGTATGTATCACCCCACATGTATCAACCCAGCTGGAAAGGTTGTTAATGGCATGCAGAAACACAAAGCTAGTCTGCCATCAGGCTAACGGCGGTACGACCACTACCACTACAAGATGCAGAGACTGCAGATGCAGGAATTGCTTGCGCTTTTTAGGACTGGTCTACACATACTGCAAAATGAGATGGCACAATCCTGGTATGGCAGAGTGGACTGTACCAGACTGCAAGGGGGAGAGGGAAGAGGGTGTCATTTCTTAACAATCCCTTGTTGTGGAAAAACTCCCTGCAAATAATTTATTTTGGGGGGCCAGCAGGAAACAGCATGCCGGGCTAAAATATTCTAATCCACTCCTTGCTGTGCTATTTTTCTGCTTGTAGAAGGTTTCCTTTACACACAGAAGCAATCAGAAATATGATCCTGTACCTATAGCCTGATGCAGGGCAATATTTTTTACCACTTGATTCTGTTGCTTGCGTAGACTAGGCCTAAGTTTCTGATTATAATATAATAATATAAATATGAGATTGGGCCTGAGTTTTTAGGTTAATTCATGGTTTGTTTCATATCAGTAGTAAGGAGGGACTTTGGCAAACATGCCTTGCAGCTGATGCTTTACAGTGCTGCTAAAAGCTGGTAGCAAAAGCCTCCTTGCAGGAATGCCCAGTTCCCAACTGTGCACGTGACACCACTTTTGAGCCGCTTACACTCGGTTGTCCAGCCCCCTGCTCCCCATGCAATGACTACATGCAACATAACCCTCACCCACCTTCCTGCCACGCTCCTCCTCTGCCTCTGCAGTAATTGCTCGGCCTTGCACTCTCGGCAGGTGGAGCAAAGTGGGGAGGCGGCTTATATTCAGCAGCTGTTGCATGCAGAAGAATATTGCACACAGGCAGACAAAGCTGTGAATGGCAGGAGTTCTAACATTCGTATACTATTGGGTTGGGGCTTTAACGGTATGATCTTTTAACAGGGGCTCTGAATTAGGTCACATCCACACCATACATTTAAAGCACATGGCCTCCCCCCCCAAAAAATAAATCCTGGGAACTCAACTGCTCCAGCTGAGAATTCAATAGTCCATGCAGCAGAAGCACAGAACAGAACAGCCTGGGGCTTCTCTTTTCTCTTGGGCTGACGGCACAGGCTGCACCTAGCTCTGAGTGTTCATGGGCATTTTAGACCGATACACAAAGCATCCCATGACACTAGCCTCTCCAAGGCAGCTCACCAGAGCAGTGCACTCTGAGATTTGCAGTCTATCTGCCGTTCCAGCTTACTAAGGATGAGGGTAGGCAGGGGGTGCATTTTACAGCAACAGGCCTCACTGGCCCGCCTTAGCTCTCTATCTTTGCTAGAGCCACAGCAGTAAGCTCAATGAAATTCCACTTTTCCCTCGGTCTAGATGCGGCCCGACCGGCCGCAGATGCCAAATCAGTCTTTACGCTCCTCACAGCTGAAGGGGAAAGCCCTCCCTCCTGCCTCGTCTTACCCAGCCTCCTTAGAACTCAGCATTTTGGCCCAGATGAGGTCAGTGTCAATGGGCTCCTCGCGAGGGTTAGTGGAGCTGACCTGCAGCATCAGGCTCTCGCAGGGGGCGCCGGTTAGCGTAGCTAGGCCTTCAATAGCGCGCCCTGCCTGGAGGGCAAAGTACGAACCATGGAGTTTGGCCAGGGCCTTCTCAATAAGGGCGACCCATAGCTGCTTCCTCTGGGCCTGGGGGAGAAGAACACAAATCAATGGCTGCAAACAAGGCTGTCGACCAACTTCAGAGTTCATAATTGATTATTTCTCTTTTAAAAGACTGTGTTAATTGTATTTAAATACATTTGCATGCTACAGATGAGCTAAGGGTGACCTTATCCGCCTACAGCACAAGCGTTAACAAAGGGTGGACACCCTTGGCTAGAGTTGTGTGTACTCTGCATGTAATTAAATGAAAACTCCGAGCCCAGGCAATCCAAGATCTATGCCAAGGAAAAGTGGATTTTGCAACTATATAAATTATGCAAACTGAGTGCAAATGCATAACTTATTCTGCTTTTTCAATGTTATAATCATAATATAGTCTGACATTGTTAAGTCATAGGAAGAGTAAGGAGACTTCAGCCATGTCACTCAAACCCTTAAAATCTTATTCAGTCCTCTCTATGGCTCCTGAAATTTCAGTGTGTATTGTCCGAATATTTTTGTAGCATTCTTGTGCAGGATAAGAACTAGAAACCTTTTTAAAAAGCAAAACAAAATCAAAGCTGAAATTCTCAGGAAGCTAAATTCTGCACCCACCAGAACATATTCACTCTTGTAAACCACATTATGAATTCAGCCCTCTCCTTGTTCTAGACCAGATGGTCAATCTGTGGCCCTCCAGATGTTGTTGGACTACAACTCCCATCAACCCCAGCCATTCCCAGTCAAACAACATCTGGAGGGCTGCAGATTTCCCATCTAAATGAACTTCTAAGCTGGAGACCCCATGTAGAGTCTTTTACAGGACATAGAGCACAGCATCTCTCAATTTGCTATAAAAGAGACACTTTCAAGCAACTCTGTTCCCAACCTCTGGCATATCCCCCTCTGTGGTTTCACCTGCTGCAATGGCTAGTGCTGGCCATATCAAATCCCAGCACCCACCTGAGAGAAGAGGAGGTAGCCACACTCATCACAGGGCAGCATGTCATCCACCAGCACAGTGGTCCAGGTGCCATCTTTGCAAAGCCGCACCTGATAGGCTCCCTCCGGACACATGGTCCGTGTAATCATGACCCGTTCCACCAACTCAGGCCTTTCTGCCAGCACAGCCAGAGCACTGAGGAACCTGAAAAAGAGGTGCCAGATGAAGCCAGTTAATACTGGGAAGGCTGCTCACCAGCAAGTCAATGACCACATTCAGATATCATTCTAGACCAGGCATAGGCAAACTCGGCCCTCCAGATATTTTGGGACTACAACTCCCATCATCCCTAGCTAACAGGACCAGTGGTCAGGGATGATGGGAATTGTAGTCTCAAAACCTCTGGAGGGCTGAGTTTGCCTATGCCTGATCTAGACTATGGTTTCATGAGATGTGCCTAGTCTCCTCCTGAACTCACACACTCTCCTCCTCTCCTTCTGTATGGCACTCACTCCTGCTTTCAGTTAACTGTAGCTTCCTGTGTCATCTGAAGCAAGAACTGTACTTAACATTTGTATTATTAACAACAGATAATAACAATCTACAAGGCACAGGAGGGGCAATTAATTATGCTTCAAAGTGAGAAGCTGACTTGCACTATCGTTCACCCGATGATTTTTGGCGGTATTTTCATCATACAAGATAAGAATTATACTTTCTTTTCCAAGAAAAATCAAATATATTCAGTGGCGGATTATATTATTACTTCTCCAGGTATTATTAAAGACTCTAGAGAAATAAAGAATGTTTCAATTTTGTATGCAGATCATGCACCAGTGAAATTTGAGTGGATCTATTTAAAAAATACTCAGATTGGAAGTTACATAATTTGATCTTACAAAATAAAGAAAGTGCAGACAAGCTGAGACAGTGTGTGTGTGTGTGTGTGTGTGTGTGTGTGTATAAACTTAGGATGAATGAAATCTTCCCCCGAACTATAATAAGGTATTCTTCAGATGAATTTGTATTAGCAGGTTGGAGTATTTCAAAAGAAAATCAGTAAATTACAGTAAAATAGAAAAATCAGATGCATGACTCTCTCTCTCTCTCTCTCTCTCTCTGTGTGTGTGTGTGTGTATACATGGTCTGCTGAACTGATCCATCGAGTTCATATTGGAAAGAGCAGTTACACTGGTGGCTGGTCTTCTTTGTTCTAGAGGTAGGAGTAGCTAATGTGTCTTCCAAATGCTGGACTCCAGCTCCCATCAACCCCATCCAGCATGGGTAGTGGCCAGGAATAATGGGAATTGTAGTCCAACAAAGTTTTTGAACCCCTCAAAACGTTGATCTGTGCTGGATGTGTGAGAAACAGGGCTTCATAGGTTTATGTTTGTTTACTGATTAACAGTATTTGTATATTGCCTAACAACCTGACGTTCTCTAGGTGGTAAACAACTAAGACAAATAAATGAGCATACCCTAGGAAAGTGTTTTTCAAAGTGTTTTTTTAAAAAATAAAAATAGATGCATGATTGCAAAATTTAAAAAGTCATAGGCTACAGGGAATAATCACTCTAAAGGCTAATTTTTCACCAATTGCGTGTGCAGACCACAATGAATTGATTTTTTAAAAAAATTCATAACATGGCACTACTAACTGAAAAGTTTCCAACTCTTAAAAATCCTTATTGGAGTCATATTTCCCCTAACAGCTGATTCTACTGGATTCTGAGGTTTCATCTACTGACACCCACAGTTTCCAGTGATACTGAGCTGCAGTCCTCCAGTATGGGCAAAAGTGAGGGATGGTGGGAGCTGGAGTCCACCAGGTGACCCACTTTCACTGATACCACCCTTTGAATTTAGTAAGCAATTTATTAATCCATATCTATGGACTGCAGCCCATCCCCAGGAATCAGTATGTACCCCTCCAACCAGAGCCCATTGCTTCTGGTATCCGGTTAGCATCATTCCACCAGGAAGGGGCAATATGACAACTTGTTAATGGCTTTCAGACCTCTGGGGAATCCTGAGAAGCTTATCAGAGTTCAATGAGTGACTGATTCATCTTCAGGTTTCCAAATCATCTTACAACAAATTACAACAGAACAAAATAAAACAAGAGCATTACAACAAGATGATCATCAAACACAGACAAGATTAATCGAAAGACAGCCTGTCTACTATAACCTACCTTGCTCAGTCATTGTGTAGCCACAGGTGAGTGATGGGTGCAATTCTGGAGCACCTATTTTCATTTGACTTGGCCAGCATTCTGCGCAAATTGAGCGTGTACCTTAATATATGGTCTAGAATCTATGTCAGGGTTTGTGGCAGGCATGCAGAGTTCCTTAGCAGACACACTGATGTGGAAAGTGTTCTCTCAAGGCTTGAAAGCTTGACAGCCTCCAACAGAGATTATTATGGTTCATACTTTAAACAGAGGAATGTGGAACTGTGATGCAGGCCATGCTACTGGCCTGCAAGAATGACCCCAGAGGCTTTCTTTTCACTCCTGTCTTCCCTAGTAATGCACGCATGCAGGAAAGTACTGCAAGGCCCAACAAGCCCGGCCAGCAGCCCACATGAATGCTGTCCATGCTCTATAACAGTGTTATCCAACCTTGTACCCCCAGGTTATGTTGAACTCCAGCTCCCAACAGCCAGCATGGTCAATGGTCAGGGATGATGGGAGTTGTAGTCCAACGTGATCTGGGAAACACAGTTGTAGAATATGACCCCATGAACCTTTGGAGCACCTCAGCAGATTGATCACTGTGAAAAATGCTGCTTGAATTATAACATGTGAAAATCACAGGGCTCGAAAGATTTAAATGTGATGTACATGTGCACATGCTAAGTACAGTCCCGCTCATGAAAAACTTTTCCATTGAGGTCCTGGCTTTGTAGCTCATCTTTTAGCCCTAAAGTGATCTGCATGCTGTCCCTGCTGAGGCGGAAAGCTCCTTTATTCTTGCTGGGGAAAGGTGGTTGGTTTTTTAGATCTCTCTTGCATGCCACCAGGGGGCAGCCAACATCTGTAGTCAGCAGAAAGAACGAAAGCTCTGAAAGTAGAAATGTAAAGGCCTTGGGGTGTCCTCCTACTCTGTGCTGGGAAGCCGGCTGAACTGGCTGCAAGTGCACCTGCCAGAATCTTGTGTCAGGATCTATCAAGTCCAGACCACACACTCTGCTCGTGCACAATGGCCATTAGCAATGGGGTTCCCACATATCTTAATTCCCCTTAAAAGTCACAGTTGAATCTGATTGCCCTCAATTCTTACCAGCAATTTCCCAGGAGCCCTTGCAGGATGTCAGAGGGCCGAGGTGTCCGGAAAACAGACCACTTGACTGAACGGTCCTTGAAGATGCTGCAGTTGATTTCATGAGGCCTCAGCCACTGCTTCACTCGCTGCTGGACACTGTCCCCTTCGGGGAAGCCAACTGACTTGGGCCCTGGAGGGAAACTGTCATCCACAAAGTTGACCTTGTTCTGCAGATACAAAAATTAAGAAGCCCAAGGGCATCCTTGTTACTGATATTCAGTTCCACATGAAAGCAGGGGCTCCTGCAACAACTGTTGGACACATGCTGGCAGTCTTGCTTTAGAGACATGCAGGTCCCATCTGCACCATAGACTCAGAGCAGTACTCTGCCACTTTAAACAGTCACAGCTTCCCCCAAAGAATTATGGGAACTGTAGCAGAGGGTTGTTAGGAGATCCCCATTCCCCTCAAAGCTACAATGCCCAGTTTCCCGAGAAGAAGGACTGACTGTCAAATCACTTTAGGAAATGAAGGTCTTTTGAGAGGAAAAGGGGTCTCTTAACAACTCTTAGCACACTAAAACTATGGTTCCCAGGATTCTTGGAGGAGGGGGGAGCCATGACTGTTTAAAGGGGTATGATACTGCCTTAAATGTAAAGTGCAGATGGGAATTCAGTTCATTCCAACTTTCTTTCCTGTGCATATGCTAGAACAAAAGGTGGCAGGTCAATGTCTTTCTCAGTTACAGGTCAATGTCTTTCTCAGTTCCTGCTATCTGAGGACTAGGCTGCACATTGAGGCAGGCATACAGTGAGTCATACCTCTGCCCACTAAAGGGGATGAAACTGCCAACATCCTTTCCTTGATCAGCACCCATGGGGGCCTCAGCTGATGAAATACGAAGGTAAACAGGCAAGTGAGTTAAGCACCTGGGCATGCTCAGTAACAGGGCGAGTAGCCCAGTACAGTCAACCCCTTCTCCCCCTTAAATCTGTCAAAGCTCCACTTTACATGTAAGCAAAACCAAGGAACAACTGCTATGAAGGCAGAATGCCCTGAATATCAATTACTGGGGAGCAGCAGAGGGAGAGGGCTATCACCCTCATGCCCGGTTTGTGAACTTCCCACTGGCATCTGGTTGGCCACTGCGGGGAAGAGGAATCTGGAGTAGAGAGGACATTGATCTGATCCAACTGCAGGGCTATTCTTACGTTAAACAGTGAGACTTAGACCTGGGACAGTTCCAGGCAGGTGACTGAATACTTGAATCCTCCAGTATAGCCCCGTTTTCATATTTTCAAGCTTAGCTCTGCAGTGATGCAGGCAAGACATTTTAGCTCAATATAACCCAGTTTTGTACCAAGCAATGCAGGTATGTGACTTGTGTACATTTGCTGTTATGCAAAATATTCTGCTTTGCACAAGAATGGAGGTGTCCTACAGAGCTATGAAATATGGCTTAATTACTGGGAAAGCCAAATTAGCAGCATGTCTGGCTTCTTCGGTTTTACTAAGCATGGTTCATGCACTTGTCTCCAACAATAAGGGCTAGAAACTTGATTTATTTATTAGAAGTGGGGGGGTGGAGAATGAGATTCTTGGGATGCTGAGTTCTGCATTGTTTGTTCAGGTCACAGAATGCAAAAGTCCCTGATCATATCCGTATTCAGAAATAGTGATTAAAAAGAATGTGTCAGAGTCAGACAACCTGATCTGTTCCCCTTCAGCTGCTGTGAAGAGAACTGGAGATCAGCATCCATGATTCCTCGCTTTGCAGGCTTCCTGCAATACATTTCTTCTAGTTAGAGGAAAGGTCATCATCCTACACACACTTATTTGGAAGGAAGTCATTTTGAATTCAGTGAGACTTGCCTTGAAATAAATGTGCAAAGCAGGACTGTACTGCACAGTTGGCTTCTCTCCCTTCCCCTCTGTGCTGCTGTGTCCAGGCAGCAGCCACTGAAGCTCCCTCAAGCTTCAAACCTCCCAGCAAATTTCTGCCCCAACAGCCTGTTCTCAGTGCTCGCTGTGCTACCATTGCCAAGGCATGCGCTGGGGTCAGATGCTCCCTTGAGGTCCCTGAATTACAATGTGATTAATGCTGAAGGCTCTCCCAAGAAAGAAGCAGAGATGAAGGGATGGCATTTCCCAAAGAAACATGGAAAGAACATTAGCAAGCTAGAGAAGAACTGAGACTAAGTCGGGGAGAAGTGTGGATCTATTGTGTGTGTGTGTGTGTGTGTGTGTGCGCGCGCGTGCGTGCGTGTGTGGGCATCATGCAAATCCCTGGCAGCCAACAAACTGCCTCTCCTTTAGGGGACCAGCCACTGGGGCTTCTAGCTCCAGAGTCTGGATACTGATGCTTCAATACAAATCTGTCCTCCACAGCAGAAGACGGGCAAACTCAGGACAAAGTACAGACTTGTCTACTGCCTCAGAGTGGGCTTTCTCATGTACATGTTTCTCAAGGCACATGATTCTTGAACTCCTTGGTGCATGCTACAGTGATAAGCTGCAAGCACAAGCTGTTCCCTCTGAAGGGCTCATACTCATATTAGGCCTGAGGGCAGGTGGCTAAGACTGAGCTGAGAATTAGAAGCCTCCTGTTTGAACCTCACCTCTGCCATAAACTCACTAGATGGCCTTTGGCAAAACATTTTCTTTCAGTCTCAAACCTGTCACACACACACACAGCCCCATTCTGCAATAGAAGGACAGCACCACAGACTTACCTGATAGAGCTGTTGTAAGGAAAGAGCTTGGAGTAAATTGCTTTGAAATTTTCTAGACAGAGTTTTCAGCTGCAGTAGCTTGTGTATGAAAACACTCTTCCAAAAGAAGCTTATCTGGCATCCATTGTTTTGTCTAACTGGTACCTCCCCAAGACATTTTTATTTTCCCAGGCCTACGTGAAATAGCTTTATCTGCTATGCTTTTAAACAAAAAAACAAAAACAAAAAACGTGCTGATATTCTCCACGCTGTTTTTCCTTTTGTGTTTATTTATTGTGATTTTATATTGACGCATTTTTAAAAATTATTTTCTTCATTGCTGCTTTCACAATTTTACCTAAGGGTAGCCTAATAACATCTTAAATTAAATAAATATATATATATAGACTGTATTTTAGCACTGCTGCATGCAAGCAAGCAAGCAAGTGCACAGGAGCTGTGCCACAACTACCCTCACCCCAATAATACACAAAATTGGAACGAATCCCTCAAGTCACTTCAGCACATGAAGATCTGTTCTTCTCAGCACCTACAAAGACCTTCCTCTTCCAACAAGTCTTTGAAGTAGGTATCTTTCGCAGCCTGCATCTTTACTGGAATTGTTTTTAGATGTTTTAATTACTGTACTGGTTGTATGTTTGCTGCCCTGAGCTCCTTTGGGAGGAAGGGCAGGATAGAAATTTAATTAAATAAATTAATAAAATCTGGGGGAAGAGAGAGAATAGATTTTGTGCTTCAGCAAGAATTGGGAGCTGGGGTGTGTGTGTGTGTGTGTGTGTGTGTCAGGGTTTGAGGGAACGCAATGAGGGAACATGACACACACACACACACACACACACACACACACACGGAGAGAGAAGGCCTCCTCTATTCCTTGGCTGGAAATTTGGATGCCCTGCATGAAGGCCACCTGCTGTGCCTGTGCATTGCTCCCTCAGAAGTCTAACACGATTAAATTTCATTTCAGGCACCCGCCTGATGTGGCTTCAATCACCACAGGCCGCTCAGAAATAAAACAGCACTTGATCATTAAAGCCACCGCACAATTAGTTATTAATGAGCGTGGCGAGTGGCCTTTTCCTGAGGCTGCCAAGCGGACCCAGAGGACACCTGTTCTTGCTAATTATACAGGGTGAAATCCCGAAGTTCTTCCTTGGGCTGAGCACCCTTTCACTGCATTCTTTAAAAGAGCACCTCAGGGGTTCGATCTCTGGATGGACTGACCCAGGGCAGAAGGAGGAATATTCCTGGTATGAACATGGATCAGTTGCTAGATAGAACTTAAACCCAATTCTCCTAAAGTGCTTTGGTATTGCTGCTTATTTCAGGGCCAGAACATCACAAAGATGACTGATCATTGAAAGCCTGCATGCCCGTTAATGACAGTGTCTCACTAGGGGCCCAGGTTCAAATCCCCACTCAGAATGGAGCCCATTGATGCCGCTTTGAGTTCCTTGGAGGAAAATGCAGAATATCAATGCAATAAATTAATAGCTCATAAGTAGGAGCAAGGAGACTAAGCACTTCATGTGCTTCCTTTCCCCCTCCATCCAAAAGATATTAAAAGCATGAGAAGATTTGTCAAAGACAACAAATGCAGTCTGTAAATATGAAACGTGCAACTGAAAGCTAAATAACAATAACAGATACGAATAAAAAACAATGAATGTTAGTTGATGGCGCTCAAGTATTAAAAAATGGCCAATACAGTAGGTAGTAAGCAAGACCAGATAGGGCGGCTACACCAGCTCTCAAAGGATCTTCAAACACTCTCCTTGGTCTACCGGAGAACACGAAAATATGGAACACATGGAGATCACACACTGAAAACTCAAGAGTTTTGCCCAGTCCTCCTCTGCACCAACTTCTAAGATTTCAAAGAGCACTGCCTATGTCTTTTCCTGCCTGTCTACTGAGTACCCACAGGTCTGGAAACTTACTTTGTATAAATAAAAAGGACTTCTCTTTTGGACACAAACTTTTCCCTGGTGTAATGACAGGCAAGAGGACACTAAGAGAAACTCACCTCTTGACAGAAGGAGACAATGTTTTCCCAGAGGGCTTTGGCCTCCCCTTCATCTGTCTGCCGCCGCTTCTCCACGTGCATACTCTCCCGGCGCCTGAGTGGCTTGGCGCCCTTGCGCTGCAACAGGTACCCCTGGGGAGTGTGGCAGGCGACACAGTGCTTGGCCTTGAACTCATTGAGCAGCGTGCAAGCTGGGCAAGGCCACTGGCTGGGCCTTTCTGGGGTGACAGGTGGCTGCGAGGGGAAGAGGCGGGCCACTTTGCGGGCCGAGGGGGCCTTAGAGCTGCAGGATGGGCAGCTGCCTTTGTCTGAGCCACACTCAGGGCATTTGAGAGCCAACTCTCCCTGTGCGCCGTGTTCCTGGAAGCCATGCAGCTTGGAGGAGCCGCAGGCCTTGCACTTCTGAGAGGCTGTGGGGTTCTTCAACGTGCACTTGGAACAGGACCAGGTGGTGAAGTCGGGGCTGGATGGACCGCAGGGTGTGAAGCGCACAGAATCGCCAGTCAAGTCAATGGTGTCACTTCCCTTCTGGGAGCTACAGGCCTCGCAGGCCCCGGCTCCCGAGGTGTTGAGGAGGGAGCAGGTGCTGCACTTCCAGGGCGATGGGCTCACCTCCATTTCTTCTTCCAGCACGCTCAGCCGCTTTGTCGCCATCAGCTCCTGGAAGCGAATGGCCTTCTGCACAGGTGCTGGTGGGGAGGCCGGCTGGGAGGTCTCAGGCACCGGCGGCTGCAGCTGGGGGGGCACCTCTCGGCGGCTGCGGGGAACGGGGTTGTTTTGGAGGCCGGGGGAGAAAAGGCTAAAGCTTGGCATCTTCTGGCTCTCTTGCTCAATGGTGGGTGCACCTGGGTTGGCAATGGGATGGCTCTCGGGGTTGTCTGTAGCAACGCTGGGCTGAGGGGTGGTGGGTGCTATGTGGAAGCCGGCAGGAGCAATGACTTCAGGGACGACCAGCGCCTCTGGGGGGATCTTGGGCAGCGAGAGCTTGCGGGGGCCTCCACAGGCCGAGCACGAGTTGGCCATTGGGGTGTTGTGAAGAGTGCAGCGCTGGCAGGCCCAGCCATCCTCCAGCCCCACTTCCTCCGGGCTCTTCCCCCCAGAGTCCTCACCAGGGCTCTCGGCCTTGGGAAGTTCCTCCTTGCAGGTGCCCTTGGGCTCCACCAAGGCGGTGGGCTTTGGCAGGACTCCGTTGATGATGGGCAGCGGGGAGCCCCCAGGCCCAGGCTCAGGGGTGAAGCCACACACCTCGCAGGCCTCTTTGCCCAAGAAGTTCCGGAAGGTGCAGCGGGCGCAGGCCCATTTCTGCTCTTCTACACTGAGGCGCAGGATTTGGTTGAGGTCGGGCTTCTGGCGCGGGGCCTCGCAGATGGAGCATTGGCGCTGTCCTACGGGGTTCAGGAACGTGCAGCGGGTGCAGGACCATTCCCGCACAGCGGCCATAGAACCAGAAGAGTGGGTGTGGCTGCAACAGACAAGAAAGAAAGGCAACCATTACTTGACATCGTAAGATGGGAGCAGCGGGAAGTGTGCTTCCTGCTACTTACAGCATGGGGTCACCCACAGCATGCCCATGGGGGCAAGGGTGCCCCTGAGTTCTTCTCCTAATGCCTACAATATCTCTGAAACCGCCCCGCCCCACAACAGCCCCTTGGATCATGAGGTGGTGAGGATACTTGTGTTCTTCCCTTGGAAAAAATGCCAGCACTTTCTCACTTCCTCTTTCAGTTCTATGCACTTTCTTAGGCTCTGATTAATTATACTGAAGTGTCCAGAGGGGGTGGCAATCACAGCATTCATCCCAAAACCACATGTGCCCACAGGCCTAGGAAAGTTGGCAACTCCCAACTTACAGAATGGGATCCAGACTAGATGTTCCTTTGAGATCAGGTGGCCTTCTGCACGCAAAGCATGTACTCTAACTACCAAGCCATGTGACAGATCCACTTGCCTGCCAGGCCCTTGTTTCAGGGCAATTCCTGCACTGCTCTTTGCACTCATGGAACACACAGGAGCTTGCTAGGTCAAGGAGGGACAAACTGGAAGCATCTGCCCTTCCTTGCCCTGCAAAGAAGCAGCAGAGACAATCTCTCTTACACAAATGGCAAAATCTGCCCTGGTTAAGTCTGCACTTCTGCCTTGCCAATTCAGAGGACAAAGCAAAAGAAACCAACTATACTTTCAAGTTATCAGCTGCTCACCATGCATGGTAAGCAGGCTGCTACCTTACCCAACTGTAGCAGTTTTTCTTGTATGCTAACTTTTACCAGTGACGCACTTCTAGGGGCATGCTTGTAGTGGGCAAGTAAACAAGTGCTGCCCTGCTTTGTTTTACCCCCATTCTGAGAAGGAAATAGGGTAGCCACAGTCGAAGAGTACTTAAAATGCCTAGCAGCCAGCATCAAGTTGTTAAAAGCCAGCCCAGCAGAAATCTGAGCAAACATCAGATCATCAAAGTACAAATGTATAAATATCTGGGCTTGTTGGATCCCAAATTCAATACTACTTCACATTTTCTTTGTCAGTGCTAAAAAGAATAGAGGAAATTGCCTTGGGCAGACTATCCATTGCAAACTATTTATATCCAAGACAAGGGCTTGGATAGTGAAAGAGTTAATCCTTGGCTCAGAATTGTCCACTACTGTTTCTTTTGGAAAAGGATGTAGTTCAGGGGTAGAGCACTTGTTCTGCATGTGGAAAGAAGTTTGGGGTTCAATTCCCAGTATTTGCTGGAGGAAGTGGGAAAGATCTTCATCTGAAAACCTGAAGAGTCTCTGCCAGTCAACATAACGTAGACAATGCTAAATTGAACCAGCTGTCTGACTCACTAGAAGGCAGCTTCCAACATTTCTATATACCACCAAAAAATCTGCACTTAAATTTGCACAGTATGTCTCTAGAAATCAGTTTATGGGGATCAGAAAGTGGCAATTTCCAGACTAGACTCGGCCCCTTAAGACTTGGCCATTAGCTTGCCATTAGCTTGCCAAGCCCTTTCCCTCTATGGAAACAGCTGAAGGAGGCAAGAGAGCACAGGAAAGAGTATCTTTTTCTTCCTTGATTCTATCTCCTTGTCTCCACCTCCCCCCACAAGGGCTCTCGGCCAGCAAAAGTAACCACAGAATGACATTTCAAAGGTTTTTAGCCCTGGTTCTTCAGTGTGCGCATTAGCAGAGGGGTGATTTTGGGGATCAGCTCTCTAGGGTTTCAAGGCCTGAGTCTTTCCCAGCCTATCAGGTGATGCTAGGAATCAACACTGGGTCCTTCTGCATACTGAGGAAGGTCTGTGACTGTGGAAGGTCTATGACTCTGTAGGTCCCAGGTTCGATACCCTGTATCTCCAAATAGGACGGGAGAAAATTCCTGTCTGAAACCGTGGAGACCTGCTGTCAGTCGGCCTAAACCACTGGTCAGAACTCCCTAATGGGGTCACAGCCTGATCCAAAGAGGGCCACAACAGGAAAACTACCACCATGCATATATATGGTAAAGGATTGAGAAATGGGTCCCCAAATGGATGTGTGAATTAAAAGTGGGTCCTGGGTCTGGAAAGGTTGAAGATACCTGACTTAGACAATACAGAGCTAGATGAGTCAATGGTCTGACTTGGTATAAGGCAGGTTCCCATGTTCTTGTGAGAAAGCCACACTGCTGCAAGATGCATAAGGTCGCCTGGAGTCTCCCACACCAACCATTGCAGACTTGAACCTAAAACTTCAGTGCTTTGTCAAACGAACAGCCTCAGCAGTGGAAATTAATTGTGTTCACAGAACAACAGTCAGTGATCTGTTTGGAGGGGGCGGTGGTGAAGGGGTGAACCAGTTGTGCACTTGGCATCAGGTTATGCAGTCTCCCACTCTTCCATTCATTTCATCCTTCTTGTTGTCATTGCCCTTCTCCTCACTCTGCTGCTTCCACAGGACTCCTCTCCCTCCCCTCTTGTCTCCAGCTGGCCAATTATTTTTCAAGCCCTGGGTTGCTGCTGTCCTAGTTACAAGGACATCGCTGCCTGCCATGCGCACCCTGCCTGATGTCTGACTAGCAGCAAGGAAGGAATGGCAAGGGGAAGTCCCGAGATGCACACTCCACTCTGCCTTGGTTATGCTAGGACACAGTCTCAGTTTGCTTTCCTCCATCAGGGCCTAAGCCGAAGTGTGGCTAAAACATCCAGCTAACTGCAGAAGACTCAAGGACCATCAGGTGAGCCCACTGAATCAGCCTCCCCCAACTTGATCCATTGCTTTGGCCGGGTTCACATGAACAGCAGCAAAACAGGATCCCCCTGCTTCTCTAGAGTTATTTCTGCTTGATGTCAATCATAGCTGGCAGGGTACAGCAGGCATCAAATGCTCCTGTGATTCAAACCTAACATTTTAGGTCAACCTTCCCCAATCCGGGGCCCTTCCACCAGTCTCAACCAGTAAGGCTGAGGAAGTCTGTTTTACACCATTACAAACAGAAGTATTGGTGGCAGCTTGGGGGGGGGGTGTGTGTCCCTCCAAGGGTCAGTGCTTTGGACAAGGCCGGGAGTTATGACCCAAACAAGCTGCCCTTCCTTAGTTTTGCAAAAGTCCAGATTCTAATTCTGGCTTGCATCCAAGATTAGTCATACTCAGAGTAAAGCCATTGAAATTAATGGGCATGCCGAACTTGTGCCCCTGTCTTTCCCGTATTAAATTCATTGATGGTTAGCTAAAATATTAGAGTGAGAAGGCCATACAGAGTGCTAGTGGTAGCAATGCGGCTAAGGGACTGAGCTATAAATCAAGAAGTCCCTGGTTTGAATCCTGCCTATGTCATACGACTCACTGGGTGGCCTGAGGCAAGCCATTCTCAAGCCTCTCCTTCCATCTGCAATGCAGGGAATCATGGACTTACCTTACAGCAGTGGTTCTTAACCTTTTTTGTGCCAAAGACCCCTTCAAGAATCTGATTAAAGCTATGAAATCCCCCCCTGCCCCATCCACAAAGCCAATTGTCAAAGTAGCAGGAAGAAAATAGTATTTGTGAACTCTGGGGGAAAAAATCTTCTAAGTGAACGTGGACCTAAAGTTAAGAACCCCTGCCACACATGATCACTGGAATAATTACAACTAGATAGCACCCGTGAAGCACCTCATACACTTAAACATAGTATGGAAACATTAAGCAATACAAAGCAATACAATAATGTATGGTGCAGACCACATTTTCCTCCTGCTGCAGCTTCTGAAGTTTACATTGTTGAAAGCCACCCTGAATAAGGCATAGGCCTAGTAGAGCAGGACATATATTTAAAAACATTAAATAAATAAATACCGCCTTAAGCTCCCTAGCAAATGTCAATACTAGAAATCACAGCCATGAAAAACATTTCTGATCTATAAACAAGCCAACCAACAGGAACGTAACAGGGAAACAGGTATATTCACAGAACAAAAACAGGAGCAATAGAATGTTATCCTCTTTCTTCATACAAACAAAAAGGAACTGGATTTCAGATGAGGTGTCCAGTTTGAGTTTTGATTCCCTCCCTATATCCCCCACCTCAGCGCTAGGCCTGCTAGGCAATCCTCTCAAGAACCAAAAATTATAGCTTGCAGTTTAATGCCATGTAGCAACCGCAGGTGCCTTTATAATCCAGATTATCTGACTTTTTTAAAAAAAGTGTTCTGTTATTCTGGATTCATCCTGCAACTGTCCTACCAAAGTAATAACAAAGGTGAGAATTCAAAGTTAACACCACTACTACTTTACATATTTCCCAAATCAGCCGTGTTAGCTTGGTAGCAGACTTAAAAGCAAATTGGAATTTGCAATTTCCCAGTGAAGGGAAGAGGTGTCATGATCTCACTCTCATGTTACACCGCTGCTACTAGCAGTTCATGTTTAGCTCAAGTCGGCTGATGATTAGAACTGGCCCCACAGATACAACAGAGGAAGCAACAGTCAAAACATACAGACTCAGATTAGGTAGAGCCAGCTACTTACAAACCCTTTATACTTCCAGACATTTGCTAAGATTCTCAGGAAGCCAAATTCCACAGGTCATGAAGATACTGAGCACTGTCCAGTTACTATGACACAGGTTTTCCTCTTTGTGCCAGAAGGGAGAGCATCTCTGAGTATGTGCAGAAAGCTCTCACCTCACCCTTCACAATCAGCTCACATACATCTGGGATTAAAGCAGGTCTTTCAGATGACTTCTGATGGTCCACTCCCTGCCTCCAACAACTTGTTTTAGAAGTAAAATGTTGCCTTCCTGTGACCGCCCTGTTACACTTCCTTGCACAGGAACTCAGAAAACCAAAGACTAAAAATACTCAACACCAAAGGGCATCCAGAGGTTCAGCTGAGAACTTCTGAAGGTGGCACTATTTCTTTGAGGAAGGGTGGCTCTTCCAAACTTTGGTCTTTTGTTCTTTCTAGCGATTAGTCTGTGAAATTGAAAGCCAACCTTAGAAGACAAGAAGAAGGGTAAAGATTCTTCCCAAATTCAAACAACAGGCTAGGAAATGTACAGGAACAGAAAAAGGTAATGTAGTAGGGGGGAAAGTCTGCAGAATGTCAAGATGAGTCTTGCTTTTTGCAGTAATATATGTACCATAAGAGGACAGCAAATTAATTGCTGAGATGATTCCTAGAAATTTAGTAGGTTGGTGTTAATTTGGCACTGTCGGCTATGTCAGAACACATGTCACCAGGCAGCAACCACAACTAATCTGCATATTTCAGATGCATGTAATTAATGTAATTTGCATACTATCTTCAATGGCATGGCAGGCATCATAAACAATTGGTGGGTGTTACATTTATTCTATAGCATTTATATTCAAGAAGGCTCGTCTGCCACTAATGTGAAAAATATGAGTCAGGCATTGACAAATGGAGACCTACTGTGAATTTCAGCTTATTTGTAATTGCTTCCTTGTGTTGACACCATATTTTAAGAACTTGTTTCCACAAGCATGAGAGCTAGAGACTTGTGTTTTAATCTGACTGTAAACCAGGAAAGAAATGATTCCAAGCAGGGCACCATACAGAGTTTGTTACTCACCCTAGTCTATTTGAATTAGGGTACACAGTTTATTTGGTTTTTATCTCCAATTATTTCTATCTTGCTATCTAAGAGGTAATCAAAGCTGCTAACATGAATTTATAAAAACACAAATAAAGACAAGTAAAATTAAAAAGAAAACTGGGTTGTTGCAAGGATCAAATGGGGGCAGATCATGTATAGGAAAGATGTGATAAAAATGAAATGAAATAATAAATAGTTCAAAAATCTGAAGACAATTCAGCACATTAAAATAAAAAGTTTGAAATGACTATAAAAAGGCTTTCATATCCTGCTGAAAGGGCAAGTAAACCTCCCTCAGGGGGACATTCCATAGCTTTGGTGCCACAGCTGAGAAGACCCTGTCCACCATGCTCATCAGCCACACCTCTGAAAGCAGGGGGAGACAGAGTAGGCTCTCCAATGATTGCTCAATTATTCAGGTAGGTTCTGATAGAAGAAGCTACTTTTCGAGATATCATGGACCCAGAGCATTTAAGGATTTACAGATCAAAACCAGAATTTTTAACTGAGCCCAGAAACAAACTGGAAGCCAATTCCACTGTTCGCTGCAGATGTGGGAGTTTCAAAACTCTCATAGTTCTCCCATTCACTTCAGTGCAAGGGCCAGTTCTAGGCATAGAGCTCTTCTTTCCAATGATGTGAATGGGGATGTGCATAAGAGCTCTGTATAAGCACAGAATCCCAGTGTTATCAGATGTGGGAGGGGCAAAAACACTGCTCCAACATGCAGGGGATGGGGAGTGAGGAATGAAATACATAGCTGGGGCAAAAAAAAAAAGCTGAGAATTTCTACAAAAGCATAAGTCCTTCAAAATTACCGTATTTTTCGCCCTATAGGGCGCACCGGCCCATAGGGCGCACCTAGTTTTTTTGGGGGGGGAATAAAGAAAAGAAAAATTATTTCCCCCCCAGGCGCGGGGCTGGGGCGAGGGAAGCCCGAGCTTCCCCCGACCCCAGCCCCCAGAACAGGCTGCTATCCGCAAGCCTAGGGAGCCCGGCGGGAACTCCTTCCGGGCTCCCCAGGCTTGCGGATATCTGCCCGAAGCCCCAGGCTTCGGGATGCAGGCTGCTATCCCGCCAGGCTCCCCAGGCTTGCAGATATCTGCCCGAAGCCCGGGGCACACTTCTCAGCGCACCCCAGACTTTGGGATGTAGGCTGCTATCCGCAAGCCTTGGGAGCCCGGCGGGAACTTCCCAGGCTTGCGGATAGCTTCCTGAAGCCTGGAGAGCGAGAGGGGTCGGTGTGCACTGACCCCTCTTGCTCTCCAGGCTTCAGCGAAAGCCTGCATTCGCCCCACAGGACGCACACACATTTCCCCCTCATTTTTGGAGGGGAAAAATTGCGTCCTATAGAGCGAAAAATACGGTAACTACATTCTGATAGATTTTGTTCTTTTGCTTCTTGCTGATTTCCAGCAATTTTCTAAATTAGCATTGTATTTGTGATGGGACGATGAGCTGCTTGTGTGTAAAATCCTAGTCCCTCAGAGTTTGGTCAAGTTTGCAAACCTCTGTCTGTAACGGAGCCCCTTAAACATGGCTCCGTCAGTCGCTGGCAGATTCCGACAGTGGTTGCTTTCGGAATCGCTTCCAACATAAAAGCTCCTTAACGGAAACACGTCTTCTGGACTCTCTGCGTGACAGTTTCCGGCGAGGAGTGGGTGTCCCTACAGGAGGTCCTGAAACCTCCCCACTGTTTTCGCTGGAAGTGTCTCTGAGCCATCCCTCCAGCTCACTTTCCCTCAGCTCAGCTCCTCTCCCCCTACTGGTTCCCTCTTCAGCTGCTGAGTCTCTCCCAACCTGTGTGAGCCCTTTCACTTCCCTTCCTTCCGATGGCAGTTCCCTGACATCCACCTCCCCTCCAGGGCCCCCTTCATCCCCTCTCGCCCCCTCCTCTACGGGCGGTGAGGAGGCAAAACCCCGGAATGAACTTCCTTCATCTTCCGATGTCCCGAACACTTCTCTCCACCTGTTGCGGTTCCTGGTCTCGAAGTACTCCTCCTCCTCAGAGTCCATCTCCCCTTCCCCTTCCGAGTCCGAGAATCCTTCCAACTCCTCCTCCTCATCGGTGGTCCCAAAGTATTCCCTCCGGAACCTCTCCACAGGCTGAGGTTTCCTTGGGAACCTTTGATGGAACGTTTCTATCAATACCTCGTCATTGATATCTTCTGCCATTACCCAAGTGTTTTCTGACTCCGGTTCTCCTTCCCACGCTACCAAATACTCCACCTGATCCCCCTTCCACCTGGCGTCGAGGATTTCTGCCACATGGCTGCTGCATTCCCTTTCTTCTATGACCGGTCCCCGAGTGGCCATCCCTTCTCGTCCCCCCTCATACGGTGACAGTAACGACCTGTGAAATACTGGGTGCAGTTTCATGTGGTTGGGTAACCGGAGCCTGAAAGCCACTGGGTTGACCTGTTGAATGACCTCAAAGGGACCCAATCTCCTGGGTCTTAATTTCTTACAACCTCCTTTGAACGGCAACCCTTGGGTTGACAGCCACACCCTATCTCCCACCCTTATGGTTTCACCTTCCCTTCGGTTCTTGTCTGCCTGCCTCTTGTATTCTTCCTTCGCCCTTTCTAAGTTGAGTTGGAGCTGACGATGGATTGCTTCCATTTCTTCTACAAAATGCTCGGCTGCCGGGACGCTCCATCTCTCCCCTTCTCCCCCTGGGAAACCCCTGGGATGACACCCATAATTAGCCAAGAAGGGGCTCATCCCTGTGGACACATTCTCGGCATTGTTGTAGGCAAATTCCGCCAGCGCCAACTTTTCTACCCAGTCATTCTCTCTGTCATTGACATAACACCTCAGGTATTGCTGGAGGACACCGTTTGCTCTTTCCGCCTGCCCGTTGGTTTCAGGGTGCCGGGCAGTCGAAAAGTTGACCTCCACCTGCAGTAAGCTCATGAGCTTCCTCCAGAACCTGGAAGTAAATTGTTTTCCTCGGTCTGAGACCACCCTCAATGGCACCCCGTGCAACCTAAAAATGTGTTCTACAAATAACTTCGCTGTCTCTTCCGCCGTGACTGCATGCGAGCAGGCTACAAAGTGGCACATCTTTGTTAGTAGGTCTACCACCACCATGATGGCTGTTTTCCCCTTGGACTTCGGCAGATCAGTCATAAAATCTATCGACACTGCCTCCCAAGGTCGTTCTGGGGTTGGTAAGGGTTCTAATAGCCCCGCCGGTGCCCGCCTCTCCCCTTTGGCTCGCTGGCATTGCTCACACCCTCTTACATACTCCCGTACATCTTCCCTCACCTTAGGCCACCAAAATTCCCTGGTGACCAACCACATGGTTTTGTGTTGTCCAAAATGCCCCGCCGTGGGGCTGTCGTGCAACTGCTTGAGTACCCTCCCCCTTAAGTCTCCTTCAGGGATATACAGTGCCCCTTTGTAATACAAAGCTCCATTTCTTTCCTCGAAACCCCCTGGTTCCTCTCCCTCACCCCTAAGACCTCTGAGCTTATTCTGGGCGTATTCATCATTCTCTGTTTCCTCTACCAGTTCTCTTTGTCCCACCAATGCCGCCCCACACACCCAGCGGTCCTCTGGAATGACATGTCTCTCTTCGGGTGCTCCCTCCCCCTCCAAATATTCAGGTTTGCGTGAGAGAGCGTCCGCCCTAATGTTCTCTGGGCCTGGCACGTAACAAATCTCAAAGTTAAATTTGGAGAACTCCTGGGCCCATCTCACTTGCCGTTGGTTGAGCACTCGTGCCGTCCTCCAATACTCTAGGTTCTTGTGGTCAGTGCACACTTGCACCTTATGTTGTGCGCCAATTAGCAGGTGCCTCCATCTCCGGAACGCCTCATGAATGGCTAGTAGTTCTCGGTCATACACCGTGTAGTTCCTCTCGGATTTGTTCAGCTTTCGCGAAAAAAAGGCACACGGTCTCCACTCTGACTCCTCCTTCCCTGGCTGCAGAAGCACCGCCCCAATCGCTCTGTCTGATGCGTCAGTTTCCACTCTCATCGGTTTTTGTAAATCCACATGCAGGAGTTGTTGTTCCGAGGCGAAGGCCCTTTTTAGTTCCTCAAATGCTCGCTCCGCCTCCTCAGTCCAAACGAACTTCTTCTTACTGCTGAGACAGTCCGTAATGGGCGCCGTCAGGTGGGCAAAGTTTCGGATGAACTTACGATAGAAGTTCCCAAATCCTAGGAACCTCTGCACATCCTTCCTTGTTTTGGGTGTTTTCCATTCCAGCACCGCCTGGACCTTGCCGGGATCCATGGCCAATCCCTTGTCTGACAGGCGATACCCCAGGAATTCCACCTCCTTGGTATGAAACTGACACTTCTCCAGTTTCACCCACAGCTGGTTGGCTTGCAGCCTGCTCAACACTTCTCTGACGTCTCTCACATGCTGCTCCTCATTCTCAGAATACACCAACACGTCGTCTAAGAAGGCCACACAATTCTTGTAAAGCAAAGGCCCCAGGACGTGGTTCATAAACGATTGAAAGCACGCGGAGCCTCCTTGTAGGCCGAAGGGCATAACTAAATATTCAAATGCCCCCAAAGGGGTGAACATGGTGGTTTTCCATTCATCCCCCTTCCTTATTCGTATCAGGTTGTACGCCCCCCTTAGGTCCAGTTTAGTAAAAATCTTTCCCTTCCTGACCCTTGTCAAAATGTCGTCAATCCTGGGCATAGGGAAAGCCACTGGTTCTGACACTGCATTTAAGGCCCTGAAGTCACACACAAGCCTCGGCTTGTTCGTGTTTTTTTTATCCACAAAAAACACTGGGCTGCCCCCCACCGCCCTGGACTCTCTGATGAACCCTCTCTTCAGGTTCTTGTCAATGAACTCTCTTAGCTCCTGCATCTCTCTGTCTGACATGGCGTACAGCTTGCCTACAGGGAGCTGTGCCCCAGGGAGTAAATTGATTTGACAGTCAAAGGGTCTATGCGGGGGTAGTTGGTCAGCTTCCCTTTCGCTGAAGACATCGCGGAGATCTGCGTATTGTCGTGGTACCTTCACGTTCTCCGTTACTTCAGTCCCTGCTAGGGTGGCTTGGGCCCCTGCCAAACCCTTTCCCTCTTTGCAGTGTTCTAAGCAATGTGCTGAACCAAAAGAAACCACTCTCTGATGCCAGCCCACCAGCGGATCATGTAACGCTAGCCAGCTCATCCCCAATATAATGGGAGCTCCTCCCAAGGTGGCCACATTAAACGCTATCAGTTCGGTGTGCCTTGCCACCTTCATTATCATTGGGACGGTCTGCAAGCTGACTTCTCCTCCCAACAGCTCCCTGCCATCGATCGTGGTCACCTGCAGGGGGTTGCTTAAAGGGATCGTCTGTATCTGGTGTTCAGCTGCAAACTCTTTGCTCATGAAATTGCAGGAGCTGCCTGAGTCCAACAGCGCCTTTATCTTTAGAGGGTGTCCGTTTGGCAGCTCTAGCGCCACTTCTATCACTAGGGCGGGTTTAGGAGGTTCTGGCGTGGGCACTTTCACTGCTCTTTGGCCTGGCTGCTGTGCCCCGACGGTGGCAGCCAGGCGTTGGCTTTTACTTGCTTCGGTATTTCTTCCTCTCTTCCCTCCACAGCTCCTACCATCCCTTGCCATTCCTTCCTCTGGGGGCAGACTCTGGCAAAGTGACCTGGCTGTTGGCAGAGATAGCATTTCCGGGCGCCTTTTCCCTCCTTCTTTCCCCCCTCACTGGGCTTTGAAACTGCGCGCGCGCGCGCTGTTCCGATTTCCATCGGCTCTGCCGGCGGGAAAGTTGGCTCTGGAATGTCTGGAATGCGGAACTCCTTCCAACGTTCCCCCTTCCCTTCCCGCCTCTCCAATGCTCTCGCCTCCTGGCGCGCTCCTATGGTCAGCGCTGATTTGGTCAGCTGGTCCATAGACTCCGCCCTGGGCGCCCGGGAAAGTTCGTCTTTCACAGCCGAAGAAAGCCCTTCTTCAAAGAGCATTTGAATGGGTTCCGCCGATAGATCCCACCCCAATTTATGGATCAACATGGTGAACTCAGTCCAGTACTCACGGACAGATCGGCTCCCCTGTTTGCAAGCCATTAACTGTCTGCGGACCACTCCCTGTTCAATATCGCTGGAAAACATCAGATCCATGGCGCGAAAGAACTTCATCGTGTCCTTTAGGACGTCACTATTCGCTGCCATCAGGGGTCTAACCCAGTCTCTCGCCCCCTTTTCAAGATGCCCAATCACGAAAGCCACTCGTGATTCCTCGTCAGGGAATTCATCAAACTGCAGATTGAGGGCATATTGCATCTCTGTCCGAAAGCCATGATAGTCTTTGGGCTCCCCCCCAAACTTCTGCACCAATCCTGGTACCTTTCTGACGAGCTGGGTGTCTTTCCCCTTTTTGTCTGCATCCTGAGCCCTCCTCTCCTCAAGCCTCGCCGTCTGCAGCGCTAGCTGGACCTCCAACACCCGGTACCTTTCTTCCAGGCTTGGACCCGCTCCAGCTCCTGCTTCTCCGGTTCCGGCTGGGTTGCTCATGATGCCTTCTCCTGCACAAGCTGCTCACGGAGACTGTCGGAATGCTGTGATGGGACGATGAGCTGCTTGTGTGTAAAATCCTAGTCCCTCAGAGTTTGGTCAAGTTTGCAAACCTCTGTCTGTAACGGAGCCCCTTAAACATGGCTCCGTCAGTCGCTGGCAGATTCCGACAGTGGTTGCTTTCGGAATCGCTTCCAACATAAAAGCTCCTTAACGGAAACACGTCTTCTGGACTCTCTGCGTGACAGTTTCCGGCGAGGAGTGGGTGTCCCTACAGGAGGTCCTGAAACCTCCCCACTGTTTTCGCTGGAAGTGTCTCTGAGCCATCCCTCCAGCTCACTTTCCCTCAGCTCAGCTCCTCTCCCCCTACTGGTTCCCTCTTCAGCTGCTGAGTCTCTCCCAACCTGTGTGAGCCCTTTCACTTCCCTTCCTTCCGATGGCAGTTCCCTGACAGTATTGTATGTATTATTATTTTCTAAATTATTAATTATATTGTTAATTTTATAACTTTAAAAGTAAAACTCATAAAGGGATTATTCTAGATGGTGCCAAGGTCACATGTACCAACAAACTACCTTGGGGGGAACCTCTTCAAAATTTGTGTGTCCAAGGGTCTTGCAGAGCTGGCTTGGACAATTTGGTGATAAAGCAAAAGCAGATACAAAATCTGGCAAGCTGGTGACAAAGCCTGAGAACTGGAAGAAGCAAGAGAATTGTCTGAAAATGCAGTGATAACGTGCTGCCAGGAGGATGAAGATAATTTTAGGATTGCAAGAGAGGCAGGACAGTTATTGGGTTAATTAAAACGTACGTGTGTGTGTGTGTGTGTGTGTGTGTCTTCCACCAACCCCCCACTTCCACCCACACAATTTATTCAGGGGGAAGGTGGGGGAGAGCATTTGTGTTTGCTTTCTCAAAAGGAAGATTTGAAAATTCCCCAAGTGCTTGAATCAGTAGGAATTCAAGAAGAGAGTGAGAAGGGAGAAATATTCCTCTAGAATATATCCCTGTCTGATCTCTGGCTCACAATATTAGTAACAACTTCTGAGTGCTGAGGGCAGGTGAGGGCAAGGACCTGAATACAAACAGAAGGATGCACTAAAATGACAGAGTGCGCCATTCTTACTAAAAAGAAATATCTGTCACAGAAGCTGCCCTAGAGAATGGGAGGGCCTAATATATTTTGAGTGTGGGGTCGGGAAGTGTACTTATAGCTGCTGAGGTATTTCTGGGCAGCTTGCCAATTTGTTTAGAATGCTAGCATTCACATTTTTCCCTTGAGCTTCAACGTTTTTTATTAAATGAAATGAACAAACCAAATTATACTGACAAAATAATTACAAGTGTCAGACATATAAAATATAATACACATGGATCACCACTGCCGCATTTATGGATCCTCAAATAAAGACCAATCCCCAGTAAAATCCTCCTTGTTCCCGGAGGAATGAGCAACAAACAACAGAAACAACTTAGGAACTAAGAGCTCATGTACCTCAGAAGTACAGAATTGACTTTGAAAATTTAGAATAGGAAAGAAAAAACCCGGGTGGGGGCAGAACATATTTATTCATTTACTTTATGATCACATGGACTGTGACTTAATGGGCTGGATCCAAAGGTGCCCTTGTATGCGCAGAACTGCTTTACACCTTGTGCTTAGAGAGCACTGTGAGAGACAAAGGCAACTTAAATTCCAAAATGAATTTTCTGCTTGTGCAACCCTTCTTTTAGGAATCTCTCAAAGACTTTTTTATGCCAAGAGGCCTATGCAGTTGTCTAAAATTTTCTTGAATAATTTTAATGATTGATCTATATTGCTTTTAAGGGTTTTTTTTATGTTCCTGTGTGCCACCCTGATTCTTTTACAAGAGGGCATATATAAATACGTTTATATACTTAAAATAAAAACTGAGCCTGTTACAGGGCTGCAGGAAGAGTACTAGTGACTACTTCCCTTTGGCCATAGTTCTTCAGATCCAATGTTTTCAAAGGGCCTCTTTTTCACTTTTGAGGATGATATTAAAGAACAGTGAAGAATGAAGGTGCTTCCTCACAAAAGAATTTCAGCTGTCTTTTTCAGATCTATTTGGGCACATGCTCACTTCAGGTGAAGATGTAGGGAGTATTAAAAAGACTGGGTTGGGGTGAGGGTAGAG